>NW_023494795.1:16427398-16587398 GCF_904425465.1 Colossoma macropomum | reverse complement strand
TTACTGTCAACCTCACAGCTCTAGTTATTGTATGTGAGGTAGGTGCTTCTGCCAATCACAGCTTCAGATTCATCACCTCACATTCAATATATAGCAGTTCTGCCATAGAGCAGCTGTCAATACAATTCACTTTATAAAGGTTTGAATATTTTATAGACTATTGGAAAGCAAGCAAAAACAAATAGCAGGACCCTGGAGGGTTATCAGTGGAATAATGCAATTTTACAAATATGCCTACAGATTTGGTGCATCAACACACAAATGATTTACTATAGCTATAACACGGTGCTAAGGCAGAAAATTGCTTAAATAACTCAGAAAATACCAGGCAGCCCAAAACAGCATGCTTTTCTGCCAATAACAGAGCCGCTTTACTATTAGGCTTGGGATTTTGGGTGAACTCTGTGCTTGACTTCAAGTCTAATTTTTATGATGTGATTCAGGGGGGGGTTGTGCACTCTCCTCTAGTCTGATGTAAAAATCCAGGGCATAAAATGATCAGCCTCCAGATTTAGTCGCTTAAAGCTTAAAACCTCTTGGAAAGCTTTGATATATAATTTGAGAACACCGCTTCCCGCCTCATGGGTTCACTGAGTTATTTACAGTCTACCCCATTTTTTTTTGGTATCCGTATATGTTTAAAGTTTCCCTCACTGATTCCATGATTCTTAGATGTGTCTCAATGGCCCTTGTATCTTATTCAATATCCTTCAGTAATGTGCTTGTGCAGTGATCTCTCCTCATTTCCCCTAGGTACAGAGTCTTGCCTTGGATAGAAAAGACTGACGTTTAGCCAAAACTGACTGCCAGGTACACTGATATTACGCTCCAAGCCTTCCAAATGGAATCATAGCACATATTTGGTGCTTATTGCGTGTTTTAGAGAGCTGGAGCCAAAGGAGCTCTGAGAGATTTGATCACTCAAGAGCTTGTTGTGCTTTTGGGGACGAAATTGACATATTTAAAGACACATTAAGCAATATGTTTTGTGTTTTATTTTGTCACATATTGGCTTGCTGTTTGCCACATGGCTGGCAACATGCCTTAGGAACAGTTAAGTGGCCCCCGTGTGACCCTCAACATGGTAAAGCTTTGCTCAAGATCTCCACACATCTTTGTCATTGCAACATTCCTTTCTTAACTATTTAATATTGAGGCAGCTATTTCTGCCCCCTTGTCTAAAAGCATACAATTTCTGAGTATTTCTACTTCATAAAGCCATTGCCAGTCATTTTGACTGACATTAGACTGTGTTTCATCTTTGCAAGCTCACCTCATTTGATTTATGTCTCAAAATATCTAGAAAGTATTGGCAAAGTACAATCAATAATGCAGAACAGTAGCAATACAATAATGAACAGTGCGCTATATCTGGAAAACGATGAGACACAAACACTTGAGCAGTATCTAGGAGAGAGTGAGATGCTGAAGCTGGTTGAGTCCCATCTAAGGAAGATGAGAAATGTACCCTTGCATTCACATTACATAGTCCAGCTTCTAGCCATGTGGCAGTCCACACAACGCGCAGTTTACAGCATTGTGTTGAGTTTCATTTTGATTATACTAAATAATATTCAACAATACTAAAATATTTAAATATTGTATATTTATTAGTTTTATGAATAAAGAAGTTTATACAAACATTTAATCTAATTTCCTCTGACAGTCAATTTAATTGGACGTTTAACAGTAAAACAGCAGGAATTTTACCACATAGTAACATAAAAACCTGCAGCCATGAAACAGGAACATTATTTCATATTTTGTTTGTTCTTTTGGTTCACATATCTGGTACTAATACTAGCATTTATAGATTAATGATTTTCAAAACCCTCTTTTAGACATGATACATACCAAAAAAATATATATATATATATATATATATATATATGTATATATATTATCTGTTGTGAAATAAATAAGCATGTACAATTTAAACAGTCAAAATGACCCCATGGCCTTTCTAGTAGTTATGGCATTTCCCAGATCCCCAAAAATCAAACCTGCTAATAAATGCAGCCTTTTATATTGGCCTATTTTTGCCATCATGTAGAGAGCTGAAATTTCGATTCTTCTGGTTCTACTCAACCAGAAGAGGGGGCATCAAAGTACACCTCCACCCCACGGCACTAGACATATAGCTAGAAAATAAAGATTTAATAGGCTGTTATGATCTGTTTTAGTGTCTCGATAGCCATTTGATATTAGAGCTTTAACAAACCGATATCGTGGTTTGATATCACTGAAATATAAATCATAAATCACACAATTCACATAAAGTATTTGCAATACAAGAAATCAAATCAGTCATTGATTGGAAGGAAAATATATGCTTGGTATGTGTAAGGTTTTTTTTTTTTTTAATTGTATCCCTGTAGTATTTTGTGCAAAGAAATATACTTTGATACTCTGTTGAAACACATTAAGAATAAGCCCTTTCTGAGCTGAATCCAGTTCTGAATGTGTGAGAACACTTACTCAGAAACTCTCACAGTACGTCCGACAATTAAGTGCTGCCTATTTCTACAGTGACAGAAAACATAGTAGCATACAAAAAGCTGTAATTCCACAAGCTGATCCATTTTACTATGCTGAACATGGACATGCACGTCCCAATTACTACCAATTACAAGTTAAAGTGAACTGTACACAATACATCACGCAATACAAGTAGGAGTAATAGTACTAATTTTTAATGCATAATTTAAAGTCCTGGCTAACCAGACATGTATACATACGTATTTTTTTTTTTGCTCCCCATAGCTTATGTTTACCACCTTTGATTATGTACGGTCTCTGACTGCCATGCAATTCCTTATCTGAATGATGATTCAGCAGATTTTGTGCCATTGATTGGACCTGGCCTACAGGCGCCAGGGGTGGTCTGTCTGAAAGCTGGAGACTGTGCATGTCTAACGTTGGACCCTTCGTAAGTGTGTGTGTACGTGTGTGCGTGTGTAAACACTGCTGATCAAGTCCATTAAGCTGACAGAGAGGTAATTTAGAACTGCTTACAGCTGTACATCTCAATAAAGCTTGGCAAGACTCAGGAGCACTGTGAGGGGATCTCCTCAATACACATTCAGAGAGCATTCACAGCCACCACAGCAGCTAATTCCCACATTCAGAACCCCAAAATAACCCTTCAGTACACTTTTGTCTGATTACTGTGTAGAATAAAAATGCTTTCCTGTATCCACACAGTGATACAGCACCCGAGGCCTGTATTTCAGTCTTCAAAAGTTTGTAAGTTACTAATTTACTATAATTTAATATACATTGAAACAATTATGCTTTTTCAGCCTTTCAGTTGACTTCTTTTGCTAAAATTGTGTTGATATAACACGTTTTATTCATGTGCAACCCAATGGTACATATAGCAGTGTTGAAGCACCATTTTTCCAGTGTATATTCACTTTAAAACATTGCTGTAAATTTACACTGAAAAGCCTGCAGTTATCCACTATATTCTTTAAATATAACAGATTACTGTAATTATAAGTAATTATAAATGCAGTCAAGTGCCATGCAAAAATGCTTAAAATAACTAGCTTTCATTTGGAGATCATATTGAAAAAGTGATTGTTCATTTATGCAGTCTTGAGCTCTCTGTTTAGCTTTTTTATTTTTTCATCTATATGAACATTATTTTGTTTTATCATATTATTCTTACCCTAAATATCTGTTTTAATGTCAGTGTTGTAGTGAGTCCAAGTCAAGACCACGACCAGGAGTGGCCGTGACAATGTAAATTCATTTCACTGATCATGCATAGTGAACATATCTAAAATTAGCATTTTTGTCATCCTTTATACAATTGATATAAACAGAAATGCAACAGAAATTCACTCATGTGGAAAAGTAAGTACACCCCTTCAAACATGCCAAATTGAAATCAGGAGCACCTGAACAGGTGCTAATGATTAGAACATCATTAGAGAATATCTTTAATATGCCCACATGTGTCTTGCACCAGGTGGAAGCATTTTGCTGTCTAAAAAAACATCAGAGCAAGACTAAAGTTTGCTAATCAATATCTAGGCAAGGACCAACGCTTCTGGAACAATGTGCTATGCACAATAGAGTCAAAGATATATCTGTTTGGCCACAGAACCATGTTTAGTGAAAACCAAAGGCTTCTTTTGAGCAGACAAACCTCATACCAACTGTAAAGCATTAAGGTGGAAAGGCTTTGGGACTGCTTTGCTGCTTCAGGGTCTGGCAAACTCAAAATCATAGAATTAACTATAAATGCCGTTTCATGCCAGGGACAGCTTGAGGAGAATGTGAAGCTATCTGCCAAAAAATTGAAGCTGGAGAAGTGAACCTTCCAACAAGATAATGATCCCAAACATACAAGTAAATCCACCAAGGAACAGTTCAAAAGGAATAAATGAAGTGTTGTGGAATGGCCTAGTAGAAGCTCAGAATTGAATTTCATTGAAATGCTGTAGGTGGGTTTGAAACCAGCTATACATGCAAGCCCCTCAAACATTCGACAGTTGAAATAATTCTGAAGCAAAGAGTGGGTATTTATCCTGGTAGATGCAGGGATCTAGTAAACAGTTAATAAGATATGCCTACATAAATGGGGCAGTACCAGTTGCTGAATCCAGGGGTGTACTTTTTCAAATAGTCATCACAGTTCATTTATTTTTAAATAAATGATTGCATTTGCATTGAATGCATTGCATCAGTGTGGATTATAGGAAGAAACAGAATATAAAAACTCCAGTGCAGATTTAGGGACAATCAATATCTGTTGTAAAGTCTTTAAAATTTTGGGGAACATTAGTGACTCTTTGAAGTGGAGAATTAATGCATTAATTCTGATTATAAAATCTCATCAAAATGTCAACAAAGGTTGTTCTTTTTGAGACAGTTTAAAGAAAAGTAAGAAGGGATCTACTGGTCAAATTGTATTTGTGTATCATGGACAGTGTTCTTATGTACCTGTCAGAGTTTGGTACAGATAGATATTCAAACTCATAATGAATTGCAAGGTATTATCACTAAACCTTCAAAGATAATTGGAATATCACTTCCTTCAGTTGACTCTGTTCACACTCTATGCATACTTGAGCAAGCAAAGAGAATAATTACAGATTCCTCTCATCCAGAGTACCATCATTATAGTCTATCTTTAAGATTTTCCAGCTTTTGTAAGAATGCAGAGATGGAATTACTGTGTAATTTAAATGATTTTCCTACACCAAATGTTGTATATTGCACATTGTATTGCATAATGTTTACTGTATATTGGTATTGTATGTTTATGTGTATTGTGCCACAACAGGGTTGAATTACATCTTGATGCGCTGGATACAATTACCACATGTCATGTGACAATAAAAAAAATCAATCAGTCAGCCAATCAATCAATCAATCAATCAATCAATTTCCTGTGTTTTATTACATAATATTTATCTATGCTTACTGATACACTGTAAAAGATGGCTCATCAGAACAACCTAAAACATTTACTTCATGTAGTAACAAGCAATTGAACTTTGATTGATTGAAAAAAATCATTCATTCGAAGCATTTATTCAGGTTGAATAAAACTAGTTAATTTACTTGTTCCCACACGAAGTAATTTTTTGTTAAATTGACAAGCTATTTTTTACAGGCCCACATATGTCGAAAAGATTAAATATTTCATGGGGTGCACTTACTTTATCACATGTCTGTATAACTTGTATTTTTGGATTACAGCCATGCACTTCAATTGTGAATTACAGTATTGGTACTGTAAGTAAGCACTTTACTGTTGAACTACTGTGCCTTTCCAAGTACATTTCTAAGAGTACAATTTTACAGGTACATTTACTGTAAACAAGCTGGTTTTATATTATTGGACCATTCGATTCCAGATTTTTGTATGATGGTGTCCACATTCTTACTGTATCGACTTGTTTCGCTGTAGATGCTGGGGGCTATACTGACAAAGGAAAAGTTGAGTTGTGCTCTGAGTTGAGGGAAGGATATGTTTTGAGTGTGTGTGTGTGTAACGCTATAGATACACTAGATAGCCTGTACTCTGCAGGGGTTGAGTGAGCTTCTATAGAAGAGATAGAAGGGCAGATTAAGGTGAGAGCTTTCTCGTAATCTAGTCCCTCTGGATCCACAAGTCCCTACTGTGCTCCGCAGCCGTAACCACGGGAACCGCTGTAACCATGGGGACGAGCCTTCCACTCAACTCACCTCATAACGTGTCCATGCTTGTTCCCTTCAAACTCTCCTTTCCTATCTTAATCTTTTCCCTCCCTTCTTCCCTCAACTGCTTCATCAATATCTGCTATTGCTCTCTCTCCTTCCACCTCTGGCCCTCTTTTACCATGCTAATTGCCTCCTCTTGACGAGACAAGAGAATGCAGTATGCTTCAGATCGGATACTTTTTCTGCCATTGATTTTTTTCCCCCTTTCCCTTTCACAAGCGTTTGCTTTCGATTGCTCAAGTTTCTTTTTTTCCCACAGAAGACAAAATTGGTTGTCCTTGAATGACTGTTTGTGTGTGGAAGAAATAGCAAAAGAAGGAAGAAACCAAAGCGAGTGAAAAAAGAGGATGAGAGAGATTTTGTATGTGTGTGTGCAGCTCAGTGTATTTAGTGACTAAGCAGCAGATCAGGAAGTGTATGGTGCGTGTATCCATGGCCCAAAACTCTGTTAAATTGAGATGATCATTATGGCCCGGCCTGTTGGTCTATACAACTGTGCAGAGTTCACTTGGGTAATGATCACAGAGTAGCTTTTCCTCCTGGGCTGTCTGCATAAGTCGGCATGTGTGTGCATGCTTGTTTTCAGGAAAACTAGAGAAAAAGGGTTTAACCTACAATTTCAGAAACACCAAAATGGACCTTTGTAATAAAGCAATTAACCACAAAAAGCTGTACTTTACAGTCATTTTATCATGGGTAAGGGGTGTTTACTGGAGGTAAAATCACAGTGCAACTTCAAGTGTCTTATTGCTTTTATAACATCAAAATATACAATACAACATTATAAAATACACAGATGTTCAATAAATCATTTGATTTATTATTCTTAAAAACAAAATCTCACAAAATATGTGGTCCACCAAAAAAGGGTGGTTTAAAGTAGGCTGTTGTTGCCAAACAGCAATGCTGAAGGAGGGTGAGAAGTTTCAGTCACACATTATTGTAAACTGCAGTTACTTCATAAACTTCTTACAGTGGTGTGAAAAAGTGTTTGCCCCCTTCCTGATTTCTTATTCTTTTGCATGTTTGTCACACTTAAATGTTTCAGATCACCAAACACATTTAAATAGTAGACAAAGATAACACAAGTAAACACAAAATGCAGTTTATAAATGAAGGTCTTTATTATTAAGGGCCCTGTGTGAAAAAATGATTGCCCCCCTGTGGTTTATCACATCTTTGGAAAGCTGAGTTCAATTTCCCTAGCCACACCCAGGCCTGATTACTGCCACACCTGTTCTCAATCAAGAAATCACTTAAATAGGACCTGCCTGACAAAGTGAAGTAGACCAAAAGATCCTCAAAAGCTAGACATCATGCTGCAATCCAAAGAAATTCAGGGACAAAAAAGAAACAAAGTAATTGAGATCTATCAGTCTGGAGGTTATAAAGCCATTTCTAAAGCTTTGGGGACTCCAGCGACACACAGTGAGAGCCATTAACCACAAATGGCGAAAACATGGAACAGTGGTGAACCTTCCCAGGAGTGGCCGGCCGACCAAAATTACCCCAAGAGCACAGCGACAACTCATCCAAGAGGTCACAAAAGACCCCACAACAACATCCAAAGAACTGCAGGCCTCACTTGCCTCAGTTAAGGTCAGTGTTCATGACTCCACCATAAGAAAGAAACTGGGAAAAAATGGCCTGCATGGCAGAGTTCCAAGACGAAAACCACTGCTGAGCAAAAAGAACATAAAGGATCGTCTCAGTTTTGCCAGAAAACATCTTGATGATCCCCAAGACTTTTGGGAGAATACTCTGTGGACTGACGAGACAAAAGTTGAACTTTTTGGAAGGTGTATGTCCCATTACATCTGGCGTAGAAGTAACACAGCATTTCAGAAAAGGAACATCATACCAACAGTAAAATATGGTGGTGGTAGTGTGATGGTCTGGGGCTGTTTTGCTGCTTCAGGACCTGGAAGACTTGCTGTCTACCAAAACATCCTGAAGGAGAATGTCCGGCCATCTGTTCGTGACCTCAAGCTGAAGCGCACTTGAGTTCTGCAGCAGGGCAATGATCCAAAACACACCAGCAGGTCCACCTCTGAATGGCTTAAGAAAAACAAAATGAAGACTTTGGAGTGGCCTAGTCAAAGTCCTGACCTGAATCTAATTGAGATGCTGTGGCGGTTCATGCTCGGAAACCCTCCAATGTGGCTGAATTACAACAGTTCTGCAAAGATGAGTGGGCCAAAATTCCTCCACAGCGCTGTAAAAGACTCATTGCCAGTTATCGCAAACGCTTGATTGCAGTTGTTGCTGCTAAGGGTGGCCCAACCTGTTTCTAGGTTAAGGGGGCAATCACTTTTTCACACAGGGCCCTGTAGGTTTGGATTTATTTTTCCCTTAATAATAAAGACCTTCATTTATAAACTGCATTTTGTGTTTACTTGCGTTATCTTTGTCTACTATTTAAATTTGTTTGGTGATTTGAAACACTTAAGTATGACAAACATGCAAAAGAATATGAAATCAGGAAGTGGGCAAACACTTTTTCACACCACTGTATATTTCACAATACTACAATATAAATCATAAAATAATAATGTTTAATGCAGAAACTTTCACTTTATAAACAGCCTTTTCATATTACCATTACAAGGATGCAAATTTCCACTAGCTTCTCTATGGGATTTCCTGTGTTGCCCTAGTGGCCCATAAACAAATGAATATATATATATATATATATATATATATATATCTCATATAAGACAATGACACATTCAAATTAAAAAGAAAAATACCTAAAATGTAGAATTTTAATTAAATGCTAAGTTAAAGAGATACTTTTTTAAATGTTTCTTAACAGTGTGCACTGAGCCTGACTGTCTAATAAAAGGTGGAATTGAGTTCCACAGTAAGTTTCCAATTAAGTTTTACAGACTTCATTTTTTGTTACTTCCAGAAAGCCAGCATCTGCAGATCTAATATCATGTGCTAGCGTGTAAACAGACAGACACTCTGTGATGTTAGAGGTTGCTAGGCCATTTAGAGCCTTAAAGTGATATGAGTTCTCTATTTTGTTTTTGTTAGAATCCACGCTACTGCATTTTGTACCACATTGTGCCAAATTGAGTTGTACAGGATAGATTGTTTTATTTGGAAGTCCAGTAAAGAAAAACATTGAATCAAATAATCAACACTTTTAGCAAATGCATGAACAAGTTTCTCTGTGCCACTCTGAGGTTTCTCATTCATCATTTCTCAAATGATAAAAAGCCACTTTATTGACTGCGCTCACATGCGGATGCGGAATAAAACAGAGTCTAAGATTACACCCAAGTTGCATACTTCAGGTTTGGTATATGAAGCTAAGCTTCTCTTTATGAAGCTTCTTATAGTGCTGTTTTTCTTTGAGTTCCAGGGATCAATATTTTAATTTTTTCGTGATTTAATTGAAGAAAATTTTGTGACATCCACTGAGAAATTTCTGACACACAGCCGGTAGGCCTCACAACAGGGTCTTAATTATCAGAAGGAATGGGAATGTATAATTGCATGTCATCAGAATAGCTATAAAAATGTATATTATGTTTCCTAATGACATCACTTAAACATAATATGTGCAAAGAGAAAAGCAAAGGCCGTAAAACAGAACCTTGTGGGACTCCACAAGAAATGTTACGTTTTTTTGATGAATAATTTCTCGATTTCTCAGTAAAACCAAGAAAAGGAAGCTTTAGCAAAAGTTCTGCCAGGAAGACTCTAATGCTATGTCATTCATCCATTCATTACCCCTACCAATCACAGGCCTACACCTGTCTTTGAAATGATTTGACTTACTTACCTATTCTGCTGTTTTCAAGTGCCTATGTTTTGACATTCCCCTCCTTCTTCACTAGTTGAGTCCCTGTCTGGTTATCCGGAGGGCAGGCTCCGCCCTTACTGTCTCTATCCAGCAGGATCAGCGAAGGTCTCAACGCTCCAAGACTGAGGACGAGGCCTCCGCCAAAGACCCCTTAATTTCTCCTGAATTGTTATTTTTCAACTTGTTAAACTCCATTAAGGATATAAAAAATTGTCCTCCTTTACCTTTTCCTTGCGAGTTTTCCTGGCAGAACCATCTATTCATTAAATATGCTTTATGCCCAGTGTTCAAGATGGTGCATTAGAATCTTGTGATCAACGGTATCAAAAGCTGCACAAAGAAAACATTAATGAACTTGTTTGATATTAGAAATGCATTTAATTGTGTAAAAACAACTTTTTCTAAGAATTTACTTGAAAAGAAAGGTTTGAATTGGTCTAAAATGATTAGTACAGAAGGATCCATGCTACTCTCTTTTTAGTAGAGGCTTCACTAGGGCAGTTTTAAAAGCATCTGCAAAAGCATATGTTGATAGAGAACAGTTTACAGTTGATAGGACATCATTCAGCACAAACACCTTCTTAAGTAGTGAAGTAGAAACAGGGTCAAGATGACATGTTGCCTTAATTTGTCAATTACAGTTGTAAGCTGCTGATGATTGATAAGAGAGAAAGATGTCGTTACTGATGTAGGTGGCTTATCAGAAAGGTTTTTGAAGCTTGTTTCAGCTGGCTGAGCTATCAAGGCTGTTTTATTTTGAAAACAAATGGCAAACTCTTTGCAAATTTTAGAGGATAAATCACCATGAGACACAGTAATAGAAAAGTTAAGGTTAATTACTTGACCCATGGTGGAAAAAAGGACTTTGGTATTATCTTTGTGTTTGTTAATTACACTAGAGAGGTATGACTCTCTGGATTTTTTCATCACATTATTGTAAATAATGTAAACTGCATTCAACCATTTTTATGGAGTACACAAGTTTTTCTTCCATTTGACCGGTGCAACAGTGTCAAGAGTTTCTTTTAATCCAGTATTTAGATCAGAGACCAGATCATTGAAGGAGTCAGAGCTGTATTCAATGCACTAACTACATGTTTCAAACTTCTCAGCAGTTTCTCAGTCAGTGTAAAGCTTTTTCAGATAAATTTCCAGCACTTTATTCTTTACTCCTATATTGACTTGAAAGAATATACTGAAATGGTCTGATATGAAAACATCAGAGATTAGAGACATGTTTGTGTTTAAACAGTGAATCATTACCAGATCCAGAATAGGACCTAGCTTGTGGGTAGAGCCTCTTCAAATTAAATGTCTCTAGAAGTCTAATGAATTCTATCACTTTACTGTCTCATGGATTATAAATATGTAAGTTAAAGTTCTCAGAAAGCAGAATTTTCTCATAACTTGTGGATGCATATTAATTCTGCCAAAAAGTTAGTATTTTGCTTAAGAGGTCTATATTAAAGCAATAAGCCATGAGAACTTCCTTAGAACTCCCTTCCTCGTGATAAAATTGCAGTAATGCACAGCCTCAAGTGGCTTCTTGCTTTTATAAAATAGTGGACAACAAAAAATATGGTAAAATATAAATTTTTTTAGAAAATCATTGAAGTTGTTATTATTAATAATAATCAACATAATCAAGCATTTCACAAAGAAATGTAGTTCCTTTAGAGTATGGTATCGTTGCCAAGCAACCATGGACTGCTGAATAAGGAGAAGAACATTCGGTCACCCTTTTTGGCTTTTTGTCGTATAACAATGAACATATGATAACACCTCAATGTTTAATGCAAAAACCTTCGCTGTATAAGTACTTTTTGGTCACCAAATTACCACCGCAAGTCTTATTCAGCACCAAACCAGCAGCGCCCCTCTTCTCACGCTGGGGCTGAATCTCAAACAGCTCCCTGCTCCCTTCATAGTGCACTACGTAGGAATTTAAATACTGGATGCTGCAGCACAGCAGTGCAAAATACAGCTAAGAAATAGTCATTTGGAACTCCAACATTCATACTTGATAAATGATGGACTGTTTGACTGTAGAGACTAGAATTTCTAAACTTTCATAGCTTTCATAGCTAGCACACTATTTAGGTAGTACGGAGCCATTTGGGATTCAGCCTGGGTTTGACGCTACTTCTGAAACACGAATATTTGAAGCATATAATCTATTCAAGTGACATTTTTAGACTTTGATATTGGCGTTTTACAGTTAATCATACTGTAAGTACTTTTATTCAAGCCTGTGAGATTAATGATGAAGTTGTTTAGGCTGTTAGCTATCTTTTAGCCTGTTAGCTAGCTGACCAGCCTAGTTCTAGTTAAGAATATAAGTTGCCAGCCCCTCAGTTAAAAAAAAAATGGTTCCTTACTTCATGAACGTATGTGGTCAAAAGTCAAAGATTATTCCATTAACAGGACAAGGTTTTTGCGCAGTAATATTGTTGTTACTATTATAATATTATTAGAATATTAGAATATTATTGCTATTTGTATTGTCTATATCATTACAAGCACTTACCTGTCTGTTGTCAACACTACATACCCATCTGTTTTTTACCACTGTTACGTCCAGTCAGGCCTGGTGTAGTACCTTCTCTACGTTTCCGGACAGGATGATAAAACCACAGCGGCTTGGGTGTAATCCATCCCCATGGTAGAAAGCTGGTTGCTCCCAGAATGCTCTCCAGTTGCTCACGTAACCAACACTGTTTTCGCACCATCTTTGGAGCTAACAGTGGAGCACATAGAGTCTGCTGAACACCTCACTTCCTCCCCTGTAGGTGGGCAGAGGTCCTAAGATGATAATCCTGGCCTCAGTCCTCTTCTTAACTGTGTCTAGAAGTAAGCCAAAATGCTCCTTGAGAACTGCTTTGACAAGTTGAGATGTTGTTCATCACCACGTGAATGACCACAGTGCCGATGTCTTTGTGTTTGCTCAGAGCTGCGAGGAATCTGAGGTGCTGAGGCAGGTGGAGAGCTGAGGGCTTCGAACCAGTTACTGGAGGTAAAGGCCAGTGAAGAAGGTAGTGGAGTCCTTCTCTTCTCTTGCGGGTGTGAAGTTGGGGAATCCCGGCGTTAGCTGTGGATGTAGTACCAGGTATGAAGGAATCAATGTTGCCATCAGGTATAATAAACATGTATCCTTTAATTTGAGCAAATATATGTGCATATATTGTTTTTTTATGTGGGGATACTACACTAGTTTTCCCAGAGATTAGTACTAATTATGGTAGATACACCAAACACAGACATTTGAAGTTTGCAAAACCTTCAAGTAACATATTCTTTACTTTGTATGTTGCAGTAAATACTTCAGCTCAAAGCCTAGCACTGTATATTAATAAATAAGACTGCTAGTCAATTAACTGTCTTCCAAACTGACCAGCCTAGCTTTAGTTGTTAAGAAAGTAAGTATAGGCAAAACTAGGTACCAAGGAATGTTTACTGTTTAGGGCCAGTTATTTCATATACATCCTGATGCCTCTCCTATTTGCCGATCCACTTAGATGAGCAACATTAGCATGGTGCATTATACAGAATTCACTTGTGGTGAGGCGTCATATGAGTGAGTATTTTAAGTATTTTACACTGACTTTGAATACAGCTCAGCCATTCAGAGCTCAGAACCGAAACTCCCCATTTTATAAAGTGATTTATACAACATGTTTAATAATCTAAAGCTGAGCTAAGGCAAAAACGTTTATTTTTGTTATGAAGGTAAGGCTTAGTCTTTGTCCACATTAATACAGATACATTAGAAAATGTAAGGTTTTTCTTTTTTTTGCTTTTTGCAATTGGCCTTGCATCCACTCTGAAACAGGATTTTTCAAGCACAGAAAAAACATCCTTTTAAATGTGCTCTCCAGGGTTACTATTTTCCACATATTGTTGATGGAAGAAAACCAGAGATTTTCAAAAAAGATGTGATTCTGAGCTCTTACACATCCAAAGCGGAGGATGATGTAAAAGAGGTCACAATGTACACACAGCATTGTTGTATACAGAACAAAGTACCCTTGATTTCTGAAGAAATGTTGGACATGCTGGTGCCTCAAACTTTTGGACACATAGCATATATAATACATGTGGGACATATGTCTCTCTCCACGTCCTGTCGTTGTGAAATGTGTGTGCACATGTTTCTGTGTAGTGGTTTAATGAGACCATTTCATTTCATGATGCCTACATTTATGTGGTTGATGTCTTGAGCATGAGCCCACTCTCAGGTTCCCATTAGCTCAGCTTGCTTCAGCTGTGCTCTAGATGGAGAGATGATTAGCGTGATTAAAAAGCATTAGCGCTAGCATTAACATGGAGAGTAAATATTGCGGTAATGAAACTCTATGGGAGGCCGAGACCCAACGCTGGGGCTCCTCAGCCCTCAATGATGCCTTAATGACCACTTTACCCACTCCTGCTGTATTTCTCTCTCTTCGCTGTCAGCTGATCCACTAGCCTGGAGCAGAACCGAGCTTTATCAGGCTCAGGATGAAGCATCGGGCTGGTTTTAGGCGGAAAAAAAGAAACATGATTTGTTGAGGGGAGAGAAACCTGCTGAGTCACCACCGTCTTGTCATATTATGGGCAAATAATGAGTTGAGTTGAAAGAGCCGTACCATGCAGTCAGCAGTGCCTGCGAAAAGAGACTGTACAGACAAGTGATGAACTCTGGAAGAACATGGGGATGGTGAGACCTCCTGCTATATGATGCCAATGCATCCAGCCATTGATGTCTTCTCTCTTGGTCACAGTTTGCCTACAGCTCAGTTTTAAAAATGCAGCAAGACGGGCTATGATGGCTTTTGACATCCATCTCAAACTACTGCATAGCGCTAGCCGGTGATGGGAGCCACTTCATCCGGCATGCAATAGAACCGCAGCAGGCGTGGGGAGTGTGAACTTTCAGGTGAAAACACATTTTCTGCAGGAGTCTCCAGAGACAGGCCTAACCCTTGTCCGTTCCATCCCACCTCCATCATTTTTGGACCGGCTTATCTAGCCGATGCACACTCATAAACTCTCGAGAAGAAGGCGCCGCGGCCAGGGATGGTCCTATCCAATATAGGGGATTTTTATTTGGTCTATATATTGCAAGGCAGAGCTGCCGCACCAGTGGAATTACACGATAACAAATATTAGAGAGTTCACTACAAGACACACAATTCACGTCTTAGAGATGTAACGGGGGTAGGGGTGGAGGTGGGGAGGGGGTTCTAAAGGATTGTGGCAGTTATCCGCTCTCGTCAGCTCGGCTTCACAAAAATACACACGCGCGCACCCACACGCCCGCACTCTCTCTCACACACACATACACACATGCGCGCACATGCACTGGGGAGCATGAAAACCCTCGTTAGTATGGAGTAAATCTGCCCATCTGTCTCATTCAAAGTGGATTTGGTTTGCCAGCCAGGCCGGCTGCACTGAGCCCTCTGCTCTTCAATAAAACAGCAGAAGAAAGTTAGGCCTGTCAGTCCGGCCTTGCAGCCCCAATGACATCTCACTCAGCTCCTTCATACCTGCTCAGCTCACACAACACACTCGCAGGCAAGACTCACACAGCTCGCTAGCTTTCAAGTGCACACAAACACCACACACACACACACACACACACACACACACACACACACACACACACACACAGACACACACACAATTTGAAAAAAAAGTATCTCCAAAATAGTAGGCATACAGGAGAAGGCAAAAACATTCTGAAACTTGGATGAGTGTAAAGAGATTTTATTCCATGTAATTTTGGAGCATTTCTGCTGAAATTTATATTTTAATGATGTACTTATTTGTGTGAAATTATATTATTTACATTTGAATACACAATCAAGGATTTTCTTTCTGTTAAAAGGCTGTATATTTAACTTTTCATCAAATCTGAAAGGATGGAAGCATATTGTCTTGCATTTTTACATGTTACATTTTCTACGTGTTAAATTAACCTTTAGAAGTCATCTTTATTTGAATGTATTTTGTAGATATAATTATGTGGTGACATAATTAATCATGTAGTATATTAATGTACACCATGTATAGTACAAGTATTCAGTTTCAATTTCATTACTTTAAAGTGCAAAACTGTACAAAAGTCCACTTTTTGTTTATTAATTTCCAGTCAAAATGGCCATTAAGTACAAGTCATTGATTTTTCAGTATCAAAAAAGCAGATATTAGTATCTAATCTGTTGACTTTTTACTTTTGTGCACCTTATGTCACTTTATCTCTTTCATCCCTACAATCCCAAAATTAACTAGTTACAGCTGTGTCCTCTCAACAAAAGCTGTTCTCAAAAGTGTCAGTGACATTATATTCCCATTCAAAGAGACATTCACACACGCAGCTACCCAAAACACACTAACTGCACTGCAGATTTCTTTCTTATGTGCATCTAAAATGTTTGGAGATATTTCTGAGGAGATTTGATGTAAGATAATGCACTTGTAGGGCAGGGAAAGTCAAAGGAAAAGTGAAAATGTAAGAGTTTCCAAAACAGCAGTTCAAACACTGATAAAGATACAGAGAGAATGGAGCTCCTAACAACAGTGCAAGACCTGGTAGATCACCAAAACTGTCACCATCAGATAAACAGTACTTAAAGCTTTCATCTCTAAGAGAGAGGAGAAAATCAAGCTCCAATCCACTTGTGTTTCTGTCCATCCTTCTACTGAGAGAAGACAACTCAACACTGTGGGTTTGAAAGGATGTGAAGCTGTCAAGAAACTGTTAGTGACAGAAGAACACAGACAGAGAAAGAAACATGAGAGGTTTACACTAAAACAAATAAACTTCACATCTGAAATGTGGACTAAGGTTTTATAAACTGATCATTCTAAATTTGAAATTGAGATCTTTCTTATTTTTCTGTCGGAATGTGAGAAGCAGAAAATGTAACCAGTTTCTAAGACTGAACTTAGAAGGTGTTTACAGGAAAAATATCCTGGCAGATTTCTCTTCTCACTCTGAAAAACAAATAAGTTGTACTTCATTTATTTAGTAATTTATTCAGTACCAAATGGGTATTTATTTCAGTAAACATGTAAAGGGGTGGCCTCTGACTTTTGCACAGTACACTAAGTACAGATTTTCCAAAATGACACATAAGTACTGATTTTCCACCCCTGGATACAAGTAAGAAAATGTATGAAGGGTAAATGCCTAATGTGGGACCTGGGAGGGTTAACCTCATGGATAATGGGACTGCATTCACACACACACACACACACACACACATAACAAAACTAATCAAGCTATGGCTTTGTGAATGGATGCGGGAATTACGAGGAAGATACCAGGAGAGGAATCATTATTTTGGCCTTGCAATATAAACATTAGTGAGGTGCGTTAGTACGAGCCTCTACAAGCAAAACACAAACACATACACACACACACACACACACACACACACACACACACACACACCTCTGCCCTATCTCATTAAAATGCACCTCACCGCAATAATTGATAGGAAACTATAAAATGGAAATGTGTGTCTGGCGTTAATTAATCATGCACCGAGTGTAGCTAATCAGCACTTTTCACGGTGGTATTGGAGCATGGACACTCATATACTCACACACACACAGGCACACACACATACTAATATCCAGCTCAGGAACCAGTTGACATGAGGTAATGTGAGTTGCTGTACATTGTTAATGGTGTTTTATTACCATATTAATGAGATGGCCTCAGACTTAAGCAGAAGGATTAAAATAGTGTCGTTGTTGGCAGGATGTGGCTGCTGTATCTCACACACGGACAGCACAACAAGGGCTGAGCTTCACCTCAAAGTCTATTTCTTCTCCTCCAAATCCCTCAATCACCAGGTCCCTGTTTATCTTTCTCAGTGGATTCAGAATGACCGAGGAAATACACACACGCACACTCACGCACACACACACATCCATCTAGTTATTACACTCAATCATAAGAGGCTTACCATAAGGCCTGCTTTGCTTTATTCAGTAACACCTTGGTAGGCGCAGTTATCACGATGATGAACTTAGCAGTGACAGCAGCCTTAATAAATAATCAGTATCTCGGTTGAACTGGCATTGTCGAACTTTGGTACCCAGGATTAGCTGCCAGGTTTAGTTAGTTGAACTGCATTTAACTGAGCGCAAAAAGATGATTTAAGAATCACCTTTATGCTAAGATCCTTTCAGTCCTTTTCAGTGCTGAGTTACTATACTTGAACGTCTGCATTTTATTCAGGTTTCTATGTGTAGCCTTTGAGTGCTATTAGAGTGACAGGAGATCACGGTGTTATGTAGTTTTCAAAAGCCTTGTGAAGTAGAGACCTTTCTGTCTACTCCTTTCAAAAAAATTTGAATGGATTTCTCAAATTATACTTCAGATTTTATGGGATATTTGTCTTTAAAACTCCATGGCTGAAATGGGCTTGAAAGCCTTTTTTTTTTTTAACTCCGCTTGGTGAAAAGCCATTTTTTTCAAGCTGCTAAGAAGTGAAAAGGAGAAACCTTCTTCTTCCACTTTAAAACACATGCAGAACAATGAAATTGCTCTAAAGGAAGGAATGTTCACCGAACGTTTTGCTACCTTCAAAGTTGCGTTTGCACTGCTGAGGCGACGTGAGTTGGCTTCCAGCCAAAACTGGAGGGACCCCTTGATTACTGCAGAGTATTTTGCATTTTAGTGCAAACCAATGTTTGATAACAGAAATGATGACCTGAGAGAGCTTTCTCCTTAAATAAAGACTGTATGCAAAAATATTCATGCAAACAGTTGACCTCATATTTCAAAGTAGGCCAAACACTTAATGTTTTACAGCGTGGTGAGAATTTATTCACTAAAATTTCAGATGAACAGTCATTGTTACATTTTTGAATCGGGAATTAGCTGCCAGGTGTAGTTACCATTATGTCTTTGAAAAATACTCTGAGAATCTATTATCTTGACCAAAATTAAGTTCTTTTAAACAATATTACTACCTTGGTGTTATTTAAGCATTAAACTTTACTTTAAAGAGACAAACATAAAACATTTAATCATTGCTCTATCTGTTGTAAACATGCCTACATGCCTCCTGTAATGGTGCCACAGTAGTCTCGAGAGCGTGATTTTCCAATATAAAGATGAAAAGAAACAAAATACCCCTTCTAATGATGTATCTTGAAGGTGGATGGAGCTTTTGAATAACTACAACCATGGCAGTAACTAGCTATGAGCACACAAGTCTATACCTCAAAGGTTTCAGAAGGATTCAGAAGGGTTTTAAGAGGTTCAGTGTGGAAAAATGCGACATAACTATCGAATGAGCAGTGACTGATTCTCAGCTGACCTCAGAACAGCTATGGTTACTTAACTGCCCGCTCTTTTTATCTCTACTTGAGATGCTACACAGCCCTGAGAACCATAGAAACTTTGACTTCTTGAGATGTTCAGGCATGCAGCACACATGCTAAAGGCTAACAGTAGTGGCAGTTTATGGAAGAATAAAGGGATGGGGAAAGAACAAATGAAAGGACAAGATGCATAATGGTTATGGATGAGTAAAAAAGGAGCAATGATTGGGCCACCTTACGGTTGCTGTAACACTCATATTCAGCAGTTAGTGTATTCACCATGGGATGTAGGTCATATTTCTGAAAGACTAAGGAGACAAAAGTAAAGGACAGTTTTTTATATCCTCAGTGTAATTTTACAAGTTGAATGCCCCATGCTTGGTCCAGGTCTTGGAGTGTCAAGACCCTCGTTTATCCTGCCGGATAGAGATGACAGGGGTGGAGCCTACCCCAGGGCAACCAGACAGGGACTCAACTGGTGGTGGCGGGGAGGAAGGAGGGGGGCGTCAAAGCGTAGGCACCTGAAAGCAGCAGAATAGGTGTGTAAATCGAGTCATGTCATGTCAAGACAGATGTAGGCCTGTGATTGGTCATGAGTAATGAATGAATGAATGACGTAGCATTAGAGTCTTCCTGGCAGAACTTTCACTAAAGCTTCGATTTTTGCAAAATGGACCTCACTAAAATTTTCATCCTAGTTACGACCCTGACTACAACTGCTTTCTGGTGGATTTTTGGGGTGGACTGTTTGTTCTTTCATTTAGCTAGCGCAGAAGGAAGCCAGATCACTAATGTTGCAGAAGCCAGATATCACGTCTGCAGCTATAGGCTTCTACATCAGTTGTACAACAGTGGATAGTGTAGTGACGCTGCACTAATGGACTAAAACACAAAAACAATACAATATTGTTAAATTTGTCGAAGCAATGAGGCTGAGCAATGAAATGCTGTGCTAAAGAATATTACATAAGATTGCAAATAACATCTCATATGCTAGTTTAAAGCTGGTATGCGCATACATAGTAAGACTTTTTACAGTGCGTGGCTATTTAAACTGCAACCAACAAGATAACTTTTGACTTTGTTTCTGTGTAAGAAATGTAAAGAAATAAATAAATCCTTTCTGTTGATGTGTGCATTTCATCCTTGTACCTTTGTGTCTGCCTCCTCACTTTGCTTTAACTCTCAGAAGTTGGCTGAAATGTTGTAGCGCTGTGGTTGTTGTCTTTCTGCCGAAGAGGAATTAAGGGATTTTTTTTGTACAGGACTAAAGGTTTGATTGCTGAGTCTGACCCCTGTGTGTGTGCTTTAGATGAATCACTGTTTGACTCTCTCTCAGACTAAGTGGACTGGAGCAGAGTTCACCTTAGCTGACCTGAGGCCAATCTGCAGGTGCAATCTGTCCAATAACTATCTGCTGACACTTTCTCACCTGATGTGCGAGCATCCTGCAGGTGTATAGCACTGCATATAGCACTTTACTCATCAGCTGTCTCCACGTTTATGCTCTTTCAGCTAACCTGAGGACAGTTTGCAGGTGAGTGATACAACAAATTTGCTCCTCAGCTGTCTCCTCACTTAAAGGGTCCATATCCTACATTTTCATTGCATTTTATTATTGTTTATGTCTGCTGTTAATGACTAATTTATGTTTATGTGACCATTTTTTTCAACCTGTCTTTGTCCCTTAGAATTAAACCAGTCATTACTGTGCTCTTAAAACGGATGGCCAAGATGAAACATTGCTTACAACATCAACATGAATGGGCCGGAGCTGAACAGATGCAGGCTGAATATGTGGGTCGTTTTTTGAAGAATTTAAAAACAGGTTGTGTTTACAGTTTTGTTTGGGCAGAATCCATATATGGACAGTGGAGTAAACTGTATGTTTTGGAACTTACTGTTTACATATTACCACAAAAAAGGTAAAGAAAAAAAAAAAGAAAAAGGATGACTATTTAGATGGAAGAAATTTTCTGGACATATCTAAAGTAAGTAATGTTATCATAAGATGTTTGTATGTTGATCATCCACTCATTAGCTACTCAATTGACACCCCAAAAAAAAAGAAAGAAAAAAACAAAACTTATTTATTTATATACATATCCATTAGTGCGGCATGTTCATGTAGGCTATGACTTCTGACAATCCTTTTCAGCATCTTCTGGATATCATTTAAAAAAAAATGAAACATCATTAGTTATGAATTGATTAATTTTGTGAAGACAGATTTTTTTGTCAAATCATATTTGAACTGCATTCATATGTGGTCCTAAATCAGATATATATCCAATACATGGCCAAGTGGCCATGTGACCTTAATGCAGAGATGTCCAGTCTTAACCACAAAGCACTGATGTGGCGGCAGGTTCTCATTACAACAAAGCAATAGCACAAAATATGGTAGTGTGCGCCCAAAACTGCACAATACCATACTAAATAGTGTGTCGATAGTATGTGGCTTTGGACGCAGCCTGAGACTAACAGGTTAAATAAGTGAGCTCTTGCATATTTGTAATGAAAACCTGCAGCCATACTGGCCCTTTGTGGGTAAGACTGGACACACCTGCTTTAATGAGAATGGTAAGATCAGAATCCATGAGATTAATTACAATCACTGTGCATCACTGCCATCGTCATCCAGAGCATGAAAGCAGCAGTTAACATGAGAAAAAACAAAAAACAAAAACAAACAAAACAAAAACAATGGAGGACACCATCAGTGTAGGGATAGGGAAATAGCCAATGTGTTTGACATATGGGAAGTTTTTGAATCCAGACAAAACTAGACGGAAACTACTGAAATCAAATACTGTCAGAATATCCAGCCATCTACACAGAAAAATGCAATGAAGCTCCATTTGATGTCAGAGTTTTAGCGAGTGAAGTCCAGTGGAATTAAGCAGCTCTGATTTCACAGAGAGATGCTGAAATGATGTAACCCAAACATGGTGGCAAGCCAAGAGAAGCACACCATCTTAAGAGACTATTGAGCTATTGATATGCATTGCAGAGCTGAATTTCTTCTGTGGTATGATTAAACTGCGAGCTTGTAGAGACCAATGTGTATTCATTTTTGCAAATGTTTGCACACGAAAAACAAACACCAGCTTCTCAAGTTTAGCAATGTTCTTTGTTTATATATCATATTTTCAGGCTCCAGACACTGGAACTCTTTAGGGATGGAAATATCAAGTAGAATCTTCACAGTTTTACTTAGAAGACAGTGCTGCACTCTCAGCTGACCAGAGGTGAACAGTTGCTAATTATATTTACTCAGTGTACTCAAGTACATTTCTGATGGATTTGAACTTCCCTAAGTATTTTCAAATAAAAACTACCTTTAGTCCTACTCATGTACACCGATCAGGCACAACATTATGACCACCTCCTTGTTTCTATGCTCATTGTCCATTTTATCAGCTCCACTTACTATATGCACTTTGTAGTTCTACAATTACAGACTGTAGTCCATCTGTTTCTCTTCATACTTTGTTAGCCCCCTTTTACCCTGTTCTTCAGTGGTCAGGACCCCCATGGACCCTCACAGAACAGGTACTATTTGGGTGGTGGATCATTCTCAGCACGTGGTGGTGATGTGTTAGTGTGTGTTAAGCAGGTACGAGTGGATCAGAGACAGCAGTGTATGTTTACAAAAAAAAGTAATCTACTTCCACTTAGTTACATTTCAGTCATTAACATTTAGTAACTAATTTCCTTTGGGTTTAATTGCACTCTGTTCTGTTGCTGCTGATAATAGACTACTTTGCTTCTCACAGTGGTGCTTTAGCAATGTATTTTAGATATAGGTATGTCCATGAAATTACTAGGAGAGCACATTAGTGTGAACCGAAGTCGATGCATTACTGGGAAAACAATGGTGTCTTGATAACAGCCAGCAAAGCAGAATATTTCCAGTGCTTTTGTTTTTACAGTGTTTTGGATGTTTTGCACACGATTCTTGTGGCACATCACTCAAGAGAAGCTGCAAAATCTGCCCCTTAAGTGTGCATGGCTGCTACTGCGCAAAAGTGCATGCAGCGTTAGGAATTCATGTATTAATTAAGCATACAAAAATAATGTTAGTACACATTGGTGAACTGCCAGAAGCTCTGTTAGTTTCATTCTATTCATGCAATTAATGATTACCTATGTCATACTGCAATTTCATACTGTTAAAACAGAAACATAAACTGTTGTATGTTCAATAAACTGTAAACTAGTTTATTTACTGAAAATAGGCATTTGATTTAATTAAATCTGTGAATTATCTTAATATATGCCACAGTTATTCTGAGAAATACCACCTTCAGAAAATGAAAATGTGTTTCCCATTACACATCTATTATTCTTTTTAAAAATTTGCTATATCTAAATGTTTTATTAATGGAAACACAGAATTTGGCAATGTAACACTTAACACTATTTCCGCAGCTGGAAATTACTGCTATTTTTCTTGGCCAGTAAATGGCAGTAATTGCGTTAAATGCTATATGTCAAGCGGCCATAGAGACTTGAGTGAATATCTCTAGTACAACGTTTAAGAGCAGCGAATGAAAATAATTGAAATAATAAAAAAAAAAACAATATTTCTCTTTTCGCCTTTTTGCAATATTTCTCATTGTTCTTACTGTTGTAGTAGTAGTAGTAATATGTGGCGTCAGGCACGTCTATTCTGTCTGGTTAAAATCACATGTTAATTTTATGCTGCTTGGTTCATTTGTTATCCTCCTTTGACAGGGACTCTTATTGTGAAGGGCTATGTGTGCGGTGGCAGTGCTTCACACGGCCCAGTAGTAAACAGACTGAGCCGAGACAGCGAGAGGGCGCTAACTGCGCTTAGCCGAGCGCTAACCTAGCACCATATTCTCCCCTTTCTTTTGTACTCCGTTCTGAGTTTTTCAGTAAACCTGAGTCACAGACTCGATCTTCAGCTTGTGTGAGTTATTTGGAAACACCACTGCAGTATGAATATGTTTGTGACTTTAATTAGCTAGCAGTTCTGTCCGTTTTACAGATTCCACAGTTTGTGGAACTACAGAACCAGTATGTATTGGTTTCTCTTCATTTTCCGTGTTACAGTGACAGATTCACGTGCTCTGGTTCTGTGTATTGTGTAGAAGTCATAAAATGATAAAATATGCTTTTTTATTCCTGTGAATTTCGTCAATGTCATGTTTTCATATGAGCCGTATTGTAGCTAAGTTACTTATCCTTCATCACTGTTCTTGAGAGGGCAAAAGAATGACTGTCATTTTGGTAAGTAAAATGATTAACCCCTGCTATTTTATTAGCTCATGACCTCATCACGAAGAATTAGTATATAATCAGCAATGAAGTGTGACTCACTCATCACTTTCAGGGGCACAAACATGAATTCATTATGAAGAATCAGTATTTAATGAGTAATAAAGTGTTACTCGTTCATCACTTTACTTTAGGGGGCACAAACATTATGAAATCATCATGAATTATCAGTATTGACTGCTTTCTTTATAGTGAATTGAGAATTGACACTGCATAGTTTTGTATTTTTCTCACTCTGACACACCTCAACCAGCACAACAGGAGCTTGTAAATTAGCAGTTCAATCAGGTGTACTAGATCTGGGAAAGCACAAAAATGTGCATACAATTAAGGATTCTTATGACCCCAGGAGAAAGACACTCCAATAATCAACTCATTTCTGAGTTCAGTGGTAACTGTAGGCTAAACTGTTCCCTCATGAGGTACTGTGTATCAATACAGGAGTTAAAACGTCATATTATTAACATGAAAGATTAATTAAAACTATGGCAACTGTCACAAATGAGGACTAGTTGCAGAACAATGTCAGTGTAAGCTTTTAATTTTACTAAACTAAACAGTCACTAGGTGGGTAGAAACAGACGAGGTAACATAAGAAATCAAAAACAATAAACTCGAGACCTGACAGATAGAACCAGGCAGATACAAGGGCTGCTTACACAACATGATGAAGAAGAAGGACAAGGTGATGAGAGGATGGAGCTATATATATAAACAGTTGACTTTGATAGGCATAATATTCCAGAGCACTGTGTCTCAGGGGGATCTTGTGACAACATTAATTAACACATGAGTTCCTAATTAATTCAGGCACTGAATAAAGCCTTTATTACCTTCATCTTCATTCATTAGTACATGCGTTAGCAATTTAGTCTTGTGGTTGTTAATATACGACTTATTAATTTGTTCCTGATTAATGACTCATTACTTTCTGATTAGTTATTCATTAGTAAATGCCTTAATTACTGCCAGTTCATGTACCCTTATTATAAAGTGTTACCCATTCTACTGCTGATGGGTGTGTTGTGGAAGGATGCCCTTCTCAGACAGGCTGTCTAGGACAGGTTCAGGCAAATTTAAACATCCCTGTGTGGAATCGAGTCTAAAGCTTTAGAGTCGGCTCTTGATACCTATATGCCTTTTTGGGATTGACTCCAGGCCTAGTTTAGACTATGAGGATGCAAAAAGAGTAGAATTGCAAATAATACACCCCAGGTCATATGTTGGTAGGTGACGGATGTATGAAGAAATTCTGCTGTAGTTTCACACACACTAATAAGATGGATTATCACAGACACAATTTTACAGAGCTTTGTTTTGCTACTAAGAGCTTGAGGTGATGAACAGATAATATTATGTTGGGATAAACTGGTGTTTTACATGTTTATAATACAGGAACAGCATTTATCAGTATAAGAGTTCCTCTCCCTACTGCTACTTACAGAAATGCTTAACACT
Source organism: Colossoma macropomum (assembly GCF_904425465.1). Lineage (NCBI taxonomy): Eukaryota > Metazoa > Chordata > Actinopteri > Characiformes > Serrasalmidae > Colossoma > Colossoma macropomum. The sequence goes on along the minus strand of NW_023494795.1, from coordinate 16,561,276 downwards.
CTCCAAGCAAGCTTTGCAAGAAAGGGAAAGATCCACTGTGACCTTTCTAGAAAACTTAAGAGAAGAAATGTGCAGGAGTATACAAAATGTATGTAGATATATACCTTCAAATAATAATTTTAACAGTCTACTACCTAAATATCACCTAGGTACCAAACCAAGTCCAAACCAAGCCTATGGTTGTATTTGAAAAATTGGCCCAAACCCGGCCCAAAACCAGATATTTTGTTGGGCCATGCTGGGCTTAGGTCAGTTAGCGGAACTCTATAGTAGTTTCTCAGGACTTGCCTAGTTTTTGATGCTATTTGATGTATGATACAGTTGTACTTTTACTCCAGGTACTTGTAGAGGCTGTTTAGACCTGTTTTTGGTGATTGGATTGTGTTTGGATTTCACGTGACTGCATGAAAAGCCAGGTGTAAACATACCTTGGATGCTTTGTGATCGGATTACGGTTGGATCACATAAACCACATTCGGAACAAAAACTCGGGAGAAAACCTCATATCTCCATTTTTGTCGTTTTTCAGTTTTTGACATAATTTGAAAATACCTGTTGTCCTTTACATTGTGTGTACATGTCATGCTGAATAGACCAAAAGAAATGGCCTAAAATGATTTTGAAATTCTTACATTAAAACTTACATTAAACTTACATTAAAAGTAAAGTAGGTTTTGTCCTTCACCTGTAAAGTTCTCATTTTGGAGAGGTTTTGTTCCGACAACAGCGATATTAACAAGGAAATGGAAGATGGAGGATAAGTGACGCTGGAGTTATCCTGAAACCTATTACCTTTTTGCATGCTGGCCTGATAAACAGTACACATAAATGAATGACTTATTTATTTAACTTTACTTATTATATATGACTTTTTTACATGGAAAAGTAAAATCAGATCTCATCAGGTCACACAGGGACACAGTTTGGTGAAAAGTGTAAATGGAATCTGGCCAAAGTATATCCAGATATGAAGGACTAATGCAAAGCGAAAACAAGCTCTTACTTCCACTTGAGTCATGAACTATTTAAAGTAATAATACTGGGTTTAGGCTGCTCTCCCCATCTCTGCAACTGATAACAAAAGTGGTGGTCAGCTGGTTCTTCCTGACCTGAGCTCAGCCTGCAGGTGTGCAGAACAGCTTGTCAGCCGCCTCTTCACTTCCCCTCTCCCAAACACACACCAATCAGCACCAGCGGCCCAATCTGCAGCCTCACACTGACAAGCCATCTCCAGCCAGACAACCACACGGACAGAAATATCTCTGACTAAAATAACAAACTCCAAAGGAGACGAGGTTGAGGGGAAAAAATAATAAAAATAAATGGAGAGAGTGCAGCGTCTTCTCCCTCTTGCTCACTTTGTTCGCTCGCTCCTTCACTGTCATGCTCCAGATCGCTGCTGTTCGTTGTTCTCTGTAAATGCTATGCTTGTGAACCGTTCACTGCGCCTGAGTTCTGACACAGTGTGGTCTCTTCTCAGTGATATACTCAATATATTGCGTGTTTTTTGTGTGTGTATGTGTGTGTGTGTGCTGTTTGTGGGCGTAGAAGGAGAGAGCTTGTAATGTACTCTGAAATTGTACCAGAACTATATTATTGACTGTGTTCTCCTGGGAAGAATTGGCACAGAGATCATTCGGGCTCTTTCAGAAGAGAAAGATAGAGTGAGTGAGAGAGTGAGAGAGAGGGTGAGAGCAGATTTTATACCCTGTAGCTGTTTCTCAAAAACTGACTCCTCAATCCTTCACTCCACCAGCTTGTGCGAGCTTGCAAGCAAACCCACTTTTTGGATTTACTTTTAATGCTGTTATGAGCTTCAATTCACCAGCAGACTTTGTTTGTGAGTGAAGCTGCTTCCAGGTGAATTATTGAAAGCTCAGCTCAGTCCACAACATCTCATAGTCCATAACAGTGATAAATACTGGATGTGTCTCAATATCTATTGACTACAATACTTGACTCCAGTTACTCTCTTTTCAAGAGGTCCAGTGGTGTAATGGGGCCCAAGCTAAGTATGTTATTAACCTATTCATGTCCAAAAACTAAATTTATTAAGATAAGGACAAATGCCTCAGAACTTGTTCTCCTTGGTCTAAAATAAAGAAATGTTGTAAAATTATGTCTTGAATAAATACCTAACAATCTAGCTGTCCCTGGCCCAAGAGTGTAAAATAGTAGTGATATAAAAAAGTAGTGATATAAGTGGTCCAATAAAGTGTAAAATTGCAGAAGTAGTGATATAAGAGGTCCAATAAAGACATTAGCCCCGCACCCCAGGGTTTAGACCCCAGTGCGACTGCCTTATGTATATACGTATAAGCCTATATGCAGCTATGCCCCTGAGGATGTCATGTCATTTTCCTTATCATAGACCGTCACAAACTTTTTCAAATGACCTTGACTGCATTTCAGCTCTGATAGAAAGGCTCTGAATGGTTTATTGGGTTTTTATAGTCCTAAGGGCAGGCATGCCCAGTGTGGACCATGTGGATTGGTCCATGTTAAATCAGAGGGAAAATAAACCTTACCTTCTCTTTTCTTTAACAATTGATGTTTTTTGCCTGTTGTTTAATGTCTGTGACCTAATTGATGCCTTTCATTTGTTGTGTATATATAGAAGACATATGTTAAAGGGCTGTGGTTGTGATGTTTGTCTTCCCCCCCTTTTTCTCTTGAGTGGTTTATGCTTGTTAACTTAACCATTAGGGGGAAGGCTACAAAAGGGCTTAGTCTCTCATTGCTCAAGGCGGGAGAGGGTGACATTGTGGACCACCCAGTGAGAATATTGTTTTGGTGAAGAGTACAATTTTAGATGAAGTCCTCTAAAAACTATATGCACTTTGTGAATAGCTTTATTTTTCCATTTATTTTTCTATTTTGTTAAAGTTTTGCATTTGCGTACCTTTTCCATGCACCAATAAACGCTCTTGCACTGAATGTGCTATTTTGGTCTGCCAATATTCCTTGGATACTGATGGCCTTACGACGGTCTACACTATCCTCACCAGAGCAAGGTGTGACACAGTTAACTCAATGAGTCAAATTGCATTGTAAAATGAATGCTTTTGTGTAACCTCCAAAATCTCACTCACTATGTACTGTACATAATGGTTTCATAGTACTGAAGCATACATAGTAGTTACTGGATAATAAGTCTGGAGATTAATACCTGAATCATAACCCACAAGTTTAAGGGATACATTAAGTTTTGTAAAAATAGTACTATACCTTGTAGAACTGTACACCAGAATAACTCTAAGGCTGGCTTTACATGGTAGAGATTTTGTGCAAATGAATTTCTTGAAACCTAAAGGCTTAAAATACAAAAGATATACACCATATACAAAGGCTTAATATATACAAAACAGATTAAAAAGCATAAAGACCATAATAAATCATATGAGAACCATACCACAGCTATATAAAACACAGAAATGTAGATATGGAGGAAGAAGAACTGCAGTGACAGCTGGAAAACAAATATATATATATAAGAAGTTGATAAAGATGCTATTAGAGTAACTGAATGTGTTTCATGAACATGTTGCTTTGTGTCACAGGAATTATGTTGCAACTCACAACATGCAACAAGTTGCATGGAAGTTTCACCGTGTAAAGTCAGCCTGCTGTCTTTGTTTCTCTGAGAAAAACTCAAAGAAACTTTATTAATATGGCAATATTTACCCTTTCAAGTTGAGAGTTATTACTTTTGCTATTCAGCTTCTGAAGTTATCCAATTATTCAAATGGTCATGTAAACAGCATACTCCGATCTAGAAATCCGATTAAGAAATCTGATAAAGAGAGCTGGATTTCAGCTCAGTAATCCGATCTCTTAGTGCATGTAAACTCTTACTCTGAATTCTTTCGGAGTTCTCAGTCTGCACATGTGCGAAACAGACTGCTATACAGGAAATAAGCAAGCAGCGTTGCGGCGGGACGCAGCAAAACACTTTTGGAGCAACGCTGAAACTAACTACATTCTTGCCGAAAAGAAGGATTTAAACATAAACATTAAAAATATTAATAATTATTCTTCATCTTCTTGATGATGTATGTTCATAGTTTCAGGTAAAGTGGCGCAATGTTCATGCCGCGGCATGAAGCTTGAGTTTTACATTACATTTATGTCACTTCTTCTGTGAGTTTATTGGCTGGTTGTAAAGCAGAAATCCGATTACTGTCTGACTCATGTAGACCTGTCAAGAAATTGCAAGCACAAGGCAAAAATGTAATTTTTTTTTTTACTTCCACAGAACAAGACTGTTCACAACAATAACTTCAAATCAAATGTGGTGTTAAAAGTACACAATCTAAATTTCCTACAGAATTAAGTATGAGTGATAAATGATTAAACATATAAAATAATAACGTGCTTTTATTGCTGGCAATAATGGTGATAATTGTGATAAACTACATTGTTGCCAAAGCATTTAAAGCTGTTAGTCATTCAGTCTATCAATCTGTCAATATACATGCACTCTCTCTCTCTCTCATTGGCCAGCAGTGTGAACGATGTGCAGGTTGGCAGCAGGGTGAATACAGGTTGTCAGAGCTAGACATACTCAGCTGAATCACTACTGCACTGCACAACACACGTACACACGCACACACACACACACATACACATGTACACACAACACTGCAAACAACTGAGCTTCTCCTGCACACACAACTTCCAACACTTTCACCATAAAATAATGCCAGATTAGAATGTGTACCACCCCCTTTAACTGTCAGAGCAGCTTTACACCACTCGCTGTATGTGTGCTTTGTGTGTGTGTTTGTGTTTCTTTTTGCATCGTGCTGAAATGCAAATCTCTGTCAAAAAAAAAAGAAAGCCCGCTGCACAGAAAGGCACGATGCCTCCCTCTCTCCTCTCATCTGCTGTCAGCGCGAAGGGGTGCGCGGTATTAAATAATGAAACACACACACGCACTGTCATAAAGAAAAACACTCACACACAATCTGTCATTGCAGAGGGAGGGAAAATATCCTTGAAAAATGTTCTCAGAGGGAGGAGAAATATCGCTAAATATCAGAGAGTTGCTCTCTCGCACACACCTCGCACACATAGTGCTCGCACATACACACCTGTGTGCACACACAGGCAAACATGTCACAATCAACACGTCCAAACATACTCATACACACAGTGTTTTGCTCTGACTTTGCATTTCTCTTGCTTGTTTATACAGTGTGAGAATACGGAGTCATATGTATACATATTTATTAATGGGAAACCCTCAGCGCTTCATAGGCCTTCAGAGAAAAATGCGTGTCTGTAATTGTTAGTGTTTACACAACATAATCATTAGACAAGTAGTGTAGTACTATTCTTATTTACTCTTACTTTCACCGGGACCAAGCTTGCGATTTTTCTGGAAGTTCTAAATACATCACTGACTGTGAGTATGAGTGGTAGCCAGACCAATGGGTTTCATACAGGTGTTAGAAATGGAAAACAGTAGCAGCAGCACTATGCCAGGGATTCATGAAAGAGTCGCTGTTACATCTACAAGGTAAAATATATGGCATTATGTCTGTCACAAGCTTCAAATAAAACATTGAATGTCTTTTACAATTTTCAAGTGTCTATGTTTCATGTAGAACAGCCAAAAAGTGTTAATGTGCATAGCCATTAGCTTAGCACTAGCATACTTCTAGAGTCTCATCCAGTGAGCAGTGGTTCTCTATGCCTTGTTGATGAGAGATCAGAGGAGAATGGCCAGGCTTGTTTGAGCTCACAGGAAGGCTACAGAAAGGTATCTCTGAATGAATACATTAAAGCTTGAGGCAGATGGGCTACAACAGCTGAAGACCACATTAGCTTCCACTCCTGTCCGCTAAGAACAGGAATCTGAGGCTACAGTGGGCTTGGGCTCACCAAATTAGGCAGTTGAAGATTGGAAAAATGTCACTAGGTCTGATGAATCCCGATTTCTGCAATGACAGCATGAATCCATGGACCCAACCTACCTTGTGTGAACAGTTCAAGCTGCTGCTAGTAGTGTAATGGGTGTGTTTTCTGGCCCACATAGGCCTCCAATATAAATCAAGCATGGCATCAGCCTATTTGAGTATTGTTGTCAACCATATGCACCTTTTTATGGCCACAATTTTATGGCCACACATCTTCTATATGGCTACTTCCAGGATGATAATGTGCCTTGTCACAAAGCACAAGTCACCTCAAACGGGTTTCATGAGCATGACAATGAGTTTAGTAGTTTACTGGCCTCCCCAGTCACCAGATCTGAATCCAATAGAGCACCTTTGGGATGTTGTAGAACAGGAGATTCTTGACATAAATGTGCAGACGACACATCTGCAGCAATTACGTGATGCAATTATCTCAGCATAGACCAGAATCTCTGAATAATGCTTCCAGCACCTTGTTGAATTCATGTCATGAAGAATTCAGGCTGTTCTGAAACCTACTGGAGGTTCTACCTAGTATTAGAATGGTGTTCTGGTATAGCAGCTATGGAGAGCACATATATTTGTAAATATATACATTTACATTTGTATTTGAAACCTACAGACAAGTGACAAATTAAAGAAAAAACAACATAAAGCCACCAGAACAGCTTCAATGCACCTTGGCATAGATTCTCCAAGTCTATGGAGGGATAGAAAATGGTTCTTCCAAAGGTATTGCCTAAGTTGGTGTTTTGATGATGAAGGTGGAGCACTGTCTACTATGCTGGCCTAAAATGTCCCATAGGTTTAAATGTACATATACATTTTTAAGTAAGTGACAGTCCAAGCATGGTAACTTTACTGTTTTTCTACAATCAGTCCAAACAATGATCTCAATATTACAGCACAGCATTTCTTAAGCATTGTATGAGTGATGCCCTGATTTCTCTGGTGACTCTTTAGTCATGTGAGGTAATACCTGTTCTGTCCATGCGTGTGACAAAAAAGCTTCATACTCTACCACCGGCAGTGTGGTCAGATTACTGTTTTGGCCAGTACATCTAAAAAGAAAAAAAACACAAATTTCTTCTAAAAGAACAAAGTAAGAAGAAACTAGTAAACACAGTACCTGTTTAGCTAGGATAGGTATGCCAAGAGGTAAAGTTTGAGTTCTGAAAAGCAGAGATCTTCACATTTCGGGAGGCGTGTTTGGCATGTGGGTGGAAATTTAATTTCACTGTTGGGAAGGACAATAAACCAAAAATTCTCACGAGCAATTCGTGAAGGGGACACCAAAGAGGATTCAAGGCATAGATATAAATATATAGATGCCACACTGTCTGTTGTTTTCTATCTGAGGTGATACTTTTGCGCGTCCATCATGTTGGAGTGGTCAAAATCTTCTTAAACAAATACACATGGCCTTTACTTCCTTATTACCCAACCACAATTAACCAAAAAGCGGTCATATCTATTCATAAACATCACACAAGCATGAGCGTTGACCACTGTATTTCCTTCATTATATAGTTCTTTCCTATTTACTGAGTGCAGTATTCTTGAAACAGTATAATTTTGCACAGTACCTTAAACTGCTGCTTCGTAATTGTACTGTGTGCTCTTCTGTTTTTCTGTACATATCAGACTAATGAATGAGAATTTTAACCAAATATCCAAACCTATTTATTGAAAGGCTTTTACAATGATGTAAATGCAGATCTCACCTCATTCACTGGTCTTATTAGCCAGCCAGTTGAGCAGGCGTGTGACTGAAGCTCCTGCAATCTGTGCCCTAATAATAGACCTTCTTTCAAAGGCACTTAGATCTTTTCTTCTGGCCATCTTGATCCAAAATTGAGGTCAGCTTGACCTGTTCTTCATTTTTTACATGCCACAGAGCATGGTAGGATGGAGAGGTGTGAACTGTTTTTACAGCAGGGGGTGGGTTTTATGCCTCATTGCTCACTAGCAGCTAAACACAGTCACGCATTTCACGCAAAGTATTCTAGTCAGTCTGATAACAGAGTTAGGTGGAACAAAAAAAAAAAAAATTGATTATATTAATCAAGACTATCCAAGTCAATTCAATGATTACTATCCAGTGGATTGGCCACTAGGGGGCCTGCAGGAAGACTTTTAATTGGTTAATTGTGTCATTTGGTGCACATTTCTGAAAGCACCAGCAGTCAGGCTTTTTCTTTATCACCTGTCTGTCAGCCCTAAATCTTACCTTAAGTTAACCATAGCCAAGTAGAAATCGTTATGTGTTTTCAGATTCAAAAAAGGAAAAAAAAAACACTTTAAAGTTAGAACGATGTCTCATTCAGTACTGACATCGTAGGTTAGACTTGTTTTTCTCTGGTTTTTCAATAAACAAGAAATACACACACACATACACACAAAAGACACTCCCTCATGTGCAAATCTACCATCTGGGAGGCTGCTATATACCTATTTGTTTGTGGCTTTGTATTCTAAAGCTCTTCTATGCCCATTCTGTGGATGCATTTGTTGTTTGCTGGCTTTTAGTGAGTTAGCTTGTTTTGTTTGGGGGTGAGAGCTTAATGAGACAGCAAGGAGAGAGAGAGAAGAAGAGAAAAAGAGAAAGAAAGACAAGCAACTCATCCACTGACCTGCCACTCAGAGCTCTCTCTGCCTGCAGTCATCCTAAGGCAGCATACAAATGCACTCAAGACCACAGGCAAGAAACCAGTATGATTTCTCCACACAGAGGAAAACCTAGCATCAGGTTAGGGGAAGAATCACATTTATTTACAGCATAATTGAGTCCAGGCCTCAGCTTGATCACTGCAACAGTATGATCATACAGTTATGAATATCTGCCCTGTCCTGCTGTTAGAGCTGTTAGAACCTCAGGCCACATGACACACCATACTCTATTTGCTGCTGTAATTGCATCTCTACCTGCAAGGGCTATTCATTCATCTAATTTTTACATCTGTGTTGGATTGTCCTGAGACTTTGAGCTGCCTCAGGCCTTGTGGTCTGAGGCCTCCTCACGGCCCCTGGCAGTCAGTGGCCCCTGGGCACTAGCTACACTGACCCAGATAGTAATACATTCCTGCCTGTTGTAAATGAACTACATTTCTCCATAGACATTGTGTGTATCATTAATTCATTGTTGCAATATAAGCTCCCTGGACAAAAAATTAGTCACCTTGCATGTTTAGGGTGGTAGTAACTTCAGGCTCCTGCAGATGGCATTGCACAAGGATAATCAGGCTATAAATACCTGCAGGGTGTGCAATGAGATTCTGTAAATGACGGACAGGGACCGCCGGCGTGTTTCACGGCTTGTGTATAAAGACCACTTTGCTTCCAGGCAAGAACTGATAAAATAGATTGGAAAGTAAATAAAATAAAAGTGGGTCTCCAACTTTTGTATATACAAATAAAAAGCTTTAGGCATTTGAGAATATTAGAGTTTAAAAGTCAGTAAGCACTGCAATGCCCAGAAACACACTAATATTAGAAAAAAACACAAATAGTATTAACACAAAGTAGTGACTTAGTGTTTGTTTAATCTTTCCAAATTTCTCCTCATGGCAGCCCAATACTATTTGTATGAAGTTATGATGTTATCATCCAATACCTGGTTTCGCTGATCAGTGATTCATTATGTTTTATTTAGGGTGCTGGTGATGGAATTTAATAAATGCATGTAATAAACTGGGGGCATCCCATTTAATCCCAACTATTTATTTCAAACTAGCTCTCAAGATATCAACTATTTTTTATTTTAAATAAGAATAATAATAAGTTCATGCTACTTTGTACTGCATATATGCTGCTGTTGGAATAAAACCTTGTATCTCAATATTTGTCATTTTTCAGTTTGTGACATAAATGATCATATATATGTAAATGTATATATATATATATATATATATATATATATACATATTACATTTACATTTACAGCATTTAGCAGACGCTCTTATCCAGAGCGACTTACAAACAGTGCTTTGTCTATCCAGAGAAAATATCTTTGCTAGTTACTGGTAGGTTAGAGAGAAAGCCAGTCCTGAGCTCAGATACTGCTAGAATCAGAAAGTCATTATAGACACCTAGAGAGACACCTATATATATATATATATTAGGGGTGCGGAAAAAAAACGATTCTTAGATGCATCGCGATGCGGACGTGAACGATTCTGAATCACAAATGTATGAAGTGCGGAAGTGCAGCGCCCGCACAGTCTGTGGCGGCACATAACAAAAACACAACTGGATGAGTGAGAAATCCGACCAGCTCCCTTTGCATTAAAAGCCAGGTTAGATCAGGAGTCACAACCTAAATGTTAACATTTTGTCCTTTCAACAAAAATCAAACCACCTTGGGAGCTGCAACATTTAATGTCCAGTATGTCCTAGTATAGGTATGTCCTGTTAATGTCCTAGTATAGGCTAAACAATATAAACGAAAACCCAGATTTACTTCGCTCTGCTTTAAGCTTCAGCTATAGCTGCTTTCCTCCCATCTCCGACCGGACACTTTGCCTCAGAAGTAGATCAGTTAAATGTCTCTCAACGTTCGACTGTTTCACGAGGCTGAAGTCGCTTCTTATTCTCCAGCTTCTTGTTCGAATTTACCTGTTCCACCTTAAATTCTAACTGAGGCGCTGAATGTAAATGTGGCACCATTTCAGGTGGAACGGGAGAATTCGAAAGAGAAGCTGACTGCAGCTTTGCCACTTTTTAGTGTTTGACAGTCTCTCGTTGCAGATTTAACGTACCAGGAAACCAACTGCGCTGCTTATGAATGCGAATAAGGCATCGCTGCTATGTGACCTGCAGTCTGCACGCTGGTTCTCAGTCGTTGCGAAACAGGGCTTTCATGCTATGTTGCACACGTCCCGTCTCAAAGATACTTTACTGACACCGCGATCCCCCCGTCTCTACAACGAGACCAAAACTGAAGTTATAAAATCACTAAAGAAAATGGGTAGAATAGCTGTAACATGTGCTGCGTGGTCATCCACTGCCACTGGATCTTATTTCACCGTAACTGTGCATTTTATCACATTTTAAGCAGCTTCTCGTGCTCCAAACAAGAGCACTGAATGAGAGCCTTCTAGTTCACTTGCCTCATCACTTCCATTTGTTTTTAAAAAAGATATTGGAAGTAAATTCATTATGGATCATTACAAATACTTTGTAATACTTTAAAAGTACCAAGTCACTTTAAATAACAATAACACCGAGTCACTTAGTCACTTTAAAATGTATATTGTCTCTATATTCTGTGTATATTCTGTGTATATTTTGTGTATATTTAATATATTTCAGTTGGTTTTTCTTGTATTTTTATTTTTACTTATTTACTTTCTGTCAAGTGATTAGCTGAGCCTCACCACAAGCATTTCAATGCATAAATGTCCTGACATGTTGTGCAAGTGACAAATAAACTTGAAACTTGAACTCGAAACTTGGGCTCACAGTGAGAAAATATAAATGCTATATAGAAAAAAAAGATGCATCGAGATGCATCGATAATAGTTTTATAATCGCATCGCAGCCCCCTGAATCGTAATCGAATCGAATCATGAGGTGCCTAGAGATCCCCACCCCTAAACACAAAAAAAAGTTCTTCTAACTTAGTGCTCTAACATGTTTGTAAAGTAGCATGAGTAAAGTTAACTTTTTTGCTAGGTAGCTAATTCTAACGATTTTAGCTTGTGTGCTAGCAGAATTAGTGTTTTCTTTTTTACTTCAATTTTCACTCTCAAGAAAAAGCATTGACTCTACACATGATTCTGTGCATCTGTAGACATTAGCTTGAGTAGACAGCTAGGAAAAATGATGGCTATAATCAGCTAATTTGGCCACTTCAGGTTTGTACTTCAATAGCTGCATACAATAAACCAAAAAAGACAATTAAATCATTAATTTCAATTATTTATGTGACAATTAATCATCAGATAAAATTTCATCATTATGACAGCCCTAATACATCGCCACTTTGGGAACAAAATCTTGTCCATCTCCATTGTCATTTTTTGTGTTTGTACATAGTTTAACAATTTTAAATGCCCTTTACAATTTGTTAAAATGTCATGAGAAATGGTCTAATATTACACTGAATTAAATCTTGTTACGTTAATGTACATTAAAAAACAATATATCAGTACTGGGATAAAAGCCAGAGACCACCACACACACACACATATATATATATATATATATATATATATATGTATATGTATGATATATATATATATATATATATATATATATATATATATATATATATATATATATAGGGACATGTGTATGACATGTACGAGCGAGAGAGAAGGATAGAGAGAAAACTGGAGTGGACAGGCAGCCATGTGCATCAGCAGCCTGCACTAACAAGATGAGGTGGGGGAGGGTTTGGCTGTATAAACTGCAGGATCAGGGTGAGTGAGAGAGTTAAAGCATGCCCCTGACCTGTATATCATCTCATCCATGCAGAAAGAGCAGAGTCCCTACATAACCTGAATACAAAAGCACATTGGCCTGTCTCCTAGACCAAGGCCTCAGCGAGCGCGCGGATAAACAAGCATCTACATAACTGCCCTCACAATTAAAGTGAAGTTGGTCAAATCTCAGAATATCCTTGAGAAGGAGAAACAGTCAATATAAACAATATTCAGATGTGGAGGGTTGAGCCTCAGTAGAGAGAGGGAGCAGGGTTGTGTTTGTGGGATGGGTGTGCCCTTACACTGAATGATGCAGGAGAGACACGGTGAGAAACACACACAGACATCTGTCCCCGTCCCCTCGGAAAGAGAGCTGACACCACACACTGCTGCTGTCTCATGAATGCTGCATAAACACACTCTCACCGGCCTCCGCTGCAGCCGCGCTCTGAAGGGCTCTGTCCGTAACTGAGAAAGAGAGAAAAAGAGAGAGAGAGAGAGAGAGGATTAGAGGAGGGTGATTCCATGACTGGGGTGCCATTTGTGACCCACTGATATTACATTTACAAATATTTATACAAAAGTCAGTAACTTCCCATCATTTTATTGTTTTCCAATCAGTACAAGTTATTCACTTTTCATCAGAAAAATACACAGAAGCCTCAACAACTAAATATAATATTACATTTCAAAGAATTCTGCAAGAATATTTTTCCACACCAAGTTCAGTCTGAGAAGCTTTTTGTGTTTTCAGCTTTTAACAATCCAAGTAATCACAAACACATTCAATGATGTTGAGCTCTGGACCCTGGGGTGGTCAGTCCATTTTCCTGACATTGTTTATCTTTCTTTGATTTGTAATTTTTTTTTTTTTTGTTAATTTTGTTTCTTTTTCTTATTAGCAGCTACACATCCTTTCACACCCATAGCACTAAGTTTTCTTCTCACAGTGGATGGATGGACAGAAACACCTGTGGATTTTTTTTAGATTTGAAGCAAAAGTGGAGCGTGGTTTTCTCCTCTCTCGAACATGAAAGGGTCATCTGATGGTGACAGTTTTGGTGGTCTGCTAGGTCTTGCATAGTTGTTAGGAGTCCTGTTTTCTCTATAATAGTTGTAGAAGTTTTGATATCTCCCCTTTTTTATTCATAGTCCTTTGACTTTCTGTAACGCATCCCTCCGGCTCTGAAGCGTCCATGAACTCCATCTTCCAGAATCCTCTGGAAGATCACGTTATTGTCATCGCTTGCATTCACCCGAACACTAACCTCATTCACCTGTGTTTCTTGTCATATGACTTGTTAGAGTTAGTATAAGGCCTGGGCTTTTAGCTTAGGTTCCTTGTGAGAACTACTGAGCCCTTTTGTCTGATTGCCCTTTGTCTTTTTTGATCTTGCTTTTGTCTTTTGCCCTGGTTTGTTGGTTGCCTGGTTTTGTTATGTTTGTCTTTCTTTGTTTTTTGGCTTTTCTGGATTTGACCCTTGCCGGTTTTGATCTTTGCCTTTGTAATAAAGCCTCATTTTTCACTTTTTACCACGAGAGTCTGACTGGGTCAGTTTTGTTACACTTTCCTTTTCTCCTCAGAAAAAATGGCCATTTTAACTGTAAATTAAATCAACAAATGGTGGTCTCTGAATTTGCACGGGGTAAAAGACATTTTAAACTTGGGTAAAGTGTCCTCCACAACAAACTGTGCATGTTTCAGATAAATAATGTAACATTTTAATAAAACCCATCTAGAGCTCTTTCTTTCTCTGTTCACTCAGTCTTGTTACCTGAACATGTTTACCCCTTCTGAATACCTGGAATATTCCACACATGGTCAATAGGAATTTGCATTATTGCAGTTTTGACCATTCTGTTTATTGGGTAAACAGGAAAGAAAGGGGCTTACAAAGCAGAAACAAAATACATGCATAGATTTTGTTTAGTTATTCCTGCCAATTACCCCAAATTCACCAAAATAAGCCATTTTAACCCTTCCAACCCAGCTCCACCCATAACACCCACTCTCACCCACCCCCCCACCTGCCATCACCACACCAGACAAGATTCACTGAATACAAAAAAAATTGACACATGGAAAGTAACTAAAAAAAAAAAAATGTAATTACTGTGACATACTAGGAACGTCAGATTGCCTGATCTTAGCGAAGAAGGAGAAAAATGGGGCCAATATGCAAAGATACTGACATGTATAACCTTTAAGTGTGTCTAATTTTTTTTCAAGTAGAGAAATGAAGCAACATCTTAAAGCCAGTGTTCAAATGAAGGTGGAGTGGAGCTTTTTTTTCCACTGAATCAAAATAAGACATTTAGCTAAAAGGGTGCAAAAAGCAGGGGCATCGGAGCAAGCGGCTGAGAAAGTAGAATCTTTGGGCGATAAACCAAATACAGCAACCAGGGCACAAGGTTCATTTTTTGAATTGAGTATAAAAGAGAAGCAGCCAAACACAGACTGACAGAAGGATTTTAAAGCAGGGCAGACCAAAACATATGAGACAAGGTGGCTGGAGCTCGACACCATCGATCACAAAGATTATCAAGATTTGGGTTAAGCTTAGCGTGTTTAACCTTTGTCCAGGACACAATGTTAACTGAATAAGACTGTGTTTAGCACAAATTGAAGAAGTATGGATATGGCGAATTATCTTGTCCCAATCATCTTCCTCAAAAGTGAACTGTAATTTGTGTTTCCACTGTTGTTTATTAACAGTACTAGGAATTGGGGGTTAAAAAGAAAATGAGGTTACATAATTTAGAAATGATGCTTCTGGCATTAGCATCAGTTTCCAAGATATCATCAAGAGGTGATTTTGAGGGAACGTTAGAGAAGTTCGTAAAAGCATTTCTAACATAGTTCCGAATTTGCAAGAATCTAAAATGTGAGACTTAAGAGGAAGTAATTGGGTACCAAGCTGTGAGAAAGTGGAGAATGTGCCATCAGCATACAGATCTTTGATCTTCTTAATACCAGCTCTGTGCCAGCTAGGAAAAGCAGAATCTATCATTGAAGGGATTGGCTGTAACGGGCATGTTAATAGATGGAGATTGAAGACCGAAATGATGCTCAAATTGCAGCCAAATACACACTGAAGTGTTTAAAATTGGGTTAGCAAAAGAACGATTAAATCCTGATGCCAGGGGAACACATAATATGGCCATCAAAGAGATCCATGAAGGAACTCAGTCACTCAGTCCATCATGGTCTTCATACCAAAATAAAATACTGCGGATGTTTGCCATCCAGTAGCAAAATAGGAAAATGGAAGATGCAAGGCCATGTAATTGCTTAGGGCTTTGAATAAGCACTTTACAAATTTTGGGCTTATTGTTCCAAATAAAATCAGATATATAATGGTCAATAGTTCTTTGTTATATAGTTATGAAATGGTCAAAAAATGATTTAGGCAAAAACAAGGAAATTGATTGAAAGAGATTTAAGAATTTGGGAAGTTAATTCATTTTAATTGAACTGACCCGGCCATATAAGAACAGGGGAAGGGAAGACCAGTGGGATAGATCTTCACACTAACATGATCTGGGAAAATATTCACCCTGGAGTTCTTGTACAGCAAATGGCCCTGTTGACGGGACAGCCAAAGAATCTCCTCAGGAAACAAACCAGCATTGACCTGGATAAGCACCTGGTTGAGGCTTCGGAATCAGAGCTCGATGAGCTCAATCAATTTCAGGCACTCTGGGGAGCTTTCGTGCACCAAATAACTCGGTGAAAAAGGATGCCATGAACAAGGTAGGTTGAGAACCTTCTGCCCCTTCAGGAAAGCTGTTAATATGAAGATTGTTCCTCCGGGAGCGATAAGTCTTCCGTCTTCTCTCTGAGCCGTTTGTTTTCAGAGCTCAGTGATTTGCAAGCTCTTTTGAGTTCTGCGACTCATTTGTCCAAATCTGTGGTAGAAGCTTCAATGTCCACAGCTCAGAGAGCTGATGCTGGTGGTCAAAGTTTCATGTGATAAACAAAGTTCAGCTAGAAACTCCGCTCTGATCATTGAAATCTCTTCCCAAATGGTCGTTGTTATAACTTCTTTGAGCAGAGCAGGGGTTAGCTCTGCTAGCTATACAGCTGGAGCTGGGAATGCTAGTCTCGCTTTGAGTGCCAGCCTCCTTAATATCTGGTGAATCCATCACATTTCGTTTAACTTTGGGCATTGTGTGGGCTCCAGTAGTGTCTGTCAGCTTCAAGGAATAAAAATGCAATGATGAAAAAATGTGCAGAGGGACTGAGCAAAATGAGAAAAATCACAGAACTCCCTCTATATATATATATATATATATATATATATATATATATATATATATATATATATATATATATATATATATATATATTTTTTTTTACTGATATTGTGATATTGATTGGCGAGATCACTTTAAAAGTTTAACGCTGTTACCAAAAGTATACACTGAAAGTAAAATATTCTTTTCAGAATATAAATTTTATGTGAATCACTGGAATGTCTTTTTTCATTCATTCATATTTTCATTTCATTAGCATGCTAGATAACCACATTTTGTGTATTTGCTAATTCAACAAAAACTGCTTTCAACCATAATGAAGAGATATTGTTCTTGAGATGGGTTAGCACATTTTTTAAACAGTTAAATGTGCATTTTCTTAAATTCAGTATTGAAAAATGATGAATTCATAGAATATTTTAATAGATAATAGCATGTTATAGAAATCACTACATAGTGTTTAGGAAATCAATTGCTATTTTGTCATAGGGTCTTTAGTGTTTGTGTTGGTGTGTGTGTACAGATACTTGTGCATTATGAAGTAACATTTTATCATGATTGCATTACAGAGATATGTGTTTCTATTTATGTGTTTCTATTTATGTGTTTCTCTTTGTGTGTGTGTGTGTATGTGTGTCTGTGTGTGTGTGTTTAGAACTCACTGCAGTCTACAGGTTTTCCTGCCAGACAGTGTGTGGTGGGAATGGTAAAAGAGGCGCCTAGTTTCCGTAATAATTTATCACAATGCCTGCTTAGATTAATGAATTTATTTGCATAGAGAAACTTGCACATTTATTTGCATCTTACAGTACCTGTAGCCTCAGACTTATTTAGGCTTCATTAAGTAGAAAACACAAAAGGAGGACAAGACACAGTGAAATAAACTGCAGAAAAAAAACATGAGGGACAAGCATCGATGGCTGTAAGGAAGACTTTGAAAACCAGAAATAAATGTGTGTGAATGCAGTAGCGGTGAAAATTAAAGCCACTAAACAAACAGAATCAGAGTCAGAATTTTACAATTTTCAAATTCAAAACCCAATGAAACTGTGAAATTAACACAATGTTAAACGATATGTTTTAACACATCAAACTGATGAGTTTGCCATAGTAGAACAACAACACTGCAGAACAACACTGTAGTTTTTACAGCTGCCGCAGCCATCCCAGCCCCCAGAACTGCTTAAAGTCCCTTTAACTTTAGTCCTTTAAGATTCAACCCCCTACCTTCGTATTCTCATAAAGCATAGCTTTATGTCCAACTGAGAGAGAAAGAGAGATAGAGAGGACAGAAAAAGAAAGAGAGAAGAGGGAAAGAGGGAAGAGAAAGAGAGAAAGAGTTAGAGAGCTTTATATCAACTGATAGAGAAACAGAGAGAGAGAGACTGACTGAGAGTTGGCTGATGAACTGAGACACGTGTTGGGCTTTGGAGAATTTGGCAGATTCAGATGTAAGCGGCTACACAGCTTGGAATCCAGGTGTGATGAGGATTCACGCAGTTTTTCTTCATCTCTCACACACACACACACATACAACAAAAATCGGCAAACATTTCACGCAAACTCCCAACTGTGCCCAGCAGTGACAAACCCTCACACACACAACCTGCCAGCTAAAATATATCCTCAGTGATGTGCATAGGTTTGCATTTGAATTGGGGTCTGCATTTCCCAAAGCCATTGGCATCTTGCATAAAGACACACACACACACACACACACACCAGTGCACAAGGACCGTCTGTCAACACTCTTCCTTTTTCATACCTCATTAGATGCCCAAAAACAATGTTTTTCTGATCGATCCTTCACAAAAAAAATGCTGTTTTCAGCTTCTAGAATTCAGTGATGTTGTTTGTGCATAAAAACACACACTTTAAAATATGTTAATTAACAGCATCCCCTTTGTTTTCAGTATTTTAACACATTTTGTGTCAGATCTCAACAACGCAGCAAAGGTCTGAAACAGACTGTTTCAGTTTACTTAATTTATCAATAATCAGGTTGATAATAATATATTTTAATTACACTATATGGACAAAAGTATTGGGACACCCCTTCTAATTATTGAGTTCAGGTGTTTCAGCCACACCCATTACTAACAGGTGGATAAAATTAAGCACATAGTCATGCAGTCTTGATAGAGACACACTGACAGTAGAATGTGTCATACTGATGTGCTCGGCGACTTTAAACATGGCGCTCTCATAGAATGCCACTTCTGCCACAAGTCAGTTTGTGAGATTCCTGTCCTGCTAGATCTGCCCCTACAGCCTAGCCACAAAGCGGTACACTATGCAAAGTCACAGAGTGGGGCCGGCGAGAGCTGAATCGCACCATGCCTATTCTCTGTCGAATTACTCACTAAAGAGTTTCAAATTACCTCTGGAAGCAACATCAGCAAAAGAACTGTGCATCAGGAGCTTCACTAAATGGGTTTCCATGGCTGAGCAGCTACACACAAGCCTAAGATCAAAATGCACAATGCCAAGCGTTGGGGGGAGTGGTGTAAAGCATGCTGCCACTGGACTCTGGAGCAGTGGAAACGAATCCTGTAGAGTGACTAGTCTGGGTTTGTTGAATGCCAGGAGAACGTTACCTGCCTGACTGCATTGTGACAACTCTAAAGTTTGGTGGAGGAGGGATAATGATATGGGGTTGTTTTTCAGGCCCCTTAGTTACAGTGAAGTTAATGCTTCAGCAAACCAAGACATTTTGGACAATTGTACGCTTCCAACTTTGTGGGAACAGTTTGGGGAAGGCCCTTTTCTGTTCCAGCATGACTGAGTCCCAGTGCACAAAGCAAAGTCCATACAGGCATGGCTGGGTGAGTTTGGTGTCTAAGAGCTTGACTGGCCCACACAGAGCCCTGACCTAAAACCCATCAAACACCTTTGGAATGAACTAGAACGGAAATTGCGAGACAGGCCCTCTCGTCCAACATCAGTGTCTGACCTCACAAATACTCTTCTGAATGAATGGGCAAAAATTCCCACAGACACACTCCAAAATCTTGTAGAAAACTTCCCAGAAGAGTGGAAGCTGTTATAGCTGCAAATCGGGGGACCAACTCATAGCATATTAATGCTTATGCATTTAGAATGGGATGTCATAAAAGCTCCTGTAGGTATAATGTGTAGGCGTCCCAATACTTTTGTCCATATAGTGTATATGGAAACTTTGTAAACATTTGAATCATGTAAATACAATCTCAACTTTGCCTCAAAAGGATGTTTGATTTGCCCACCAGAAGAGTAGGCTATTGCTGGATTGCGATGCTCTCAGGCTGCTGCACTTTCAGGCTATCACACTCTCACAATGAGTGATATTGTGTTTGCACTTGAGGAGCTGAAGGCAGTCACCATGCATTCACATTAGCAGGCGGCAGTGCAACAGACGACCAGTCATTTTCTCTAGAAGTAGGTGATTTCTAGCTGCAGTTTTTCAACCAGCAACAAAAGACACGGCTACAGGGCAACAAAGGACAAAGCGTTTCATTCCACAATGCATTTCATTACTATTCTCAAAAGTATCAAGCAAAGAAGTGGAAGAATATATATATATATATATATATATATATATATATATATATATATATATATATATATAATGTTTTACATTTTCTTTTGACAGTGTTCATGCCCACATGTGAAGAGCCACCTCAGGCACACCCACAAGCAGAGGTGGAAAGTAATGAATTACATTTACTCTCATTACTGTACTTGAGTACATTTTTCCCTGTAATGATACTTTTTGGATAAAAAATATAAAATAGTACTTTCACTTTATTTGATTAATTTTAAATGAAGTAATTTTACTTTGCCAATTTAATTTTAATAACCTTACAGAGTAAAAATAAATTCTAAGCCTATCAGCTCATAAAACATAAAAAAAAAAGCCCAGTTAATTTTTAAATATTCAGTTCTGAAAACCAGTCACAGTCAATCAAATTAGAGCAGTTCCTAAACAGACACTGTGCTCTTTTTTACTGTGTCCTTCTTACTTTGTTGTTTTAGAACAAAATGGTATGCTATTTATTAAACTGAAAAACAATAAAGAATTGGTTGAAACAAATAGTTTGAGAGAACTGGTTCCGTAAAATGAATCACACTTCACATACCACTGTCAGCACATGCAAGATCAACACTGAGGATGTGGAAGCCTCAGGCCACTGTAGCTTGAGAACGCAGCATCTTCCCTTGCGGCAGCTGGGAATTATTGAACCAGACAGTTACCCTAACCCCACCCAATCATGTAATGAGAGAACAAATATGTTTTTACCAACAAAGTATTTTAGCAACAAAGTATTGCAGTTTTTTAAAACTAAAAAACAAAAAAGTTTGTAAACTGTTTTGTTGGCTTGACTAGCACATTGTTATGAAATCCCAGGCAGTTGCTGAGGTGTTGCTAGGCCATTGCTTTGGTAACCCAGGTGGTTGCAGTGGTGTTTACATGTTATCCTAGGTGGTTGCATAGATGTTGTGAGGCCATTTCTGTGTCCCAGGTGGTTGCTAGGGTGAAGCTAGGCTGTTACCACTGAGTCACAGGTGTTTGTTAAGGTGTTGCTAGGACATTACTATAGTATTCCAGGTGGTTGCTAGTATGTGTGTTAATATATGTGCTTTGTATGTGAATATATACATACATAATATATATGAGTTGTCAGCTCTTTGTGAGAGACATCATTTGTTTCAGAGATGACATCCTTTGTGGCAGTTAGATTTGAATTTTACAATAATAATAATAAAGCATGCAATAATAAAATGAAGCACAGTAAATTTGCTTTGTAGCCATACTACTATCTTTATTTATTCTGATTTTGAAAGCGTAAAGAACTAGCAAAAACATGAAATATATTGACTCGCCCCACAAACACACACGCATCCCCCTCCACACATACACACACACATAGAGATGCTGAAGTACAGATGAACACTCCCCTATCAGGGGTGAGGGATGTTGCAAGGACCTACTTGTTAACATGAAAGTCGATCAATGGCTAACGCTCAAACGAACTGGCTGGACATCTGCACCATCAAAGAGCACACATGCACACCCACCCACCCACTCACAGTCTCTGTTCTAGTGCCAAACATGAATGAGTGCTATATGCCGACCACTGAAATAACTTGCCTGTATGTTTTCCTGAGTGTGTCTGCAGGTGTGTGTGTGTGTGTGTTGTCTGATATTAGTGATGGTTGACTCACCGCCAAAATTCTGGTCAGCAGAGGCTCATTAAGGCAATCAGGAAGACTGACTGCAATTCGAGAATACAAACGTACACCCACACACAAACAGCAAACTTTAATCTGTTTAGAAATATGCCAAACAAATTTCAAGGGACTCAGAACATATGAAATATGTACAAATGCTGTATGCATTTTGACAAAATGAGCTTGTTTTACTTGATTTAGAGAGTTGCAGTTGAACTGGGCTCCTCTGCCTTACAAAGCAGACCAAAGCAGGCTGATGTTCTTGCCACCCATCTTACATTAATATGTCATTTTGTTTTTGATGCTTCAGTGAAGGTTTACTAAAAATAGGTGGCTCAATGTACAATTACGATAAAATGAAATCATTCTCGGTATGAAAGAAATGACTGTATTTTGTATATAATCATGTTGTTTGGCACTGGGCAGGTTTAGGAGGACATATGAATGGAATGAATGAATAAGTGTGAGACATGATGGTGATGATGATTCTTGTGGATATGCAGGGACATATTAACCCTTACGTGTATTTCAGGTGAATAGCAATCTATGCCATCATCCCCCCTCTTGTTGAGGGAATGTTTTTGACAGTTTATGGAGCAGAAATTGTTAAATATAACACTAACAACCTGAAACACAGTGCTGTGCAAATGTCAGAGACCACTCTTTCATTTATTTTATTTCCAGCAAAAACAGCCATTTAGTACAAATTATTCATTCTTCACTGTCAGGAAAAAAAAACAAAAAACATATATATCATTGGAAATTACACAGCAGCCTCAACACGAAATATTGAGTCAAGTCAAGTCAAAGTTTATTTATATAGCGCTTTTTACAACAGGTGATGTCACAAAGCAGCTTTACGAAAAATCCGGGTCCAAGTCCCCGTGAGCGTCGACAGTGGCAAGGAAAAACTCCCTAAGAACAAGAGGAAGAAACCTTGCGAGTAACCAAGACTCAAAAGGGGAACCCATCCTTCTCTGGTCGACACCGGATAGCAAACTGCATTAGTACAAAATATCATAATACAAAACAGGGAAAACAGGCAGAGCAATGGTTAATTAGATTAGTTCTATTTTATGCAGCAGCAGCCACATCATCAGGAGAGTCAGTTCACGAGGGTAAGGTTTGCACTGCGTTGTACAGCATGAAGCTCAGTGGTGGTGGTTATATATAACCTCCTCTGAAATATAATATATTTTTTTTTGTATTTAGTATGTAATTTGCCCTTTTTTCAAACTTCCATTTTTTTGTGGAGACTTGCTTTCAGTTTATCAAAGAAGTTCATGTTATGCTTCTCATGTCAAGTAATCCCAATTACAAAATTTGATGTCCAGTTTTTGTGTTATATTGCACATTTTCTACTTCTTTTTTGCCTATTTTCTTTTCTCAGTAACAGCTTCTTGACAGATACACATCCTTTCAGACCCATAGTGTTGAGTTGTCTTCTCACAGTGGAAGGATGAACAGAAACACTTGTGAATTTTTTCCATATCTGAAGCAGCTTGATTTTCTCCTCTCTCTCTAAAATTAAAGCTTTAAGTACTGTTTATCTGATGCTGACAGTTTTGGTGGCCCAGCAGGTCTTGCACAATTGTTAGACGCCCAGGGCAGCTAAGGTGTGTTTGGGTAGGTGCTTGTGTAAATGTTAGTGTCTCTTTGAAGGGGAACAATGTCAGTGACAGTTTTAGGAACAGCTTTTGTTGAGAGGACACGTCTGTAATTCCTTGGTTTAACGACTGAAAGGATAGAAAAGTTAAAATGGCAGTAGGGTGCACAAAAGTGAAGACTTGACAAATTAAATCCTCCTAAATATCGGCTTTCTGCTTATTTTCTGATGCTGTCACATGATTAAGTTGTACTTAATGGCCATTTTGACCTGAAATTGAACTAACAAAAGGGTTTCCTCTGAGATTTGAACTATACTGTATATATAGTTGTATTTAACGCTGGTATTTAAGGGTTAAAGGCTGAACACTCATGCATTTATGAGTTAAACGTGACAGCAGTCAGACAAAGTAGATATGACTTAAATGGAAAACACTCCTGCATTCAAGCGTTAAAGATGAAACACTTGTACATTTAAAGGTTAAAGACCATCAGCAACCAGCACAATGGTACCAAGGGCAATTAGTGCCAAAAGAAAGCCAAATGAAATAAAAGACATCTCTACACGCTGTGCCATGTAAGCAGCATCTCCCTCCCAGATCTGTCAAAGAAAAAGGAACAAAGAAACAACACAATAAAAAAACAGATAAACAAAACTCCATGTCACGACTTCTCTATCTATCTCTGTCTCTGAGGCTCACATCAGCTAATGAACAGAATGCCTGTAATGGAACTGTTCAATTCAGAAAAACAACATTCATTCAGCAGCACAGCACTCCTCTTTTCCTCTGTTCCCCTTTCTCTCTTTGTTGTCCTCAGGTTCTCCTGTTTGTTTGCTTGCGCTCTCTTTTGCTCTCTGTTTCTACTGATAGTGACATACGTGGACATGACATGTACTATATATAGACACTCAGTGATGTACTGCTTCACACACACACACACAGTAGAGAGACACACTCTTACACACTTGTTTGATCTTCATGTTCAGGTCAGCTCAGCCCCAGGATTGACTCAATCTGCAAAGAAATTAATGAACACACTTCTGTCAGGCCTTCTGTGTGTGTGTGTGTGTGTGTGTCCGTGTGTGTGTGTGTGTGCGTGTGTGTGTGTGTGTGTGTGTAACATCTAAAGGTGTGTTTAAAGCTGACCTGTTGACTCTTTGTAGATACAATGACTTTCTCCATCAGAGCCGGAAAAGAAACTGATGAGGTCATTGCCCTTCTTCTGCAGCTCCACCAATCAAAGTCACTTAATGAAATACCACAGATTTTTTTTTTTTTGCTTCTTATTTGACAAAATTCTCCATATGTGTTTATTGAAATGGGTGAAGATAATTTCATTCAGGGCCATCAGAAGCTTCTTTGATATCTCGGCGCGGCTCCGCGGCAGCATAAAGCAGCGGGGCATAATTGAAATGACTCATACTTAATATCTCTATCAGATAGAGGGAATTATCACATCTGGAGGATTTTCACACAAGGCTGGCCGGGGAGTGGACGCCCGTCTAATTACTGCGGACAGGAGCTCTATGTGCCTCTGCCATATCAGCCTGTACTACTGGAGGACATTCAGAGAGACAGCTCATTAAAGCTGTGTTCGTGTGTGTGTGTGTTGTGTAGATCACTTTGTAAAATTTCATTTTCAGGCAATGTTGGGATGTAGACACAGACACACATACAGGATCACACTGAGACTGTGTTGTCTCATTGTGTCCTTCTTATTTTGTTGTGTATTTTATCACACAATTAGACTCTATGCACAAAAAACCCTAATAAAACAAAGTACGCTGAGTGACCATATTCATATGATGCGTAATGTACGGTGACCGACAAGACCTTATTCATAATACAATTAAAAACACTTTGCAAACTCATCAACGCACTGCAAACACAGAAAACACATTCATCAAAATGACCACACCTGAACTACATTTCACAAATGTGCTGCAAATACAGAAAACACTTTCATAAACATGTATCAGAGCTACATTTTATAAATGCACTGCACAACACAATGGAAATGTTTCTGGATGATGTTACCAGGTATGACATTTCCTAGCTGTTGGAAAAAAACCTTGTATCTCTATCTTGATTTTCCTTTTGTTACATAATTTGAAATAGCCTGCCTTTTAGAATTTCATGATTACAGCAATGTAGAAATGGCCCAAAATTATATGTAATTAATTATTTTTACATTAACTTACAGTGAAAGTGCTGTTAAATTATTTTAACATATAAACTGTACACATCATATATAATGTGTGTGTGTGTGTGTGTGTGTGTGTGTGTGTAACTATATTTACATTATATGCAAATTTCATGATGAATGGACTAAAAGAAATGACTCAAAATGACTTGGAAAAATGTCTGGTTCCGTTGACTTACATTAAAAGTGAAGTAGGTTTTTTCCTTCTCCTGTAAAGTTACCATTTTGGAGATATGAGGTTTTATTCCAACAACAGCGATATATATAGATATAGATATATAGATATAGATATAGATAGAATTCCACTGATTTTTCAAAATTTCCAAGTAACTATACATCTTGTAAACAAAGGCCATTCTAGAGACACTTGACAAGCTGAGAATTGTTCAGGAACCTGACGTCTGAAGTGTTTAATGCCTCGCAAAACAGGACAGTTATTGCATGAAATGGTTATGAATGTACTGCCTGATGTCTGAGACATTGCACAACAGTTCTGACATAAGATTTTCACGGTGGGCATTCTAAGACAAAATAGTCTCCAAAGAAAACATATTTTTTTTTCTGATTTACCACTACTTTACCATGACCATGACACCTCACCTGGTTCCTATCACCACCACTGTAAAGAAATCAATTTAAAAGCGCAAATTTCTAAGTTGTGCCATTTCACATCAAAACACTCTGAATGACTTTGTTTGCATCTGAACCACTGAATTATTTAAACAGTTTGAAAAAAAAAAAAGATGGAATTCCTCTTTAAACCTCTTGGCCAATTTGCAGTGCTGCTACTAGTCTGTTTTAAATGCATGGTCTGGGTATAAAGCTGTAACTGCGCTTTTGGATTAGCAGAAGTAGAACTCAGAAATTGAGCTTCAGATTCGGGCTGATGGTAAATGTTCATGGGTGAGGAATTGGGTGAGGGGGAAGGTTGTGATGTTTCTCCTTCTGTCCACATTAAGGCATTTAGATGTCATTCAGTATATTAGCGAAGTTCCACATGACAAGAACAATTCCATCACAGCATCTTCTGTTTAACCTCACAAACTCACAGCGACTGTGTCAGGGCCTCATATCTCTATAGCTTCATTCATTATGACAGCCAACAAACACAAACTTCTGTCCATTTTCTTATTTTTCTATTCTACACACACACACACACACACACACACACACACACACACACACACACACACACACATACACACACCCTAAGAGGGTGATGAGCGACATCAATCACCTTCTGTCAGTCATCAGTCACGCTCTGCGGGAGATGTCCCTTTTGGACTGGTTGTTGTGGCTACACTGAAGTGTGATTTTTGTTCTCACAGACTAGAGGCAAAGAGATGTTTATGTTCGTAAGTTCATTTGGAGACTAAGTGTTTAAGTACAGAATGTGTGTGTGTGTGTGTGTGTGTGTGTGTGTGAGAGAGAGAGAGAGAGAGAGAGAGAGAGAGAGAGAGTGAGTTAGTGTTGACATGTGTATCCTTGCGTGCGCAGCTTCAGTACATCTTTATTGAACAGCTTTTCCTCTCAGGACCCAACAGCTGAATCTCTAATAAAACGTACCTAATCTTGTTTTAATATAACTACAGAGTTTTCTTCTTTTCACATACACACACGCACGCACAAACAGTGTGTATGCTTACGGGCAAAAACTCAGGTGAATTATTACGCTGATAAAAAGTCCGTAGCCAGAGGGAAATCTGTTTAAATCACAGTGTAATACATACTGCATCCCTTTAGGAAGTAAAACAAGACTTTATTTGCATATTTGTGTTTTTCTTTACAAACACCTGTTCTACATGATGCTCATTTAGGCTACTGCGGTTTCTCTTTAATTGCTTAGCCTTGCTTTGCACTTCAGGCAACAACTTTCAAGCCACTATTTCAAAAGCATTCTATGAACATTTTGAGCCAACTATCCTCCAACCCTCAAACAGCGGTCAGCGTCTGACCACAGAACTGCTTATTATTGGGTAGTGGACCAGACCTCTTTCAACTCAGTAGGTGGTGATGTGTGCGAAAAGTGCAGCTGTGCCTAATACACCAGCACCAGCACCGCACAACCAGATACGCCACTATAGGTCAGCATCGCTGCTGCTTGAGAAAACTACTGTAAATACAATTCTGTATGTCCAAATGTTTGAAGGCAGCTGCTCATTCAGTGTTTCTTCTGAAACCTAGGTTTGTGATAAGTTTGTCACCCTTTTGCTGGAGTAACAGCCTTTACTCTGCTAAGAGGGCCCAACACTAGGGGGCAGATAACTAATGTTTCATGCTATTTCTCTTGTTTGGCGATGAAAATTGACTATCATGATTTACTAAATAGATGCAACAGTCACAAGTCTTTCATACTTTTGCCGTATTGTATATGCATTTAAAGGACTTTCCCTCTCAAAGCACTGGAAGGAGATCATTATACAGAAGCACCTACTCTGATATTTATCAAGATTGATAAATCCTCACTGTGCTCTGTTTAATGGCTTGTCTTAGTTTTGATGCTAACATGGCTGCCCTTTTTAATGCTCTTCAAACACACTTATTTTTGATGGAAAAAAAGAATTTGTGAAAGCCTGCCATAACACATTATTCTTAATTTTGTAAAGGAAAAATGTCAAAATATGTCAAAAACCCTAATTGTTTTAGAAAGACAATGTTCTAAACTGTTTTCCCCTTAATACTTTCAGTATATTTAACAAGTGTCTTTTCAGGTGTCTTCAAGGCATTAAAATAAAATAGTAATGACAGTAATTTGACAATTTTCTTTTCCAGATGATCGCTAAAAGCACATCTTATGGTTGTGCAGCCCCTGCATTACTAAAGCTACTCACTACTTTGTGCATGCTCTGGCTCCTGTAGCAGAAATATCACAGCCTTTGATGCACTGTACATGACGAAGAGGCTACACTGACCACAGGTTACAAATCTCACAGTTCCCAAATGACCAGGATTTTTCAATTTTACAAGGTTTCAAAAATGCTTTCAGCACAGAACTCAAGTTCAGCTCAAACCGCCAGCAGAAATTAATGTGTGTTTGGAAACGGAAAGTTAAAATAATTAATATAATTACTTACAAAAATCAATTCTTAATCAGTATTTAATATTTTATTCTTACTCAAGGCAAAATTTTGAGAAAATAAGTCAGTACTTCTAGTCAAGTAGGTGTTTTGTGTTTTCATGAAAAATATTATGATTTTATGTGTGTACAGCTGTTCCAAGCTGAATTTGCTACTCATGTACTGGCTACTGAGATATGCTCAAAATTTCCTAAAATTGCAACATTCTCCTCATTCAGCGGTCCATGGTTGCGGGGCAATGATACCATCCTCAAAAGGTTAGTAAAACTACATTTCTTGGTGGAATACTTTCTTTGCATCGTGCCTAAGAATACACTTCTCGTGATAAAATCACAGTAACGCATGGCCTCTCATGGCTTATTGCTTTAGTGTCCTGTGACTTTGAAACAATTCAGTAGAATGATCCATTTAGTGAAAGTCCGCTGTTAAATTGTTTCAGTTCAAAGGTGCAACCATTAATGAATAATATAAACAAATGTTTTTGGAACTGAAAACTGTTTCTCTGCTTTGCTAAGGGAACTCAAGATGTCTTATACAGGCTTAGAAATTAAAATGCCAAAAATGTTCTTTGAATTAAGGCCATAAATGGACCACTTTTAGTTCCCTAAAGAACCTTTGAAACCCTTAAAGAACCATTTTTGTAAATGAGTTGTGCCAGTGTGAAGAGCCTTTTTTAAAGTTCAAAGTATCCCCACATAATATATAGCTTCTGTACCAATTCAAATCAGACACCCCTTAGGAGGCTTCAAATTTACGAGTGTCTGCTGGCAGTGATTGTATTTTTTTTTTCCTAGATTTATTTTTTGTACATTTGCTTCCTGGATGGGTCACTAAAATACCAGATACTTACGAGCTCTCATAAAGAACTGTGACTCTTCAAACATTAATTTTGTTGGGAAGATTTCTCCAGGTACACTTAGGACCATGGCAGTGCAGTGAGCTTGCGGCACTGTTTTAAAAGTGAAATTGCACCACTCCAGCAATTACGTTTAAGCAGTGGAGAAAAACTCATCACAGCACCAGTGATGAGCTGTGACCTGTGCTACTTACTGATGCTTATTACCCATCGTTATCATATTACAGTTTAGCATCTGAATAAGGAGGCCTGTGGAGAAGCTACAAACAAAAAGACAAACACATCAATCCACCTACACGCACATCAACCCACCCACCCACAACACACACAGACACATAACCCATCTTGAAGCCCGTCCACGCTTCTTTACAACAAATCAGAACATTCCCCGTTCTTCAAATCACCCAGCCAAAGGAGCAAGAACCACAACACAAAACTTCCACAAACTCGCTCTATCCTTTCACTCCATCCTTGGCTTTCATTCCCACTCTTGGGGAGGAGAGAGGGAACAGAAGTCTGCAGCATCAGACAGAACAGTGCTCTCTCTCTCTCTCTTTCTCTCTCTGTCTCTCGCCAGAGGCCAGAGCCCAGGAGGTTATGAGGTTTTTCTTTAAAGCTTAGGGGAAGAAGTGCACTATGGTAAAGGGGAGAGGGGTGGTTTGAGAGAGAGAGAGAGAGAGAGAGAGAGAGAGAGAGAGAGAGCGATAGATGGATAGATACATAGATAGATAGATAGATAGATAGATAGGCCACATTTTTGTTTGATTTTTTTTTTAATCAGGGTGCCTAAACATTTGCATCAGCCTGTGCTTTTTAAGCTATTTATGAAACAATAATAATTTCTAGGAGTTGATTTTTAAGGCTTATTTTGTTAGAGGTTGCATGACATTGAACAAAGTTCTGTTTGAGAACATTTCTGTAACAGAGCCAAGCCAATATGTGTGGTGTATATAATAAGAGCTCTAAAGATTTATACAATTTCTTGACTTGACCTTAAAATCACATTAAGCCTAAAATTATGTACATCACTGCACCCCTCGTGTGCCTGCATGTAAGCTGTGCACATGGTGCAAACAATAACATACATTCTGCATTTACACATTGGTGTTTTAAAGGAGCAGTGAAGAAAAATTCAACCACCACCAGTGGCACCTTTATGCTGACCACAGTGGCCATTCCTGTGTAATTTTCCCAACTTTTGCCATTGGCTGGGTGCTGAACACTCGTATCTGAAGTGCAGGTGTTCCTGTTCATGCACATCATCTACTAAAAACATGGGCTGGAATGCTTCTGCTATACCAGTAATGCTATCACCATGGCAACATTTCCCACGGCTGCATGCTGCCGTTGGCTGTGCACCGTTTCCAGTTCTGCTATAAAGCATGGAAAGAGTTTTTTCAATGCCAACATGTAAACACAGCAAACCTATGAACAAAACCTCATATCTCCAAAATGAGAACTTTACAGGAGAAGGAAAAAAACATACTTTACTTTTAATGTAAGTCAATGGAAAAAGACATCTTTTCAAAAAAATTTGGGCCATTTAATTCATCATAAGAATTATGCACAATGCACAAGGCAACGGGCATTTTCAAAGAGATATGAGGTTTTGTTCTGACAGCAGTAGATAGATAGATAAAGAGAGAGAGAGAGAGAGAGAGAGAGAGAGAGAGAGAGAGCTGCATAGTGTTTTTTTTTTTAGTGCATGCACACACATGCACACACACCACAGAAAGGATACAGTGCTTTGCTGCAGTGAACATTAAGCTTTAAGCTCTGGACTGGGAGCAGAGTGGCTAATAAAATCAACTGCTGATCTGTTCCAGGTGATATAGAATATATGATTCAAAATACAACATTTATATCACAGAAAGTTGCATTTTTGTGGGAGTAGAAAAAGTTTTGAGCAGCAATGCCAGCAAAAGCTTAATACTCTCCTCTCCTTCCTTTCTTCTTGACCTTTTGACCTCCCCCATGGTGAGACATGGCATCAGTCCATCTAACCCACGCCTTGTGCTGACCTGAACAATGTGCAAAGCAGTTAGTGAGGTGGAGGAAGGAAAGTAGCAAACATTTCAGGAGCTCAGGACACTAAAAGTGCTGTAAAGTCAGAGAGCTGCATCAGGCTGAACGTCGTCGCTGTGGTGAGAAAACATCCTTTATAAAACATATAGTTCAGGTTCAGGTCTAAAATCCGAATGGCAGAGCCTTTGTAAATTCTCAATATATGCACACCAGTAACCATTTAAACCTCACAGTGGCCTCTGCCAACACCGGCCACTCTGCAGTTCACTGTAATGGCCGCAGACGGACATATTTTAGTGAGGCGAATTCTGATAGAAAATAGAACAACTACAGCAACAATTATCACAAATTTCAGTTAGTTAGACATTTTTTAGCAAAATAAGTTTCTGATTTGTAACAAATAGTTTTACACATTTATACATCTCTTTTTGTAATGGATGTTGCAAAGATGCTTTTGATGTACTGTAACGTTATGTCAGCATGGACATGGACTCTGTTTGCTCATCTAGACAGCAGCGATGATACAGAAGTAATACTGCATTCATAACTTGGTATTTTGCACCTCTCACTGGGAAAAATCTAAGAAAACTCCCTCTGAACTGGGAACTTGGAAAAGCAGGAGGGTGTTCTCAACTCTGAGCTCAGTGCAGGACACACAATCAACATGGCTGCTCACATATTCAGCAGAACTAAAGAACTTCTTTATTACCTTTGATTAGGATGTGCTTCAGATCAGCCAACATACACACACAGTTGTCAGTTAAACCTATAACAATAACCATAAAGTTTACTGTTTTGATAAAGTAAATGCACAATGAAGTTGTCACTCATCACTAACTGGCTAACTTGTTGCTAACAATACACACTTTTATTAGTGACAGGGATTCGACTCCCAACGAGTTGATTCTTTGTACTATATCGACTGCACATTATTTCAGACATAATGTTGTGAATGACTCAAAGAAATGAAGTGGTATTCCCCACGTTTATGGGCATATCTGAGACATTGGATTTATATCAGAATATTGTCAAAACATTGCATTTTATTTTCGAACATTGTGGCTTGAATTCGAGTAGCATTGTTTCATTTACAGGCTTGGAGGGCATGTCAGAGCACTACCTTGCTAGCCTAAATACTATGCTAGTCTTTCCATCTATTTATACCAACACTGCTCACCAGCTGCATGTTTTAGTCATGATCATATCACTATGATCTGCAACAGCTCTAAATAGGTAGTGAACTACATTTAGGATGCTTCAATCTTTGCTACATCTTTGTACTGAGATTACATGACAAGATGGCTAAATTATTCTAGATGTTAATAATATCCACTGAGTTTTAATAATGGTGTGTTCATGTCTTTTAAGCAGTTATTGAGTCGGTACCCTCTCCCCGCTTACATTTTCTCACATATTTGCAGATACTTGTCCTTGTTAGGAAGCATTTCTCTTCCTTTCCATTACTCCCGTCAAATAGTTGGATAGATGAGTGGTTAGATGGAGATCTGAGTCAAAAGGGAGTTGTGAGTAGATTGCTTCTTCATCATTCAAACACATTAGGGTGGCATGGGAGGAGGACTATGAGATCTTAGATTTTAAATGATTCCTAGCTATTGGCAATTAAAAGGAAACATTCAACTTCTATATGTATCAGACACAGTTTAATTCAATTTAAAGTGTTGCATAGGCTCCATCTTTCTAGGAGCAGACTTGCAAAGATATATCTGGACGTAGATGGTAGATGTACGTAGATGTAATCAGGCCCCAGCACCCTTTATCATATGTTCTGGTCATGTCCATAGTTGGTGCAATTTTGGTCCTCCATTTTTGAGACATTCTCCTATATTTGCAGTAAAGAGATCAGTCCTGGCCATGAAATTGCTATCTTTGCTGTGGCCCCTGGCGAGGCGGCGGTGTCAACTGCCCATTCAGACAGCATAGCATTTGCATCTTTATTGGCTCAATGCCTTATTTTAACTAACTGAAAAATCAGCTACCCCTCCCACGCATGCACAATGGGTGCGGGATGTAATGGCGTATTTAAAGCTGAAGAAGCTGAAATACTTAACCAGGGGATCCACCTAAAGGTTATATAAGTTTTGGCAGCCTTTTTCAGACTACTTTAAGTTCCCTGCTAGAGATACTGAAATATGAATATAGAACTATGTTTCTATGTTTGAATTAATTGACAATCACTGTAACAGATGAATAACCCTTTTTTTGCAGTCTTGTTGATCATATGTGTTGTGTGTTTTTTGCATTCAAAAAGCCAATAAAATATTTTAATGATAATAATCATATCCACTGAGGCAGCATTAATGTAACTCATTCATTGCAAGGCTATAAGTTGGTGGAAATCATGGACATTTGCGTTAGACTAACTGAGTTCTATGTATGTATATATGTTTCAGAACATGAAATATTAAAAGGATAAACCAAGCAAGCTTATGCATTGTGGTGCCACCACTGGACTTTAGGTTTGGGCCAATTGGGAGAGCAGACCTACATTTCCAGTGTTTGATGTTTTGGCTATGTTTTTAGGTATATTCTGGGTGTCACTGGAAGACAAATCAGCAGACAGATTTAATAAACAGGTCGAACTAAAGTTTATTGTTGTGTCAGGAATCAAATCTTAATATTTTAACCCAGTGTTTGAATCCCACTGGCCAAGTAAGGCCCTCGGTCAAAGCCCTAGGGAGTTAAACGGGGCTGACCTGAGTCTCTGTTACATATTGCTTTTCCCCTAAGCTACAGCTGAGGTGGAGATTCAGAACATAAGGAGGATCAGGTTGGCCACCACAGCACAATACACAGTCAACTAATTTGAGGGACTAAGGAGATGGATGAAAAAAAAACAAAAGGATACAGAACCAAATACAGCCCGATCACAGGAGTACAAAACTTTCTCACAGCAAGCCTCTCCATGCAACCATATAGTTATGAGTCTGCATAAAAGCTGCATTTAAAATACCTGTGACCTACAAGTACCTTTTGACTGGCAACTAGCTGGTTGTCTGACACAGACAAGACTCTGAGTGGCATGGACAGGTCACACTTGACCTGACTCCAGAACAATCCCATCACAAAGGAATTCATAGCAGTACCATGACTGCCCAGACAGAACTTTTTAGGAAACCTGCAAAAAGAGTTCAGAACTGTAACAAAACATTTCATCACATTTGGCTGAGTGAACAATAATCATGAACTGAACTGGCTTAATATTAAAAAAAAAAAAGGTCCTTTGGAGGAAGGGTCTTTTTGCACCCGTTTGCTCTGGTGAAGAATCACAACTAAGGCTTCCTCTATGACTCAGTCCTCTCTGGTGACTGAGGAACCTCCTCCTTTCTGAATCAATCTAGTCTCTGTATTCTTCCATATTCCTTAAACTCTGTCCCCTCTCTATTGATCCATCTCCATTAACTTTCAGCCCTCTTTATGCTTCTTTTCTCTTTTTCCCCTGACTGCTCAGGTTTAGGTGATATTTTGCTAAAAGTGGTAAAATGTACTGTTTTTGTTGAATTAGGTCTATGCAATATGATTCCACACAATAGCTTATTAATATATTAAAATTATAATGAGTTAAAAATGTTTTTTTTGTCCTTCTAGAAATGTAAGAGTAAAAAATTAGACAAATCAGTAGTACAAACCTACCAAAATAGCATGCAGTATAGTAATTAATTACAGTCATTGATGTATTTTCTATTCCTGCCTTAAACCTATATTGTTTACTTTTTAAATATAATTTCATAACAATATCGTTTTATTATTGTTATTGTTTTATATTGTTTTATTTTTTGTTTGATTTCTTTTCTTTATACTCAAAAACTGCTCTAACGTGTAATACAGATGCAGAGGCTGAATGCATTTGACATGAAAAGATAAAAACAAGAAACGAAGAAAGAACTAACAAGAAAACTAACAAAAGTGAACCACGTGTGAGTCTGAAAGAGCAGACATGAAATCACAAGCAAGGAAGATGGGGCGATGAGGGCCTATCAATACAGACTCAAAACAAGAAACACCTGGGAACAGTGACACAGGGCAAAGAGAAACAGAACACAGTTGGATATAACAAGGAGACGGAGCTATGGAGCAACAAGGGAGACAAGACTGAAGCCCTGTCCCAAATGATGCAATTGCTTGTGCACTGAGGAGAGCAAGGCCGTAGGGCAGCGTTTACCCACCCTCCTCCTGGAGATCTACTTTCCTGTAGAGTTTAGCTCCAACCAGCATTCAATGTGCTGATCCCCTCTTACCTAACACTAATGCTTTAGCTCCAGCCACTCAAAGACTTCTGAAGAAGTTAATTAGCAAGTGTGGAAGATTGTGTTTGGAACTAGACTCTGCAGGAAGGTAGATCTCTAAGACCAGGGTTAGTGACCACTGCTATAAGGGTGTCCCAATTCTCATTTTGACACTCAAAAAGGTGCTCAGGAGTGCCTCCCGCGTGTCATTAGTGCACACTTTGGACTAAGCTGCTGCCTCTTACCCAAAATCCAATGAGATACAGGTGAGGACCAATCAGCGTGGAGGGGCTTCTTTACAGCTTTCTAACCAACGTAGTGGAGAGGAAGATGTTAAATGTGAGTAAAAATGCATTTGTTTATTATTTCAATTTGTCATAGACCTGCACTATAAGCTAAATTCGGATACTGTAAATAAGCAAATTAGCAAGTAAAAAAAAAGACTGAAGTGCCCCATGTGGCACATGCAGAG
Organism: Colossoma macropomum; assembly: GCF_904425465.1. Taxonomy (NCBI): domain Eukaryota; kingdom Metazoa; phylum Chordata; class Actinopteri; order Characiformes; family Serrasalmidae; genus Colossoma; species Colossoma macropomum. Next base: position 16,524,978 of record NW_023494795.1, on the reverse strand, counting down.
CCCGCACGTTGCACGAGTCTGTCCCAAATGTACACAGTCAAACCAAGCACGCTTGAGGTCTCCTGCCTTAGGTCTGCATGTTGTTGATATCAGAAGCAGAGCTTAGGGAGACATGTGGGACTGAGCTTAAGGCACAGCAGAGCTTGGCCAGTTAAGCCATGACATTTTGGTGGAATCAAACCGATTTCAACTTATGACCATACCCACAACAATGATGTCAGGCCAATAAAAGTGAATGCTGAACGAATAGCATCTTAGATAATTATTATTAATAATGGAATAATTATTAATGATAGCTCTCAAACAAGCTAACTTTGTGTTCATAATTAGAAAAGGAGACGTTTAATTGTTATTTGACTTCGATGAAAAGTTACTGTCATGTATAAACATTATAAACATTATAAACATTCTTTGCATTCATTTTGCCTCATACTTTTAATGACATCTTTTTCCAACATCGAAATAAAGTTCAGACGTGAACCTGTGGCTACAGAATATTAATCAAATGGGGTGACACTTTAGTTTGAGTGGTCCTTTTTAATGAAACAAACACTCAACAGACTCTCAGTAACGTCAAAACACATGAGGGTTAGGGTTATGTTTTGGGTAAGGTTAGGGTTGGGGCTAGGTTTAGGGCCAGGGTGAGGGTTAGGTTTTGGGTAAGGTTGGGTAAGGCAGTACAGAACATCTACAAGATATTTACTTCAATGTATTCAGATGCTTGACTACTGCTACTTCACTGATGTGTTGTTGATGTGTTACTGATACTCTATTAAGAGTTTATTAATCATCTACAAAGGACCACTCCAAATAAAGTGTTACCTTGAAAGTAAATTAAAGTAATTCATTCCATAACGAACACCATTATGTAACTATGTAAATATATTTCAATTGTATGCAAAAACAAAGATTTTGGATTATTTTACTATATGTTAATGTAAGTAAAATAAGAAATGTTTTGTTTTGAATGTCAAAAGTTCTGTTGCTTCATGAAATGTTTATGCGATATGTAAAGGGCAGCTGGTTTTTAAGTAGTGTAAAAATGAAAGAACGAAAAATGAAACAGTGATACTACACGGCCTCGGTTGACTCCAGAAGCATGTCTGTGCTGCTTTATTCATGTAGATGTTTTAAGGTAGTGGGGACTGCGGCGCAAACAGAGGTAGGATGGGTAAATACTCAATAATTCAAAAAGTTTCATTTCCTTCTGTCTCTCTCTCTTACTCTCTCCCTCCTTTTCTCCCCCTCTCTCTTGTCTCTCTCTGATTGGATGTGAAGTTTGAGGATGTTGATGGAATTCCAGCTGTCGCGACTGCAACTCTCCAACATCTGTTTGAGCCCAGACTGAGAGACTGAGTGGATCTCCATCCATTTGCATTAAATCTGCATGCGCACACATACACACATACATAATCGCTCCACCCACACACAAACACTCTGTCTCACATCCCCCACCCCCCCACCCATACACACAAATTCCATCCAGTGAAATCAATGGTTGGCACGTTAGTGATGGAACTGCCAGAGAGAAAATGGAAATCTGTTTCTGCATAGCAGTGTCCTTAGGCAAAGATCAAGAATGTGCCCCCTCCAACCCCTCCCCGCCCTCCCCACACACACAGGCTATTTAAAACTGCAGTCATAGTTCGTGATCTCTGACTCTTTGTCCTTTGCGTATGAGTTGGGTTTTTATTCCCATGCTCGTGCTTGAGGCAGGCAGTGCAGCTGGTAGTTCAGTACTGAAAGCAGGCCACTGTCACACTGCAGGACAGATGCGCTCTCCGGACTTCTGGACCGAAGTCATCTTGGATGAGTCTCTGGGGTCGACCATGACAGGACATGAGAGTCTCCCGTATGACAAACAGCACCACTTGAGACGCAAACAGCACACTTGTTTACACTCGAGCTGGGAGTGTTTTCCACATCTACTGCCTTCGCAAACGGAGAAGAAAACACATACATTATTCTCGCAGACGCCAGGTCTCCTCACCGTCTACCGTCATCATCATCATCATACTGTGTCAGTCCAACTCAGTGCACAGTCTCTGCTGCGATGCTCTCTTTTTTTCCCTCTCCCTGTCTTTCTCTTGCTAACTTTCTCACTATCTCTCTCTTATTCTCTCTCTCTATCACTTTCGTTCTTTTTCATTCTCACTCTCTCTTTCTCTCACCCTTCTCATTCTCTCTCCCCCCCTTTCTATCATTCTCTACATTTCTCTCTCATTCTCCCCACATCTCTTACTCACTCTCTTTTCTCCCTCTCTCCACTCTCTCTATCATTCTGTCACTCTCTCATTCTCTCCTCCCTCTCTTATAAATACTCCTGTCTCCACCCCTCTCATTCTTTCTCCTTCCTCTATCATTCTTTTTCTTTTTTTCCCCTCTCTTTCTGTCTCTCTGGAATTCTTTACCAACCCACTCTCTCCCTCCATTTTCTCTTTCTCTCACTGTTTTTCACCCTCTCTTTCTCTCTCTGCCGTCTCTCTTTCTTTTGCTCTGTTTGTTTGCTTTCTCTCATTCTCTCTCTTTCTCTTGCTCTCATTCTCTCCATTTCTCTCTCATTCTCCATCTCTTTCTTACTCTTACCTTTTTCTCTTCCCTCTCTCTATAATTCTGTCATCTCTCTTTCTCTTTTCGCCCTCTCTTTCTGTCTCTCTGGAACTCTTTACCTACCCACTCTCTTTCTCCACCCCTTTTCTCTTTCTTTCGGTGTTTTTCACCCTCTCTTTCTCTCTCTCTGTCCCTGTTTTCTTTCACTCATTCTCTCTCTGTCTTTCTCTTGCTCTCTCTCTTATTCCCCCTTTCTCACCCCCATCTCTTTCTCTCTCTCTCTCTCTCTCTCCCTGTGGCATTCTAGCCTCATTTCCTCTCCTCACCCCTCAAAGAGACAATCACAGCCTTGGGGCGAGCGTACACACACATGAACACACATACACACATGTACGAGTACACACACAGCCTGGGGACAAAGGGTGGTTATTAATTTCACTTTATGAATAATGAAATGCAGAGCGAAAGAGTCTGACAGGGTTTTTAGGGCCATTCTGTAAGCACAGCGGGTGGGGTCACTGCTGGAGTGAATACATTACACCACACAGCAGAGCATCAGAAAAACTCCTCTTCTAAAGGTACACACACACCCCGCTGACACACCCCCCGATACTTTATAAAGTACCAAAGAGGAGCGGGACACTTCAGGGCACGCTGCACAGCTGGAACCACAGTAGACAGAGGAACGTGCGTGTGTGTGTGTGTTTGTGGGCTGTTTTGGAGTCGTAGCTTGCCTGTAGGGTCGCTAATTTTCCTGGATTTTAGCCATCTTCAGATTTGTTTGTTGCTCTCACTTGAAATGCTGGAAATCCTGCCAAAACTGAAAGCAGCATCTTTTTTAGACAAAATTCCACAGAAATTAATGAAATCTATAAAACAGAAAAAAGTTTATCAGAGACAAACACTTCCCACAAAATAATAACGCTGTGATGAAAATGGCACAAGGCCTTCGATAAGCCACTGTGTCATTTGACTTGATCTTTGTTTTGGCAGTTTTTCAATAGCATGGACCAATAAAAACCATATCTGCTACTGGTGACTCTATTATAGACTCATAACGTCTTTGGAAAAAACAAGTAGAGTTAAGGCTAGACCTACAGGAATGACAACTACAAAATGATTAGATGATAGATCTTCATGTCTGACAACTTAATATTTTGCTGGACAGAACACATATTAGTGGGAGCAAGCTCATCTCACAGCGATGACAATGAAAGATAGCCTGACATTGATTATGAGGCATCCAGGACCAGCCTCAGCCCACTGCTGCACAGTATGTGGGTTAGCTAATGAAAGCCTCATTGAAGAAAAACTGAGACTGGCTACTAGGGATATTCTACACAGATACTGATTCTAATTGTACTATTTTGTAATGATTCTATGTGCCAGCACCAATGTTTTTCCTTTATTACAAGTAGATATATATGGAAAATGATCAATTTAATTCCACCAGAAAAGCACATTTGCTTTGTAAAGCAAACATTATGCAAGTTGGCTTTTTCTGTAGTTATCCTTAAGTTGCAGTCATACTAGACATTTACATTTCATGCATTTCATGTCATCCAAAAATACATGTTATTGTAAGGTGTAAACAGGCCCCGAGTTTGGTCCAGAAGACTGTCAACAAAAAAATCATCCATTTTGGTTCAGTTGTCTAGCTCACTCACTAAACATAGAAAGTAAAAACACAAGAGTCTAATTACAATAATTTTATGCTCCCAAGACTATAGTGCTGCACATGGAGGTGTAAAAAAAATGCATATAACTGACATGGTCAGCGGCGGTGGGGTGACTTGTGTGCAGCTTAGCCAAGTAGCTAACATACCGGATTGCACATCATGCAGTCTCTTGATAGCCTGCAGGGAAAAAAGGTAAAGGTTTATGCTGAAACAGTGGTTAAATTATCATTTCTTCCAATTTGGGTATTCAGTGCCACTATATGAAGTGAAGCCCCGTCAGAGGCAAAAGCAGCAGCTTGGATGTCAGTTCAAGTTGTACTCGATGCAAAGTTTGCCAAGTTGTACTTTGTGCAAAAGTTATAACAATTGTAGGCTTTTTCTTTTTCCAATATGTTAAATTCAGCAAATAAAATGAAATTTTGCAGTAAAATGTGCAGAAAAAATGTCACATTAAAGTTTTTTCTTTGTAGAAAACGTGTTAACCCATTTTTACATAGAAAATCATACAAAACATAACTTGACCAAACTTTTGCATTTGGCTGTATTGATTATCATTGGTGTAATTATAAGGTAGCAAAGCTGTTCATCACGAGTGTCATTCACATAATGATAAAAAAATCTGATCCTTATGATGACCAAGTTTGAAGTTACTTTGAAGTTGACTAATTCACTGAAGTATTCAACCATGCACATGTCCTCCTCTCAACTTTGGAGTTTTCAAAATGTCCTAATGAGTCTTTTAAATTATGGACTAAGCTCTGGTTACGTAAACCCATATTGTCTGTTTATTTTTGGAGTAGTTTGTTGCTTAGTGCAATCCACACTGGCCTGTTAGGTGATCTGTTCAGGTTCCACATTATTTCTCTATGGGACTGCTTAGAGAATGAGCTACACAAGAACTGGCATCAGATCACCTGCTCCACTTCTTGTTTGCAGTTACAGAGACGTTTGCAGTATTGTTCTGCAGGTGTGCTCTGGCCTATAGTAATGTTGTACCTCAAACCCAGTCAATTAAAGACAATCTGCTCTATTTATTGAGTATAAAAGTGTAGCAGAACATTAGCTAATATGAAATCTAATTCCTAAATCTATTTTCCTCATCCTGTTTTTTTCAAAAAAAGTGTTAAATTTATCTAGTGCCTTTCACAAGTGCCTCATTTGAAGTGTCAAGGAGAAGCTGCCCATTTGCTCCTATACTAAGATCAGAATGTCGTCTACATGCTGCATTTCACTGATCCTCTCTGATGTTTTTCTCACAATGAATATTATGTAGTCAAATGAAGCAGTCATTATGCAGGAGATAATCTGGTACCTCATATATAATGTGGATTAGAAAGAGCGCATTTCAGATGTTTAGCAGGATTATACGCAGAGAAGCCTCTGTACTGCATTATGAGTCATTGTTGTCTATTAGACTCAGAGACCAATCAAATGCTCAACACCTGCACCCCTGTCACACACATACACACACAACCTGCTGTAATATTGCAGTTTGAGGAACATCTGCAGCAGCTGTGAAGATTAACACAGCTCCATTATAGCGATCAGAGCGGTCATTTGGCTAATTTCCTGTCTGCCAGTCTTCAGTCTCCTCCGCTCTGCTCCACTTCTGCCCTTTTTTCCAGTGGTGGTGAATGTGAATGTTGATGGTGGTGTGACCCTGGGCATTGTTCTGTCTGATCACATGGACAGCATCAACAGCTGAGAAGATCTGCAGAACAACAGAGCAGGACTGCCTGTGTCCTTCAACACACATGAAATAACGCTGCTCAAACAAGATTAAATAAATAGACAGAGAGAACAAAACAGGGAGAGAAGACAAAAAATGAAAGAAATGGTGGGAGAGGAAAGAAAGAGAAAGAAAAAATAAGAAAAATAGAAATTGGGAGAAATATAGACATAGAGAAAGATAGAGAGTAAAAGAAAAAGAGAAAGAAAAAAAACAGGTGATAGATAGATAGATAGATAGATAGATAGATAGATAGATGGATAGAGAGAGCAGAGGAGGGGAGAAAGAGAGAGAGCAAAAGAAAAAAGAAAGACAAAGTTAGATAATATAGAGAAGAAAGAAAGCAAGAATAAGAGGAAAAAGAAAGAATAAGAGAAAGAATGAGCAAAAGAGAGAGCAACTGAAAAAGGAACAGAAAGAGAAGTGAGGAATAGAGGGTGTGAGAGAGAGAGAGAGAGTGTAAGGGAATAAAAGGCAGAGAGAGCAAGAGACAAAGAAAAAGAGAAGTGAGGGATAGAGGTGGGAGAAAGAGAAAGGGGAAGGAGAGAAAGAGATAGAGGAGAAAGAGAGCAAAAAAAGAAAAAGAGCGAGATAATAGAGGGAAGAAAGAGAGAAAGAATGGGCAAAAGAAAGACAGAGAGCAAGTGAGAGAGGAACAGAAAGACAAGTGAGGGATAGAGAGAAAAACAATAAGAGAAGGAGAGAGAGAGAGAGAGAGAGGCAGAGAGAGAGAGAAGGTTGTCTTTTATGTGCCTATAAGACCGACATAAAAGGGATTTTTAGTCATGAGTCAAGATCACTTTAATCCACCTTCATGACAATGTCCAGCGCGCACACACACACACACACACACACACACATACATACACACTGAAATAGATTAGTGTGTTTCCATCAAATGTGCTGTTGTGTCATGTAGTAACTCCACGTGTGTGTGTGTGTGTGTGTGTATCTGTGTGCTTGAGGACAGTTATCAGAACGATTCTGCTCATATTAACACAGTGAAGGCCTTTTCTATTTGTCTTATCACTTCATCTTCTACTTTGCTGCGAGACAAAACCGACTAGTAATTTGCCCCACTTCTGAACTCATACAACTACAGTGGGAAAGTTTAATATGCATTAAAGATTAAAATTAATAACATTAATTCCTCTTATTCATCCTGCTTGGACTAAGAAGATTGAATTCCACGCATTTGCTTGCTGGCAGAGGTTTGATGTCTTTGTCCTTCTCCTCTTAATTAAACCTGTTTGAAACATGAAAGGCTTCATTTTTCCTCCTGCAGCACATTTCTTACAGAACGTGTGAAATAAATGAAGGGGGGGGTGCATTTCTGTTGGTTTTCTCTCACACATGCTGAGAATAGGCTCGTCTGTTGACTACTCATTTAAATGAATGGGGCTTTTAGCGTGTGCGCCACAAGCAGATAATGACTCAACATTATCAGTCCAATCACTTTCTGGACCAAACGCTGGTCATAGCAAATTACTCTGAGCGAGCACGCACATACATACTGTTGGGCAAATACAAGTTTTGTAGAAATGTGTGCAAATCTGTTTGAATGTAAATATAAATCTACATTTATTCATACACACAGAGTGATGCACATTAACTATGTTTCCCAATAATAAAGCGGGACAATGGTACTGAGGGAACCAGAATGAAATAATATGACAGCTTTCTTCTACTTTTTGTAGGCGTGAATCATTCTGTTAATGTCTCCAGCTTTGCATCTGCTGTCCTCGTTCTATATCCTTCCAGAACCTTTCGTTGCTAACCTTAATATTTTTCTGGGTTTCGTCATTTGTGCAGAACATCTGGTTGGGAACCACAGTGTCATTGATAACTGTTTCTAGCATATTAAGTCAGCTTATTGAATTATCGCTTTATTTTCCATGAAACATCTCTGAGGAGTTCTGGGCAGACATGCAGTTTGCAGCTATCGTTACAGTAAAGCGAAGCTGAATGTATTTCTAGAACAGTCATAATCATAAAGCACTCAAAAAGCACAGTGCTCCCTGTAGCTCTTTCCATTGACTGCATACTGTACAAAAGGACAGATGAATGAAGACGTTAGCCTGGTCGTTGTTAGGTAGTTGTTGTGCAAACTAACAGCCAGGGATGCAGGAAGGTGATGTGAGTCGAGGTGCTGCAGGTTTAAGCAGTGTTTAAGGGACTTATGCAGTCACATCATGAAAAGATATCTGATAGCTGCTGTCTGACTCTGGTTGATTCACATTAAACGTAATGGGTAAAACTTGCTATAATGTGATGAGAGACAATAATATACAGTTATATTTCGAATGTTTGGGCACATCTGGTCAAATGAAATGTTTTTGTTGATTTTCTGAGTGAAAATAAGGACAAATCCTCTACGGAGAACACACATCTGCACATGTTAATGCACAATTAAAATGAAAACAGAACATGTGGCCTGTGTAGAAGTTGTGGAACATTCCATATTTTATTGTTTTCAAAATATAGAAATTGTGTTCCATAAATTTGCAGAAGAATGTCATATTTAAGTTGTGATTTGACCTCTGCATGCAACTGGACACATAGAACCAACACATTAAAATGTCTGGTGCAAATTCTGCTCACCTTCTCTGCTCTTTCTCCTTCTGGACGAACCTTATGCAAATGAGCTGAGTGTTAACCAATTGTTTCACGCCTATAGTCAGGCTACAAACTGAAGCCAAGAAAAAGGTGTACCTTGTGTTTTCTCCACCTTCAGAAAAGCGCCTTAGACCACGTTGGGGAACAGAGCTAGCCCTCAACTGCATGCACTGTTACTGTAAACTTGCTTATGTTTTAGTGACACGCCCCCTGAAGTGTCCAGCAGCTGGCAAGGTCAGCAAGCTGTAATAAAAATGCAGTGTCAACTTAAACTGTAAATTTGAAAAGATATAAATAAATTACAAGATATAAAAAATTCAAAATAGACCCCAAAACAAGTTTTCATAAGTCTTTACTGTGCTCAGATTGGGCTCAGTTGCAGTTAAACAGTCCTGAAATCTGGGGGTGCTGCAACCATATCCTGCCTCCGCACTACCAGCTCTACACTCCATATTTGACAGTTTATTAGATAAATGTTGAACATTAATATGACACCATCAGCTCATTGTGCATTCCAAATTTATTGCCAACATTATCAACATTTTTGGATGTTGCCACATTTCTGTTATGTTAGTTACCATGTAGCTTGTCCGTTTATGCTGAACTTAGAATTAGTGGACCTAAAAGTGACCAGTTGACATATCCATGCTCAGCCCACAGATACATTCTTTCATTGCAACTGTTGCCAGAGGCTGTCAAAAATTTAATTTAATTTAATTTAAAGTAAATTTAAATTCAAATTTTTTTTTTTTAATTTCTATTTAAAATGAGCTGGACTGTGCTGTTGTAGCTAATTAAAACTAGGCAGGGCAGGTTAACAGTGATTATTTTGACACCATGCTGTAAAAAATGATTTGATATTTTCATTTATGAATGTAACTTGGTTGCCTTAAAATTTTGAGCTCCATTCATGGCCAGGAGTCAGAGAGCACATTTGGTCTTACTCTCTCTGGGTGGGTAGGATGACCTCCCCCCTTCTTCCCCATCACTCAGCACGATGCTAGTCAGCACAGGCATCTGTTTACTGATGTACCAGAAATGGAAGCTTTAGTGAAAGTTCTGCCAGGAAGACTCTAATGCTACGTCATTCATTCATTGGTCTTGACCAATCACAGGCCTACACCTGTCTTTAAAATGACTCCACTTACATACCTATTCTGCTGCTTTCAGGTGTCTACGTTTTGACGTTCCCCTCCTTCTTCCCCACCATCACTAGTTGAGTCCCTGTCTGGTTGTCCTTGGGACTATCCGGCAGAATCAGCGAAGGTCTCAACGCTCCAAGACTGAGGACGGGACCTACACTAAAGATCCTTTAATTTCTACTGAATTGTTATCTTTCAGCTTGTAAAACTCCATTAAGGATGTAAAAAAATCACTCAAATCCTTATTCACTCTTGCCTCCTGAGTCTTTCTGGCAGAACTGGCAGTTGGCGCTTTCCTCTGAGGGTGTTTGGCTGTCCAATGACGTTGTGTGAGCAGCAGTTCGAAAAAGATGCGGTGGCGCTTCACAGGTCTTGGAGGATGCCTGTGTTAGCCTTCGCCCTCCTAGTGCTGGTGGTATTGTGTGATTGGGGCAGTCATAGCTAGCGGGTGGAATTGGATACGATTAAATTTGGGAGAAAATCGGGAAAAAAAAATTGAGCTCATTGATCTACTAGTGTTTTAAATTCTGTTAACTTATTATCTGAAGTTCAACTATTTTGAAAATTTTAAAAATTTCAAGGCAACCGGCAACTTTTTAAAGTTAAAACACTGAATCATTTTACATTGCATTCTAATGCTAGTTTAATACCACAACAAAAAAGACCTACAAAAACCACAACAAAGAAGAATTACATCCAACCTATTCTAACAGCACAATATACAAAATAAATTTGAAATTAATTGCATGCTATAAATGTATGCATTTGGACAAAAACATAATTTCTCATTAAGTTTAATGGATTTTTGCCAGCATTCTGTAAGGCTTGTCCAACCTCTCAGTAGCTGCTATGAGAGAACGCATTTCTGACCGAAAGATGGATTGCACAGGCTGGTTGGCCTGTTGTGGCCTATTAAGATGTGTGATAGCATACTAGATTTCTGTATATGTACCTATATGATCTCTCTGCATCCTTACTTGCAGGATATGGATGGTCCGTGTGTAGGCTGTGCCACCGGCTGCCCTGCTGCCACTTCATGCTGGTTAGTTATCTTTAGCTGCTTTCATTAACACTCTCTTCAGCGCTACTGCAGTCACAATATGACAAGAGGCCTGTGACATTTCTCTTACAACCACAGTGTGGGAGGGAGAGAGAGCAGGGGAGAGGAAGAAGGCAGAAAGAGGAGGAAGAGGGAGATAGAGCAAGATGATAGCAAGGAAATGAGAGAGTAGGTGGAAACAGTTGAGTGCAATAGAGGGATCTCAAATAATTAGCAAAGAGCCAGCAAATGAGTCTGTCTCTCTCTCCCTCTCTCTTGCTCGCTCGCTCGCGCTCTCTATTGCTGTGATTTTAATATCATCTTTAACACCTTCACAATGGGTGAGTTATGGAGCATGACAACCACATCCCATAATTACAGCCTCGTCACCACAGTGAGAGCAGAACTAATGATGGCAGAGCAAGTTCTGTCTTTCTCTCTCAAGAACCAAGTGCTGTCTCTCTCTCTCTCTCTCAGTCGTTTTCTGCTGCTAAATCGCCTTTTCTCCTGCTTCCTTATCTTCTTCCGCTCTGCTTTTCCAAAGAGCGCAGCACGAAAATAAGTTTCTGCATTGGAGACACAAATTGCCCCGGACTCAAATACGTTTAGTTAATACTGAAGTTTGCTCCTTAGTTTTGCACTTGAGCTATGAGGTTAATGCAGTTAACAGATAAGTTACCATGGCGACACTGACATTATCAATTTTTTATGAGAATCATCATTTCGGTCGTGGCTTAAATTTCAGTGTCAGTGTGTTGGATCAACCAGGAGGAATTCAAATATAAAACTCTATAAACAAAGTATGCCTACAATTACACTTATCATGATGACATATGCTTTACATTTCAATATTAAAGCATAAAAATAAGTAATATTATTTACAGGGGTACTAATTTCATACATATTCAGTATACAGTTTCAGTTTTGTTGCTTATGACAATGGCATTTTTCTTTTTCCACTGTGTCACTAAAACTTGTCTGATCTGCATGTTGTTGTACATATTTTTGCAAAATTCCCCCAATAATGATAAATATATTAATAATAAAGAAGAAAAAGGAATGACTACTAATAACTGTAATGGAATAAGTCAACAATTAATCATAGTACAGTAAAGAAATGTTGAAAATGATTCCAGGGCACATTAGTGCTTTTTTCTTTTTGTTGTTACTGACTATAACAAAGCAACTATAGATAGATAGATAGATAGATAGATAGATAGATAGATAGATAGATCTACAGTACAAGTACAAGGCAACAAAATGCAGTTAGCATCTACCAGAAGTGCAAATAGTAGCAGTAGTGCAAAACAATAACAGGCATAAATATGACGTATCTGTGAAATATATAACTACATGAACAATATATACACAATTATAAATATATCTATGATATATATATATATATATATATATATATATATATATATATGTATATATATATATATATGTGTTGTATTCTATATACAGTGAACAGTCTGTTGTATGGAAATGCAAGGGATAATAAATAAATAAATATTGTGTGCAACATACAAGTATGAGTATTAGTGGAGTGGTGTGGAGTTCAGCAGGGTGATGGTGGAGGGAAAGAAGCTGGATCTGAGCCGATTGCTTCTGTATCTCCTCCCGGATAGGAGGAGGTTAAACAGTGTGTGGCTGTGGTGGGAGGAGTCCTTGATGATGCTGCGCACTCTGCGCACACAGCGCTGGTGGTGAATGTCTCTGACGGCAGGGAGCCGTGTGCCAGTGATGCGCTCAGGGGTCCTCACCACTTTTTGGAGGGCCTTCCTGTCGGCCTTAGTGGAGCTGCTGTACCACACTGTCACACAGTTGGTCAGTATGCTTTCGAAGTAAAAGGGGAATCTGAGGAGACAGATGTTCCTTCTTTAGTCTCCTCGGGAAGTAGAGGAGCTACTGTGCCTTCTTAACCAAGTGTGAGGTGTTGAGTTGAAATTTAATAATGATGTTAGATGTATGCAGAGGAATGCAGTCGTGGGTAAACAGGGAGAAGAGCAGAGGACTCAGCACACAGCCTTGTTGAAATTGTTCAGACATGCTACAGAAGAACGCTTTGGCACTGGAATGGTGGTTGTAGCCTTCCAGCACGTGGGAACAGCAGCCTGGGCCAGTGACGAGTTGTAGATGCCAGTGAAGACCAGGTCTAGCTGTCCAGCGCACGCTCTGAGGACTCTTCCGGGGATGCCATTTGGGCCAGCAGTTTTACTCTGCTTAGTACTGAACATACCTCCGCTGGAGAGAGTGTGGGTAGCTTTTAGACTATAATTGGTTTACTTAGGGTTTTAAGCTGTTTTAAACTATTTGACAGCTACCCAACTACACGATTTCAAAGTGTGGTAAGTGTTAAACGGCCAATGAAAGTTTCCAGCTCAAAGTTGGTAACTGTAACACTGAACTTACATTGGCAGCTGAGCTGAATGAGTGTGTGTGTGTGTGTGTGTGTGTGTGTGTTTGTGTGTAATAGACTAGAAACAGTAGCTGAATTTATAACCCCTGCTTTTCCACAACTGGTCATTTCTATAGCTAACTACCAAGCAAACTACTGCAGTGTTATAAGAGTGAGCAAGGTACTAAATAAAGAGCCCACTGCTTTCCAAGATGCTGGTCCTGGTGCCTCTTCTCTGCCTACATCACAATACATGGCTTTAAAGTTGAAAATGTATTTCAGAACATAATTTCAAAAAGTTTAATTTTTGTAGTCAACTGAAAGATGAAAGTCATCAGCTTACAGACATTGGCAAAGAAGATGGTGGTGCCCCAAGTCCTCCTCTCAGCTTGTCAGTGCTGAATCAGAGAATAGGTCAGAGAATATTAAACTCAACATAATTAAATGATTTAAAAACATTTGATTTGTGAATGATAAATATCATTGTCTGAACCTGAATATTAATCCTTTCTTTAATTTGTTAACTGATTTACAGTTATGCTGCTGTAGCAAAATGCCTCATCATATAAACTCTTATATAAAGGAAACATGTTTCCATATATTTTTCAAAATATGTGTCTGGTTTGTAATATATTTCCATAATTGTTTGACATATATTTTGACAAATGTTTGACAAATTTAACTATATTTTTAAATATTAAAAAAAATGGCACAATGAAATATATTTAGCATATATATTTTAAAACATCACACACATTATATTGCCAAAAGTATGTGGACAGATCTCCTAATTATAGAATTCAGTTGTTTCAGCCACACTCATTACTAACAGTTGTGTAAAATATATATAAAAATACACAGCCATGTAACCTCCATAGACAGCTCAGCCACAAAGCTGTAGACCATGCAAACTCACAGAGAGGGGTCTCGGAGTATTGAACCATGAAGCATGTAAAAATCGCCTGTTGTCTGTTGCATCACTCATGACAGAGATCCAAACTGCCTCTGGAAACAACAGCAGCACAAGAACTGTGGATCAGGAGCTTCATGATTTGGGTTTCTGTGGGCGAGAAGCTGCACATAAGCCTAAGATCACTATGTACAATGCCAAACGTCAGCAGTAAAGTAAAGTAAGTAGTAAACTAGAGTAAAGTGCATTGCCACTGGCATCTGTGTTCTCTGCAGTGATGAATCACGTTTCACTATCTGGCAGTTTGATGGACATCTGATCTGGGTTTGGTGGATGCCATGAGAACACTACCTATCAGAATACATAGTGCCAACAGTAAAGTTTGGTGGAGGAGGAATAACGGTCCTGTTCCATCATGATTCTGCCCCTGTGCAGGAAGCGAGTTAAGACGTGGTTTGATGAGTTTGGTGTGGATGAACTCCAGTAGCCAGTGGGGTGGAGGGGAGTGGGTGCGACGCCATATTAATCTCCATGGTTTTGGTATAGGATGTCCAACAAGTTCATATAGGTGTCATGGTCAGGTGTCCAAATATAGTGTATATTGCACTTTTTGAGCAAATGGGAAGTTAACTATTTTTAACGCTTATTTATTAAGCTTTGAGAGGCCACTGTTTTCTTTTGAAATAACAGAAATAATGAGAAATATCCTCCTTATGCTTTTTGTACACCTAGATAAGAGCACAGCTTGATTGAGCAGTGATTTATTGTTTTATATTTCAAAGCACCCAAGGGAAAATAACATCTCATAAAGGAAGCCAATCATTTGATGTATATGAAGTGATTAATGACAGTTTGACTAAGTGACTGTTTGCACAATCTTTTTAAAAAAAAAGTTATTTTTAGACCATTTTCTTGTCACCAATTGAATCTGAATAAAGAAATGTTTTGTCTGAAACTCAGTGAAAGTTGCACAATAGTTTAACAATGTTTCACTTGGCTTTTCACACCATGATCCTTGATGTAGATAAAGCAGGACAAGTTTGGCAATGTTTTGCTATAGTTCAAATGATTGAAAATGAGGGTTGAAAACTGAGGTTGATGTTCTGATGACATTTTGCTCCAATACTACTTCAGCATGAAAAGGTGATTAAGAATGAACATCTGATGGAAACACTGATTTTGTGGAGTTAAATGTTGAGGCATAAGCATTTATTTACTATCATTTTGTGAGTTCAGACCATGCCTTTAACATGGTGGTGGTAGTATGAGGGAAGACTGATTGAGAGACAGTGGAGAACTCTGAGAGCTTGAGCTGGAGTTCTGAGCAGCTTCTGCCTGTAGCTAGAAGGGCAGATCCACCCCCCCCATCATTGCTGTAGTAGGACTGATGTAGGACTGAGGAACTGTGCGGTAACGGGTGGCAGTGGGGATTGTGAACACTTTTTCACGGGAACAGAAGGTGAGGATGAATTTATAGGGCGTTAGATTGGAAGAAGGAGGGGTTTCAGGCATGTTTCTCCCCCCAAACTTCAGTTAGAACATAGCATACAGTGACTGACTGCTGTCTAGGAACTTGTATCTTCACTAACAACGAGAAAACCTGCACAAGCAAATCATAAACTTGTCTAAACTGCTTCGAGCTGTTAAAGTAATCTTAAATACACTTGCTTATGTGGTTTCTGACACTATGTCAAACTGTTGTCTATAATAATGGACAAAATAAAGCTCAGGTTTCAAATGGCTGCTTGTACTGTTTTTAACTATGTCACATCCATCCATCCATCCATCATCTAAACCGCTTATCCTTCTGGGTCGTGGTGAGGTGCTGGAGCCTATCCCAGCTGTCATTGGGCGGAAGGCAGGATACACCCTGGACAGGTCGCCAGTCCATCGCAGGGCAGACAGACAGACACATTCACACCCTGGGGCAATTTACATGTCACATATATTTGTGAAAAACTATACATTTAACAATGAAGAGCCAAGTCAGTCATATCTATAATGAAATGGTTTTATCATATAGGGGTATTTTTTAGGGGTACTTCCTTTTACAAATACTTATTTTGGGGGGTGTTTTGGTTCAGAAATCACTTGAAGTCTTTATGTTTCATTTAGAGCCCTTCAGATGCTCTGTCTGCTGTGTTTGGATGGGTGAAGGTGGACTTGTGTTTGCACATTTGAGTGATGGCTAATCACTCGGCTTATCGAGCTGAAGAATCTGGAGAGGAGTGCTCTTCCTCCTACACACTCACTGTCTCTCTCTCTCTCTCTGCATCTCACATTCCTTTCTTTTGCTACATGTCTGTCTTATAAATTCACAAACACACACACACATATATTCAAACACATACACACAGACACACACATAAGGAAAGCTGTCACAAGCCTGAAGGAAAGAGAACTATCAGTATGAGCAGGCAGTGTGATTATGTTACCTAAGAGAGCTTTTGGAATCAACACCACCCTGTCCATGTACTGCATGTGTGTGTGCACATTTTATTTTACATTTTATTGTGACTGCGCTGCACCTTTAAAGTCTACTTGAAATCAAAATGGACATTTATTTACCTTCTTAGTATTAAGCATAATGGATCATATCACTTTAAAGACAAATTTCTTGTTTTTCTGTAATCTTGTCATCAAAATGTAGTGACTTCTGATTTTCGATATGGTCACTGTCACTGCGCACAACCCCTGCTTTTATCATCAAGCACAAATGCTCAGCCAGCTCAGATACCTGCCCTAATTCTGTGTTTTACTCATAATATAAAAGGAAAATGCTTCATGAATGACTTTTAAAAGGGGTTCTTTAAAGGTTCTTCAGTAAAAGCAAAACTAAAACTAAATATGTCAGTTGGCCATGGATGCCTCAACTATTTAATATTTAATATTTCTCATTTTGAGACTGTAAAAATATTGTAAAAATATTAGTAAGATTATTGAACTTATTTCTAGATTGTGTTCATGTTTATCTACTGAAGGTGAAGTATTATTTCTTAAAACAGGAAAAAAATAGAATGAGACAACAGAATAAGACAATTTCTCTGAATAAAATTATTTAAAACAAATAAAAAACATTGAGAAATACGATGAATAGTTATATAGTCTTCTTAAAATATTAGAATAGTTTTCACTTGCAAAGATGTAATTTTTCGCAGTGATAGATAGATAGATAGATAGATAGATAGATAGATAGATAGATAGATAAATAAATCTGGAGTAGGAAACAGAGAGAGAAAGAAAAAGAGGGGGAAGGAAAGAGAGGGGAGAAAGAAAAAAGAGAGAGGGAAAGGTGTGTGTGTGTGTAAGTGTGTGTGTGTGTGTGTGTGTGTGTGTGTGTGTGTTGTAAAGAGAGAGGGAATGTGTTCAGTGTTAGGTTAGGCACTGGTGTCGGTAGTGAGTTGATATGGTAGTAGAGTTTCACTATTGTCAATGCACTTTAAACTAGTGTCCATACTGCAGGCAGGGACACAAACAGACTCTCTCTCTCTCTCTCTCTCTCTCTCTCTCTCTCTCTCTCTCTCTGTCACATGCTGCTGGATGTAAAAAGCTCAGTGTGGACATTGGCCTGTCTTTTATGTGTTCTTTTTTCCTGAGTGTCTCGGCTGCTGGGCCAACTTGCCACGTTATTTCCAAGATGTGGCACATGTTGTGCATCCGGAACTCATGCCATACATGACACATATTGTGCCAACTGTCAGCCAGAGAATGTGAAGGATATGGGTTAAAGTGACACTCATATTCAAAAATACTCCTGTTTTTCAATCTGTCTGCAGCATCTGTATCATGCCATCAGTTACCACAGACAATAATTTGGATGTGTTTCCCTGTACTTGCTTCAGAACCTGCCCATTGGATTCTGTTATAAGTGTATGTTTGATTTTAACAAGTACAGGAAAAACAGTATGGCAGTATGCTACAGTAATATGGTATACTACACATACGGCACAAGGAGATTAGATTTAAAAAGCTGGAGTATTCCTCAGAACATTTTTACATAGTACACAGCTTAAGTAAAATCAATGAAGTGCATATGAAAAAGTGCAGCACAGCAATAGAAAAAGGCAAAAATTCCATGATTGCTATTCTATTTCATGGGTGAAGGTCATGCTCCTCATAATGTTTGAATGGAGCATCATTTTGTAATAGGCAGTTTATGCACTCTAGGTCTATGAATGTGCCTCTCAGATGCTTCTCCCACACGTACACGGAGCGTCTGGTCAGTGCTGGCTCTAGCCTTTTGGGCCCCCCCATCCGTAAAATAATGCTAACTTAAAACAATGAATATGACAAGCCACCTAAATGATACATTTATAACTGGCTGAGCACTTCTTTTTCTTTTTTGTTTTTTGGCACAGATGCATGCGTTCTTTTTTGAGACATGATTAACCTGTTGCTGTTTGTCCTCTCACTCAAGCATCTTAGACAACATAATGATACAGTAATAATCCAGGTGGTGCCTGGTGGCTGTGGGGGCCTAAGCAGCTGCGTATGTTGCTCATTAGGTAGAGTCAGCACTATGTCTGATATCTTTTGCATGTTAAGCTGGCCGCAACTATCAAGATCCTGTCAGTTGCATATCCACACAAGCTTATGAACGCAGTGTATTTGTCTGATGGGAAACGAGCGACAGCCTCCTCTGTGTGGCATGAGCCTTTTGGAGCATTTTACGGCACTACATCTGAATTTATTCCAAAGTTTATGATATGCTGATGCATGTGTCTCCTGCAGGTTTGTTTTGATTTTAAAAAAACACATTTTAAAAACACTTTTTTGCGTCAGTCAAATGGCCTTTTCTCTGAAAAAAGTAGGCATTTCTTGGCTATGTTCAGCTGCAGAAAGCACCAGACTCCCTGATGACAGACAGAAATTTGGCTTGTGAGACTATAAACATGCCAAAGACTGGGACAGCGGCATTTCTATGCTAGATTATGAATGGCAGCCATCAGGATCATTATGTGTTTGATCCATATATCAAATGGGCTTCCCATTTGATTCTTACACAAAACAACAGTGCCAGTATGAATTTGGAAGTGATGTGAATGAACCTTAAATGACACTGAGTGTGGAATGTATATGATTTTTTTGGTTCTACTTTGTATTAAGTGTCTCTAATAACTGTGTAGTTAGGCATAAATAACATATGCAACAACACTGTAACTACTGATAATTTAGTCAGTGTTACAGATAGATTACAGAAGTACAGCCTATGTAATTACATGTGTGTCAACTTCAGTTTTGCCACATGTAATTACACAAGTGTATCTTCTACACAGGAACTTTCCTGTGGTGTAGTGTTAACGTTAAACTAAAATAAGTGGACAGTTCCTGTGTAGTTGGTTTGTAGGTACTGTGTAATAATGGAGTGGTAACATAGACATTGCTTTGGGGGTAATGCAACACATTTAATTAATACCATAAAATAAGGGGACATCTGCTGTACTGTCACATAAACATACAGAATGGTTTAAAGTTGAAACTAGTTACAATGTCACAGCACTAGCAACATAAATGCTAGCTAAATGTTAGGAAAGCTGGCAGATACCGTGTAAATAATGCCTTAATGTAAGTTATTACATATTCCTTTTACTGCTAGGAAAACAAACAAACAAAAAAAAAAAACTAAAAAAATGCTTTGCCAGTCTGATTACAAATGTAGGCAGCCATGATAATTGTTTAAAAGTATTTATCTTGGCAGTGTGTTTTTCGCAAAAAAACATACATTAGAGTAAATATGAATAAACATTAACACACTTAAACTTGGATACAGAAAAACACAAGTTTGGTTCTTGACTTTTTTGTTCACTCCAGCAATTGCATGGGATAGATTACTTGCATCAGCATCCCACCTGGTCTTATTTAATGGAAGACTAATCTAAACTAACTAAACTAGCAATTGGATAGTATCTGTAAACTCTTGAGAAGAGGTCTGGAAATGGTCAATCTAACACACTGTCACACTTAAAATCGCAATGCATTTATTTATTTATTTGTATTTATTACAAGTTAGTGTTTCTTTTAACAGATGAATTTTCTCAAATGCCTAAGGCTGGCTTTACACGGCAGAACTTTCGTGCAACTTAAGTTGCATAAAACTTGTGTTGCACAGTGTAAAGCGGCCTTCACCTCAATTGAAACTCAGCAGTAGTTGCACGCTTCTCAACAAACTCCATGAAACAGCCACTTGAAACACTTATAGTGCATCATGTGCTCATTCACGAGATTGATTTATGAATAAGACAATAAATCAGAAAATGGTTGAAAATGAAATCCTCCTGATGGACTTGGGAGGTTGGTAGTTCTTCATATTGTCAGAGTTTCCTGGAGCTGAAGTTTCTGTAATTAGAAACTGAACTGGGTGCTAACAGTAACAGCTGTTTAAACGACTGCTTCTGCCACCATTTATTCTTCTTTGTCACCCTGCTGTTTTAGTGTTTGCATAGTTTAATTATTTATTTTCTCCTCTCCTACACTGCTTTACTCAGAGCTTGGATTACTTTGAGAATCAAAGTATGAAAATTATTATAGCAGAAGAGTTAGAGATGCGCTCCGCAATGAACTTACATTTCTACTAGGACAGAATGAATGAGACATTAAGTACAACTGTAATGGCTACTTAAACATGAATTTCAAAGACTTCATCTACACAGAACAGATTAAAACATCGACACAGAAAATACATGTGGTACCAAAAACAGTCTGACAGACTTTTAACAATAGCAGAACCCATGTTGATGTTAAATGTAACCATTTCAAAGGGTACTTATACAGCAGGTCCTTCATTATGCTGAACCATTTAACCATACAGAGTATTTTTTTCTTTTCACTTTTGGAACTGCCTGCTTCTCTCTCTCTCTCTCTCTCTCTCTCTCTCTCTCTCTCTCTCTCTTTCTCTCTCTCTATCCATTTATCTATTTATCTATTGTCGTTGTTGGAACAAAACCTCCTGGTAACTTTACAGAAGAAGAAACTATAAAACTATGAAAAGATATTTTTCCAAGTAATTTTAAACTATTTCTATTGGTTCTATTGGTTCATTATGACATTTTCAACTGAAATTTTCAAATTATGTTAAAAATAATTAGATATTTATCATTGCTTCTGGAACAAAACCCTTTTTTTCAGTTTTTGACATAATTTGAATACATACATTTGAATACATACATACATTTGAATACATACATAAATTTCATGATGAATGGACCAAAAACTTTGAAAAAAGTCTGGTTCCATTGACTTACATTAAAAGTAAAGTAGGTTTTTGCCCTCTCCTTTAAAGTTACCATTTTGGAGATATGAGGTTTTGTTCCAAAAGCAGCTATATATACATGTACACACACACACACACACACACACACACACACACACATATATATATATATATATAATATATATATATATATATATATAAATCATTTCCTTCCATATCATGATGCATTTCCAGATGAAGCACGGTAAGAGAGTAGGTCTCTTGATAAACGAGGTGGTGCACAGTGACTTTAAAATGTTCAAGAGGTGGGCAAAAGTCACTATATTTTGATGGCAGATTGTGGAAAAACACGAATTTTGTTGGTAAAATATATGATTAATTGTACTTATTCATTTGAGACATAGGCTAACAAGATAAAAATGTCAATTTCAAATTGACTCTAAGGGTGTAGTTACAGTACAACAGAGACTTTCCTTTACAGTGCACACACAAACACACACTTTTCCTGAGGCAGATTAACAATTGATTTCCTAAATACTATTTTTCTATCCTAATTAGTCTGAAACAAAGACCTACAAATCGTTCTCGCAAACATCAACAGCCCTGCAGCTCAACACTTCGACACAGCACAGCAGCACAAATGACAGGAAACAGCATTTCTTCAGCAACTAATAGTGTCAACTAGTGTGATCTGATCTAGCCTAAACCCTTCAGATTACTGCTGAAAGCTGAGCTAATGATCTACGGCAGATGCCCTGGTAACAGGGCCATTTGTGTGGGAGAAACTTCCGTTTGACTTCAGAATCGATCTCTTCCCCGAGAGCGCTGCGAGCTGTTCATTGTATGTTTACCCATGGATGAGCATATCAAGCTTGAGTAAACATGCTGCAGATAAGTTTCTTTAGAGAACACATTTGGAGATCAAATTCTCCAGATTTTTGAAGGCAGATTTTGGTTAAAAGTACACTCCATGTGACGTTTCAACCCCGCAGTGAGTAGAACACTCTGTGCAATTAAACAACCCATTCATACTTAAATATCAGTTCAAAAAATGTTTCAGATTATTTGAATCAACTACTAGAACAATGTTCCTCTCAGGGAGGGAAGTGTGGCACCTCTCACAAAACAAACATTTCGCTCAATGGGGTCCAATTGAAGTTACATGTGCACAACTGTGATAAAGCATTCTGCAAGTGCACAGAAAAAAACAAAACACCTACAGAGCTGAAACAGGTCCACACACATCACTCTTCCACATGCATGAAAAGAATATTAAATATTTGTGTCATTTAAAGACAGTAACTGTTACTGACTTAGAGAGGAAGAACCTCCTTTCTCAACCGAACCTGAATTAATGATCCAAGTTTATTAACAAATGGAAGCCGTGCAGTAACAGTGGGGTTGGGATCGAGCTGCATTGTTATCCCAGTGAGTAGAATTGACACTGACATATGAAAAACAGGTAAGAAACTTTAAGTGTAGCCAATTTTACACAAACTTACCTAACTGCCTATTTTACATGCAGTTACAGTAATGGAGTAAAAGAATAGGGTACAATGGGGGCTAATAATAATAATAATAATGATAATAATCTCCATCTTCATCATCATCATCATTGTCATTATGATTTACAAGAACATTTCTCTTTAATTTGGGCAAATGTCCCCCCAGGTCACATATGCATATGCATTTGTCTCACTGTGACAAAAAACTTGACAGTTCCTCTTCTTACCGGTATATTTTGGTAGTTTTCACTCATAAATCATGTAATATGTAAATGGATGACCATTAACAATGAACCACTGCTGAAGATGAAGCACTAGCTTGTGAGTAGATTAGCTAATTAACATGCTGGCATGTTTTGCACCCATCTTACAAGTTACTGTTCCACTATTTTTAACACATTTCACTAATTGATTTCACATGTATTACATAATAGACTTACATGGCAATGATTATAAAGGAACACAGAGCCCTTGACTTAAACATAATTGCTTCAAAAAACTAATTTTAGTAATAATTAAAAATATGGCTTTTTTCCTGGGCAGTAAGATTATCTATCGTGTCATCTTTCTAATAATGTTGCAGTAATAAGTAAAAGTAAATAGTCTATTTTATCATCTCAAATAGAGAGTATTTGCATAATTATAAAAATTAGACAAGTTGACTATGTTTTGGTAAATAATTGGAATAATTGGGGTAAAATCTTGGAGTAAGTTAATGAGTTTTAATCAATAACGTTTAGTAGCATCTAAAGATAAAGGTGAGGAAATATTGCTAACATGTAGCGGTTTATAACCCATCCACAACCATTTAAGGAATTATTTAATCATACCTGAAATCTACACTTTACGAATGTCTCGAGCACGAGAGAGCGAGGGAGAGGGACAGAGAGGGAGAGAGAGAGAGAGAGAGAGAGAGAGAGAGAGAGAGAGAGAGAGAGAGAGAGACTGCAAGACTGCAAAAATACTGACTTTAATGAAGGTAAATATCTTGAATCAAGGCAATGCTGCTAGTAATCGTCCTCCTGAGATTAATCTTACCTTTGCAAAATCCACAAAATTACAATAATTGTTACCCGTAAGCAAGTACTTTAGACGTTCTGCTCACTAAAAGCTGGGTGTGATTTATGTGCCTATATTATACACCTTTACATTTATATGCAAATGCTTAAGTACTTTGCTTGGAAGTATACACACATTTTCTTGTAACATTTAATATTTTATATATGATGCTGCTATATGTTGTAACCCCCTACTGCAAATTAGCCTTTGGTCTCAGTTGGGTTTCCAGGCATAAATAAGGTTTGAATTGCACATAAGATTATTTGGTTTATTTGATGTTATTTTTTTTCCCCAAAAAAAGTCTAATCATAAAAGTCAAAGTAAAATAACTTGATCTTTCCCCAGTGTGGGTAAGTGATGAAACTGAGTGTGTGCGCAGAGAGCCAACGAACGAGCAACTATATTTAATGAGTGTTTCTGAACATGCCGCCCACTATAGAGGCTTAAGAGATATAAGAGCATATTTGCCATGTTGTGCATGCAGACACTGCGGCGAAATCCAGATCCAACATGATGCAATGCTTTGTGCCCTCACAGAGTCACGATGTTCTGACAAGCATTTCATTATGGATTTTATTTCAAGGGTTTATTTATTCTACTTTACTTTAACAGACTGAAATCCAGTATTTCTGATGGGTAACTGTCTGCTGGCTCTAACAAGAAACTCAACGTCAAGTTTCTCCTTGACGTCCTGTTAAAATTTCATTGCAACCAGGTCTGAGCGTTAAGCCGTGTTACCATCCATACTAGAACTGTTCATCTGCTTCTAAAACAGCACAGAAAAAAAACTGAAGCCTGACCCAAAGTCCCACCCGTTTGGTGCCGCTGTCCTCATCTGGCGTCAGTCCTCATCTGAAGTATCTCTTGTTTCGTTCCTGCTGCTTCTTTGCATGCTAGATCAAGCTGAATGAGACTGCCTCCACCATGATAGCAGTCAGAACATATGTTAAAAGTTTCAACTTAAAACAGAGACTGAAAAGCAGATGAACTTCAGATTTCACAAAATAATTTAAATGTCTTTGCAGGCGACCTTTCAGCTAAAGTTAAAGACATTTCAAATTCTAATTTAAAATTGTTCTATGCTTTTTTTTTTTTTTGAGAGGGGACGATTTCAACAATTTTTTCCTTCCAACTTAGTTGTGGCCGATTCTCACCTGCTAGCTTGGTCTCCCCCTATTACACAAGGCACTTGCTTCCTCTGTGACACAAAGGGTCAACCACGTCACTGGACAGCTCAATGAACTTGGAGGTGAAGGCAACTACCAACCGACTGTTTGCAGATCTCCAACAAGTCTTGTCTCCCTTAGTTATAGTTGTCAAACTTTTAGTTTAACTACCTGGTACAACTCAAAGTTCTTGTTCTAACAGACTTAAACTGTTCACAAGCAAAAATTTAAAGCAAACAAAAAATGGATTATGGAAACCGAGTTTAGATGAATCAAGCCAGGGAAATCTTTTAGTCACTGTTAAAGCAGTAGGCTTTCATGCTGAAAAACAGAGGTGGCTTTAGTTAAAGAAGCTAACTCTTAAGATGAGCTAAAGCAAAAGCTAACACTGGAGCTACTTACAGCAATGTTAGATCCTGAGGAGGACTCATTGTCTTTTACACAAGATCTTTCAGAAAACTTGAATAAAACACCAAGAATTGAATGTGTACCAGTGCATATCAATACTTAGATTTACACAGAACGTTAATCCCAAATGTGAGCACTGTACACTCCTGTTTAATCTGACTGATGTATCGAGCTAATTGTCAGCAGCTAAGTTAGCTAACAGATCAGTTATTTATCATGAGATATTACATTAAAATTATTTTAATATACATTTTCCATGGTGCTGAGAGCCCAAGAGCATGTGAACATTGGGTCTGTCTCAAAGCCTAGTGAGCTCTCTACATAGGCAGCATTTTACGTCACAATATGCACGCTCCTGACAAGAAGGCTGTCCCAATTCTTAGATATCTCAGATATGCTGCCTACTGAGGTCTCTCATTTTGGCCCATATCGAGAGAGCATCGGATGTTTCCTCAGCCGCTGAGGCAATCCCGCGATGCAGCGCGGCGCAACTTTTGTTTGAAGATGGCGGGCAGAAGAACTTCACCAAGCAGCAACGTCATCTTCAAATGTAAGTTATTCTGATTTTCTGGAGTATTTATCTGTTTTCTAGTCATAAAGGTGCACAAATAGCCTATGCTTTCCGCGTTTGACCACAACTATTGTCTAATTTGCTGTTTCATTCAGAGCAAATACATTTAAAATCGCTATATAAACCGCCAGAGCAGATCCATGTTGGCTAAATGTGATTCTGAGGGCTGAGGTAAGTAAACGCCGGTCTCATGCAGTGGGCGGGAACAAGCGGCGACGTCACTGCTGTCTAACTAAAGCGTCTCATTTATCTATCTTATAAGGATAGATGATGGTTGGAACGCTGCCTACTTAGACAGCTGCTTATGTAGACAGCAGCTACTTAGAGAGCTCACTAGGTTTTGAGACACACCCATTGTATACAGGGGAGCCATCCATGTCCAAAGTAGTTGGTTCAGTTCCCACCTGGGAGGAGACAGACAGAAGCTTAAGCAAAGAAACATGGAATGTTGGTGAAATACAATACAAAGCAGGGATGTACAACCTGTAGGAGACAGGGGTGATTTGTCTCAATATCTTGAATGGGATGATAAATTTAGAGCTCAGTTTTCTGCAAGGTAATTTCAATTTCAAGTTTCTGGCCAACAAGCATACCATTTGGCCAGGGCGTAAAGGGGGTGCTGTACATAGACATCAGTTAGCCTGTATGGTGTGTCTCTGAACCCTGCTGCTTTGTAGCCACGCATGTGCCTCCTGCCAGGTTTGGCTACTCCTTCTCATCCATTCATCCACAACAGGGACTGAAGACAGTTCACCTGTCCATGGAAATGGAGAAAGCTGGAAACCCTAAACATGTTAAAAGTAAATGATCCATATAAAGGGACAGGATAGTGAACTTTAAATGTACTCAGCCTTTGGTAAATAATGTGAACAGTCATTCTACAACCTATTACAAGACCTCAAAAACCTCCAGACTTCTTGATTTAATTATTCAATCTACCCATTGGAACAGGGGTGATAACGTTAATGTTGTGTACAGAATGCCTTCCAAACATGAGAAGTAAATTGGGGACCGTCCGGTATGCCATTTAAACAGAATACACGATGGGATAAAGCTTCTGCTGTTTCCATTGTGATGGGCACTTTCATCATTGGAATCCATCTGCAAGCTGTAGAAAACCAAAATGGCAGTAAACCCTTGTGACTTAGGGAGGTCAGTAATGAAATCTATACTTAGATGTGACCATGGTTGTTGAGGGATTTGCAGGGACTCTAAAAGCCTGACTGGAGGCTATTTGGGGGACTCACTTTAAGTGCACACATCACAGGTTTTTGCAAAATCATACACATCCTGATATAAGACTGGCCACCAGAATTAGTTTTTACCAACACGTCTCTATGCTGAATGTGGGGACGACCTGAACTGGGTGGTGCGTGAATGAACTCCAACATTCCTTCATTGTTTTCTCATTGAATGGGAGCTGCGATAAATGTGGGATCTCTAATGGTCACTCTGAAAGGGAAGTTAGGTTCAGCCTCCCAGATAAAACATATGCCTTGGTGTTTTGTGACCATGGATAGTAAGTAACTACAGAATTAAAACAAGTAAAGGACCCACCATGCTTGTCCAAAACTTAAATGTTTGGCTGATCATATGTATTCTAAATTATGGTGATTAGTTAACACCAGAAACAGATGTAGAGCCCCTTCCATTGAATGCCTATATTCTTCAAAGATTCCCCACATTGTAATTTCAATGTTCCTCTACTTTGTTCTACTGTTCCATCGGCTCCAAATCTGATGTTGTTGATGTTGACAATGGGTATTGGTGAATGCCTGCGGCTGCAATCGACATCTTTCTCCCAGCAAGTTATCTAAGGCAATCGATGTCTGCATGAACTGATTCAGTCATGGCTTCTGCACAAAAGACTATTTCCGCTTGTAGGCCTTTCTTGAGTCCTCTCTTAGAAACAGTGAAAAAGCTAGTCACTCCATTCACTCTCTGCCACTCTCTGTGTGTGAAACTCCAAAGCAGAATCTGCTGTTGAGTAATTACCCCGTCTTACCTCACATAGCAATGAGCCAACATCTTTACCAGCCTGAGGGTGATCAAATACTGCCTTGATTAGTGTGTAAAACTGGGTCTCGGATTTTAACGCCTCACTATTTTGAGACCGTAACACTGTGGCCCACTGCTTAGCTCTTCCTGTGAGTAATGATAAAACAAAGTCAATCTCATTCACCTCAGAGTGAATTTGATCAGGATGATGAACTATGAAAAGGCTACGTTGCTTAGAAAAGCCACTAGAAAAATTAAAGAATTAGAAAAGCTCTACAGTATTCAGATGAGCCACATGTCTTTCAGGGATCGCTATGGTCACAGCTGGATGAGAAGAAGGAAGGTTCAGGCAGTGCTGCCGGTTGAGCTTCAGGTACAGGTGGTGAGAAATGCAGCAGCACTTTTGTACCATCCAAAGTGAGTCCTCCATCTGCTGCTCCTGCCTTGACATATGCTCTTCCTAACCTGCTGGCTCCATGTTAAAAACTCAGAACTTCTGTGTCTGATACACTTGTACCAGCACAACACACACCAACACACCACGCCAGTGTCACTGCAATGCTGAGAATGATCCACCACCCAAATATAACCTACTCTATGATGGGGGACCTGACCATTGATGAACGGGGTAGGAGGGATTATAAATGAGGCAAAGAAACAGATGGACTACAGTGTGTAATTGTAGGACTACAAAGTGCACCTATATGATAAAGAAAGCTGATAAAGTGGACGATGAGCGTTGCTATGTGGTAGGTGTACCTAATAAAGTACTCAGTGAGTGTACGTTCCTCAGTAATGCCCTTCACCATTTCTTAGTCTAATAATTCTAATTACTGCCTCCTCTGTTCTCACTGTATGTTTGTTCTGTTGCAGCTTTTCCTTCACTTGACAGAAGAAGTAGCATTTAGAGATGACTGTGAGAGGCTGAGGGGTGTGTCAATCATTATTCGCAAACAGTGAATTCTATTACGTCAGCTAACATACACTAGTGCTGGCTTGCATCATACTGGGTGATGGAGGGAGAAGGAGGGCCATTTTACTCACCCAGAAACAGCAAGGCCAACACAAGGGTCAACGCTTAGACCAGTGAAGGTCTATTTTCCTGCAGAATCTGGTTCACCTGCTCCAGCTAATTAACTTCTTCAGAAAGCCTTGACTTGGTGGATCAAATGCACTAGTGCTAGGTATTGTGTTACTATGCTTTCAAGTTGTCAGTTTTCAGTGCAGCACAAATTGGCCAAGTTCTGACATGCTATTTTCATCATGATGGAGGATGGAACAGCCATCAACAGTTGGCAAGATACTGTACAAATATAAAAATTGGTAATGGTAAAATGAATGTTAGACACGTAGTAAATTCATATGCATTAAAAGCTACTAAATTTCAGTTAGCTAATAAACTACAACACCCATTTCACAATTTCAGCATTCTGTTTATCCCTCACATAAACCTCATGAACGTTCATGTTGGGTGAATGAGTTCCTCTTCAAAGAAAACTACCACCCACTTGCACTTGAAAACAGCATTACGGAATGTGTTAGAGGCAGTTTAGAATTAAATGCAGGACAGCAGATTGCCAGCAGTTTGGCCACTTGGGAGCCCCCTACTACTTTTGAGTTTGGTAAATGTGGCCTAAATGACTTGTAATAACGACAGATGTGGCCTTTGCATAGACATAACAAAATAGTTAAATCTAAGTATTTTTACAGCTCTCTATTTGCCCATTAAACATTCTTAATTACAACCAAGTTTCCTTTATATTACAGTATTATGTCCCAGCCTGGCTACACTGATGTAACGTTTATTACCTTTATCACAAGAGAGCAGTGAAGAGATTTTTCCCAGTGCATGTGTTAGCCCTGTCTGTGTGTGTGTGCGCACGGATGTGTGAGCGGAATGAGGCATTAGCATGGTGCAGCTAAAGGGCTCCTTATCAGCGCTCATCCCTCGCTGATTTCAGCTTCCTGCAGCTTTATTCCCCTCCACTGGCTAAGTAAATGCTAATGCTAATTCACTGAGCACCGCTGATGTGGCTTTGTGGACGTGGCGGCCACTGTGTTTAATTAGCCTCTCACATAGGTTTGTTGTGTGTAAGCTAATAATATGCTAAGCTGCTCTCTTAAAAAAGTTTTCCTCAGTTAGTGGCTGCACCCAGAAAGCTTCCTTAATTAGTTTCGCTGGAATTAATCAGTGCTCTCTGTCCAATAGCCTGGTGGCTAATGCGAGCGCCTGTGGGTCTGAGGTCAGTGCATTGCTCTGATTTTTCAATTGTTTTCATAAGTGTAGTCATGTGTATCAAGTAAGTTTTTAAGTCTTGTGGCTGACACACACGCATACACACACACACACACACACACACACACACACACACACACACACAAACACAAGTCTTATAAGACGCAAGTCTTATTTGTTCCTAAAAGAAAGCCAAAGATGTTATTCTCTGTAGCAGTGTTTCTCAGCCCTGGTCCTGGAGGCCCACTGTCCTGCACATTTTAGTGCTTTTCCTGCATTAACTCACCCACTTTAACTCAATAATGAGCTGTTAATGGGCTGTTTAGTTGGATCAGGCGAGGTAGGGTGAGGGAGAACACTAAGAAGTGCTGGGCAGTGGGCCTTCAGGACCAGGGCTGAGAATCACTGCTCTATAGTAACAAATTACAAACACAGCCAGATGAAACATTGACCATCATCAGAGCATATCTTGCTTCTGTGTTTATGTACTGTAGTTTAGTGCAGTTGCTTGTGCTTTTATCAGTGCAGTAGCTACCAAAGAACTGACCAAATACTTCTAGGTCAGACTGAAGTCGCGATACAGGGGCACATTTACTAGCGTTATGCATAGTCACAACCTCTAATTTGGTATTAAAAGCTGACCATTGAGATCATAGATATAAATACATATGCCACATTATCCAGTGTTCTCAAGCTGGGCAATACATCTGCGCATCCGCCATGTTGGAGGAGTCAAATCCACTTGTAAACAAACACACATGTATTGAGATGAGTTCTCGTGATTAAATCAGCCATAACTTCCTTATTACTCAACCGATTTTCGCCAATTTTATTTTTGTTATAATGGCAGGGCTGCCAAATCTAACACCCTGGCCATGAGACTCACGCAATTTGATCTAACCTCAAACTTTCTCGACACACTCGACATTTTATGAAATGACCAACCTATGAATCTGAATGCTCATTACATTTCCTTCTGCTGCTTATCTTCAATGATTAAAAACACTATGGTTTAATTGAATACAAGAGAAAGAGATCACGCTAGCTTGTCAGTCACTGCCGGTTCATGTATGTTGTAGATCAATGGGAGGCGGGACCGGTTTCCATAGTAACAGGGAACCAAAACACTTGTACGATGCATGAACCGAACACAGTGCACTTGTGTGTCAGAGAGAAGAGTAAACCTTCACTAAACACTTGATGAGAACTGAAGGAAAATTAAAAGATAAATAGCTGACTTGGATAGTAAATTAAACGTGATCAGTAACAAGAGCAACATTCAAGACTACACACAGCCAGTGGTGGCAAATGGGTGGCATGGAGTTTCAGCAGAGTGGCAGTACAAAGTGTGGGGGCCGGTTAAGTTTGAACGGCAGTTGTTCTGTCGATGGCTGTTTGCCAGTTCACTCTCCCCCTAAAGTCAAAGTGATAGAAAAGAAACATACTGGCAATGAGAAAGTGGGAGCCAAGGGGGGGGTTGGTTGTGGTGGGAGGGTGAGTAGAGAGACTGTGAATAGTTGTTTTGCTGATCGCTGATTGCCAGTTCATTCTCCCCTTCAAGGCAAAGCTGTACGGAAGAGATGTACCCACAATGAGAACATGCAGGGAGGGTGCGTTGGGTGGTGGTGAGGAGAGTTGTTTCATCTCTCCTCTTCAAGGTGCAAACACCCGTCCCACAGCAAGATAGAAGCCAATGATGTGGCAGAAATTTTGGGGTGGCATCTGGTGTTGCCAATCAGATATCAGGATGGACACTGGCCACACCGGCCACCCTGTTAAAACCACTCATGTACACAGCAACAATTTATGCTGGAAAATGTACATGGTTCTGTCATACCCAACAGTTCTGTCTAAACAGTAAGCAGTGCTAAAAGCAGGTTATTCTTATCTCCTTATCTATTTCCAATAAATATACTAAAATTAATGATTTTATATTAAATTGATATATGTAGTTCAGATTTGAGCATGGCAAAATATATATATATATATATATTTAAGATAGAATTTCAGTGCCTGTGTACAGACAGTTAAAACAGTCATATTCCTAAAAGAAATAAAATGTTCTCTTCCACTGTACATTACATGTAAAAGTTGGCAGTCTTGTAATTGGCTGACATTTCTGTCTGATTATTTAAATGTCCGATTCTCATGCTGCTTTATTTGTGAAACACACTGGTTAACAACTGTTGGCGATAAACTAACTGTTAAAATTTAGACAATTAAAAAAAATCTTAACATGTTCAAAAATACTAAACTAATTGTGTTTAACTAATATTAAATTAATTGTCATAAAATCTGTTAGCAGTGCAAATACATATAAAGTGTAAGGACCAAATCCAATGGTAGAGCTCAATTTAAGTCTGTAGAAACGACCACAAAGTGTGAAGCAGTTTTCCATAATTTTTTACCTACTAAAAATTAGGTAAGCCATTAAATTTGCATGCAAGGTGCCGGTATGCTGTCAGTAATTAGTGCCTCTCTTAGTAAATCTGCATCATGTTAAAGTAGAAATATGACACCACACGGCTCAAAAGCCTGCTGAATTTGCCGATCAGAGCTGAGAACTGAATTTGCAGTTCTAAGCACTGTTATGGCACAATCCTAATATTCTATTGAGTACGCTTGATTGACATCCCTCTGTCCAAGACTTCTGTCCATCTAGGAAAAACTGTAGTCTTAGGAATGTACAAGAGGAGAGTCGAGATGTTTAACCAAATGTGTGAACAGACAGAACATGGATCTGAGAAGGCAAATTAATTTAATTGAATTTTTAAATGTCAGTTCCCCTCTTTTCTCATTAGAATATATTGCATATCTATAAAGGCTTCTAGAAATGTGCAACCCACACATCCTTCCTGTATTGAAATGTGAAAGGAAAGAGGTTTTTCACTCAAGGTAATCCTCCTACAGTCTTAAAACAGACCTGTTAAAAACAACATATTCTGTCTCCAACTACACACATCAGTGTGTTCAGTTAGAGACGACACATTTTGTGTTACTTTAAACACAGAATGTGTTAAATCAGAAAACAATATGTTAAAACAGGTAACACAAGTATGTTGTTAGTAAACACATGACCTTTTAGAGTGTACGAACACAAAGCTAACAAAACTGTAATAAAATATAGTTTTCAAAAACAAAAAATAAATCAAAATTATGATGCAATATTAATCAAAAAATAAATAGCATTACAAAGACAAAAAGTGATTTTATGCTTTGTGAATAAATGTATTAAAATGGATTAATAGAGATGCTTCTGAGTAAAGCCTGTAACCTAGCTGAGCAAAGTCTACTGTTGGGCTAATTTAGCACTGCTGACATAATAAAACTCATCATAAACTAAAACTTTTCCTTTTCTCAAAACAAATCATAAAAAAAAACTTAAACTGCTTACAGACTCTTAAAACAAACTGCAATTAAACTAAAATAGAAAAAAAAACCAACAACATTTAAACACTGTAATAACCCTGGCAGAATATGTGCGCATCCATTGCCAGCTATGCAGACAATCAGCTAGAATAATGTTATTTGTAAAATAGTGAAATATTATGTTGAACAGTGACCAAATATTAGTGATCAAATAAAAAAGCTTTAATATTATTTTTCACAGAACTGTAAGATAGTTAGTTGAGAACATTATAGACAGAAGCCCCCCACAACACCCCCAGAATTTCACCCCTTGATCACTGTGCTTTCCTTTACAATTTTATGTATTTAGTTTCTGTAGGCTTTATGTAAAGACTTTACTTCAGCTTCAGGAACCATGCTTTCTCTCTTGCACCCCACACTCAAATGACATCAATGTACAAATATAAATTGTGAATGAATGATAGGCTGAATTAACTGGATTAGTCCAGGTGACTTTTCTCAGGCAGTTCCTTCTGTTTGCTAGTAAAACGATGCGTGAATATTCTGTAAATACTCCAGAGTAAATATGCCAGTATTCTCATTTGCTTTCATATTGGTTTAAATATGTTCTTTCCTCTTCTCTCCTCATTCATTTGACAAGGATAAAGTTTTGGGTCAAACTCAAATCGTTCAACTAAAGTTGCCGGCTAACACCACATTTCCACCCAAAAAGCCATAACAGAAAGCCATAATCTGAATGCAATTAATGTGATTCTCAGTAAGTTCTCTGTTTTTTCCTATCTCATTTGTTTTAAACCGGGCCTTTATGCATTGCCCTTGTTCAGTACATTTCAGAAAGATGCGACCAAAGGATTGGTGTTTTTGATGATTCCATCATTTTTAAATTTAAACAGATCCCCCCTGTTGCACTTTGCTGAGAGGCTCAACTGCTCTAATTATTAGCAGCACACTTCTGAGAGCAGAACTGTTCCTGGCCGTGTTTTCCCCGGGCCTGCATGGGGAATGGGAGAGCGTCATGTGCTTGAGGAACGCGCACGCTTTCAGGACAGCAGTCTGCATGACAAAGGTCAACTCCATCTCATTAGAATAACAGCTTTGCGCTGTGGGGCAGTGGAGGAATTTTAAAAATGCTGTTTTATTAATGAACTACATGCAGTCCCACTGGAGAGGCTTTTATCTTTAACTGAGCTGATTAGGGAAGAGCCAAGAGAGGAAGAGTGTGCCCATGGACACCGTGGACATGCACACATACAAGTAACTTTCTAGCATCTGCTAACTTTAAGATTCTGAAAGATGCACAATGTATGTCCAAAAGTGTCCAGACACTATATCTAATTAGTCAATTCGGCAACTTTGTTTGGCCAAAAGTCAAATTTACTCAGTTTTTCACTTACCTCAGATGGACAGAATTAGCCAAGACATGTTTTGTGTCCAAATATTGCTTCTTTAATTTAATGTGTGAGCTACGAAGCTAGCATTGCTAACAAACACTAGAAGCCAGAGGTGACACAAACCTTTTCTGTAAATATATCCCCAAAACTTCTTTCAACCCACTCAAACTGTATACAGGTCTTCAATACAGTACTGCAGATTTGTTGATGTGGTTTAGGACACAGTATGACTTGCTGTGAGCTATAAAAAGTAGCAGAATGTCTCCATGTAGCTGAACATTAAGGGCAGCCATTTGGACAACAGGTGCCCATTTCTGACTCCATTTGCCAGCACACACGTTACACAGGCATATGGATGCCACACATTACATTTACAATTTCTTTTCTGTCAGCTACGCAGTGGTTTTGCTCATTTTAATGTTTCTTGCATAGACTTAAATACAGTGGTGTTGATTAGAAGCAGGGGTCCACAACACAAATATAGCCCTTTTACTTACCCACCAGTGAACTTACACAAGACTTATATGTATGTCTTATATGTATGGTTGATAGCGGTAAAATAGTGATAAATCTTAAAAACTAAAAGTTTTCTTGGGGTACTACTATGCTACCTAACACTCTGGATCTCTATGCTGTGAATGGATTTTAAAAATGTGATCTCAAAACGACCTAAAAGGTCAGAAATTATGCCGGGGTGGAAAGAATACTGAAAACCCCTACCTGAGTAAGAGTACTGTAACTGTAGTGATAATTTACTTGACTACACATCCTTCTATGACACAAGGTTTGCAATTAACTATATGCAGTTCATGTTTAAATGATTAGATATTAAGGCTTCCTAGTTTATCTGTTTCTAGTAAGGTAGTTTAGAGTCCATGAAGGACTATTTTAATTAAGCCTATTTCCAGTGTGGCCATAAACATCATTTGATTGAGTCAGAATAACATGTAGATTACTCTATTAAGCATGTAATTTTTAGTGACAGCCATTAGCTCACTTTAATAGGTTTCAACCTCTAGAGAGACTAAACACTGTATTCACAGCCTTCAAACTGTAGAACTTCACTGATACCTGCATAGTGCATTTCTACTATTAAAATGAGCCAATGAGCCACAATTTTATTCTAAAACAACAAAGCAAGAACAAATTAGGACACCGTACTTATTTAGCTAGAATTAGTTAAGGCCAACGCACATCAGATGTGCCGTGTCGCATCGCGCACTGTCTAAAAATTTACAATTATTGAGTAAATCTCATGTTTCTAACTACTGCCTCCTCAATTCCTCTGTCTAACTTCCTCCATCTGTGACCCAGAAACGATTGTATTCCACCATCTTTAAGGACATATCAATTCTTTAAATGCACTCTGAGGAATTGAGGGGATGGAAGCCTTTCAGAGCTAGGAAACACGTGCATCCTACATGGAAGTTTTTAATTGCAACATGTGACGTAGATGTTTTTACAGTTGCTCTGTGTAAACATTGGATGATTACAGTTAATAGATTAGTGCTGCCACAGGATGATGATTAAATTGTTGATGTGGTTGAATTTTAATAAAGGATTCCCATGTGAAAAGTCAGTTAATGATAGAATATAAGTGTTTGTTATTGGCAGATCTGTGAAAGAGATAACTGAGTGAAGGACATCTTGTTTGACAAACACTTCTGCCACGGATTCCTCTGTCCTTGTGTCTGTACTTGCATCTTGAATCTTGACAAGGAAAGAAAATGTGGCTGCATGTTTAAAGACATGAGATCCACTCATTGGTACTTATTTATCAGCCATTCTTAAGAAGAAATCTCTTCTCAATACCCATTCACACACGTTTTCACGAAGGTTCTGACATTCACCAGTGTTTTCTTACATGGAATTTGTTCTTAAGTAAGAACAGAATCAACACACTCAAGAGCAGAATGGTAAGAACAGTTCTGTGGTTTAAGAGCATGTCAAGAATCTGACATAGACCTTTTCTTAGGACCTTTCTCAAGAACAAATTTAAGAAAAAACCTAGGTAGATATTGGTAAATGGGGCCTGTTTAATGAACGTTTAATAAAGCGTGCCAGTGCTCTGCGACTCTAGTACATTAAATTAAAGCCTTATGGACACTACAGAAAACCACAGTAGATCACGTGGTTTAAAATTTTCACAGAGAAATGTAGTCTTTTAGATAAACAGACAAATACATACTATCCTAGTCTTTTTTTTCTTGTTGTATCTTTGAGCTTCAAAACCTGGCTGTGATTTCCATGTAAAAAGTTTTATTTCATTAAATGTATATGTGTACATTGTAAAAATGAACTCGAACTTGATGTTTATTGGTGCTCTCACTGCATACACTCTAAAGTTCTTCTAGCAGTGCTGTGGTACTTTGTTGTGCTGTGTGACACGGCGTGTCCTGTGTGCAGTGGCCTTTAACCAGGCAGCTAACGGCTGCTCCCTTAGGGTGCAGGTTGAGTTGTGAAAATTGGAGCTTTCAGCAGGTTTTGGGAGGCAGATTTGGCAGCTGACAATAATGCATGATAATAATAGGCCTCATTCACCAATATAATAAATGTGTTCTTGAGAAAGGTCCTAAGAAAAAGTCTTCATTAGATTCATGACGTTTTGTTATACTGCAGAATTGTTCACACCTTTGTGCTTTTTAGTGTGTGTAGATTCTGTAGAATTTAATGGAATTCCCTGTTAATGAAGACGTGGATGTGGTTTGAGAGAGTTGAGAGAAGGTCTACGAATATATTTACAGAAAAGATTTCGGTGATTATTGCCTTCTGTTGTTTAGTTAGCAACATTAGCCTTGTAGCTCCAACACTGAACTAAACATCCAAACATCCCTTCAAACCAAACATCCCTTCAGTCAAATATTTTTAAGGTGCCCTATTGCTGACACAGGCATTCAACTATGCACACACAGTTGTATAATCTCCATAGAAAAGCACTGTAAATAGAATGGGACACTCTGGAGCAGCCGCATCAGTCTAAGGTCACCATGCCCAATGCCAAGTGATGGCTAGAGAGGTATAAAGGCCCCCAGCACTGGGCTGAGCAGCAGTGGAACTGTGTTCTCTAGAGTGATCCATCCACACCTTTGGGTTGAGTTTGAGTGGCGTATCCAGAACTAATCATCCAAAATCAGTAACTGACCTCACTAATGCTTTTGTAGCTGAATGTAATCAAGTCTTCAAAGCAATGTTCCAACTCTAGTGTAGCCTTCTAAGCAGAGTAGAGGTTGTTACTATTAAAACACCCTTTAATAGCCTTAATATCAGAAAAAATGTTGCATAAGTGGGTGTCTACAAACTTTTGGACATAACTTACTAGTCTCTAAGTTGTAAAAGTTTTAATAGGAGGTAAAGGAATATAAAGTGACTGTAATAATGAGCGCACATGCAAAAACATACTTTTTGGAAGTAGGTTAGATTTGGAAGTAGATTATTGAATCTTTTGGGATCACTACATGTCTCGCACACACTGCGCACACTTCAAACACACTACGACATGCCCCAAGTCTCACACACATACAAACATACAAGATTTCTGTAGTTCCTTCACTGCAATAACTTCCTTCACCCCAGGGTATCTGAGAGTATCAAAATAAAACTTTTTCCCCAGGGGGCTGTGTGCTGTGCTGTGCTGTGCTATGCTGTGTGTGTGTGTGTGTGTGTGTGTGTGTGTGCAATGTCAGATGGTAGCAGAACGGAGGCGGATCCTGGACTGGGCCCAGATGGCTGCTGGGTCAGGGACGATGCAGTCCAGATGGTCAGGTAGGGAAAACACGGTGTGCGCATACACACATACACACACACACACACACACATACAGACTGCATAAATATAGAAAGTGAAACTCTATGGTTTCTCTCTTGCCTGCCAAATTATAAGAATTCATCAATATCGAGCATTAAGCAGCGTAATGGCACACACAGCAGTGTTATGACTTTAAGCTTTATATGACAGGAAGCGCTCTTTTGTTTTTTCTTTTCTTCCTGCTCTTCAGGCTCCTGTGTTTCACCTGCAGCAAAAGTGCATCTCAGGAGAACAAGAGTCTCACACTTCTTTCCTCTTCCTTCCCTCTCTATTTTCCCTCTCAGCACACTCTCTCATTACCAGCCACTGCTCAGATCAACACTTTACAGAAAACAACACAGCAAGCTATTAAAGGGCCCATATCCTTCATTATGTACCACAGACAGCCCATGGCCATTTCCCAGCCTCTCTTCATCCCTTAGAATTAAACAGGTTGGTTTTGTTACTCTGTCTTTAAGACAGACATATGTAACTGATCTCTGGTCTGATTGGCTGCCCTGTGTTGTGCCTCATTCAAAAAGCAGTCTAGGCTAAAAAAAACCTCTTCATAACTTGAACATAAGTGAAAGGAGATAAATGATATAGGCTGAAGGGATGTATGTATTATTATTAGTAGTAGTATAATATTAATATTAGTACTATAATAATTTTGTAGGTAGTTTGACCAGAGGAGGATGGGTCCCCCCTTGTGAGCCTTGGTTCCTCCCAAGGTTTCCTCCACAGCTCTGAGGGAGTTTTTCCTTGCCACTGTCGCCACTGGCTTGAGGATTTACATTTCATGTTAAAACTTTGTCCATAATGGATTTGTGTGAAGCTGCTTTGTGACAACATCAGTTGTAAAAAGCGCTATACAAATAAATTTGACTTGACTTGACTTGACATGTATGTAAATACGTTGTTTTTTGTGACATCACAGAAACAGCTATGTTTTTAGCTCATCATTTTTATAGATAATAGTTTGTCAGACAATGTCATACAACTCTATTTGAAATTATTCAACAACTTGAGGCAAGAGTTTCCTGATTTAAGCATGGAGTAGGCACAATCATAATTGGTGGAGTGGAAATCCTTGTTAGCTACATTGTTTGTTAGCTTATCTTGCTTGTTAGCTGTATTAGCCTTGTATTTCCAATGCAAAACTAAGAAGGCAAACTTCAAACTGTTGTGCTGTAATAATCAGATTGTTGTTTGAGGGATTAGAGCAGCATCAACACTCCTCCTGGAGATCTACCTTCGTGCAGGATTCACCTTCAACCCACATCTTAACTCCTCCTACAGCTAATCAGGGACGTCTAAAGGCAATAATTAGATGGATCAGGTGGGGTTGATCAGGGTTGGAGCTAAAGTCTGTAGGAAGGTAAATCTCAGGGAGCAGGGTTGGTCACCACTGGATTAGAGTTCAGTTTCTGTCAATATAAGAAATATACTCTCTGGAGGATGACACCCATGTTTAACTCACAGATATCCATACATGACATTTTAAATTTGCTTGATATGAAATGGCATATCGATGGGTGTCATTATCTGGCCAAAATCAGCAAAAAATGATGGGTCAGATAAGAAAGAGAAAAGAGCAGAGCGGCAGTTTGAGAAGTTTGAACATGATAGCCTAGTAGATCATGGAACTCCACTGAATTTGCAGAATTACTTAATCCTTCAAAGGGTTTAGATGTAAACATAATTATTCAGAGTGGTCTGGTGTGAAATGCACCTTTCTAGAGAAGTTAAAGAGTTAAAATTGTCCACCATTATAGAACTAGGAACCAGACGTCTGAAGCATTTAATGGCTCTAAAAGCTACACCCCATTAAGTTATTACACAAAATGGTTATGAATGTGTTGCTTGATACCTGAGACATTGTTTTGGCCTAAAACATATTTTCACTATAAACTTTTACTTCAGGATTAGTTCCGTGTTTCCTCTCAAAACCGCTGAGATCTCAAAACTGAGATCAATGCACGCAAGCTAACATGCTTTTGTTGTTACTAGCCTGTAGCTACAGCCATTTAACACGGCTAACACCAGCAACAGCTTTTGTTTACAGTTAATCCTTTACAGTTTTCTTAACTATTTTGGAAGGTAGCAGAGTTAGTTTGTGGGGGACTTTGAGGAGGTGAGTTTCCAAAATGTCGTAGAGCCAAATCGATTTGAACCAGAACACACAAATGAGTTGCAGCGGCATGGAGTAGAGAGAGCCAAAAAGGGGAGAGAGAGAGAGAGAGAGAGAGACTGAACCCGCTGGCACTGAAACAGAAGAACCCAGGGCGAATGGAAATTGGTGGCATCAACAACAAACAACTTGCTACTCTGCTTAGTCTGTAAGCTAACGGCTAACAGTGATATATACATGGTGGCTAATGACGACTATTTTATTTCACTCACAAACATTTCTTGCCTTGAATCTAGTTTCTCTAGTAAAAAATACAACATAGAAAACATTTTTTCGAATTTAACATTATTTTACCATTACCAGCTTTAATAAGACACACGTTACTTCACTGGTCACTTTGAATTGCAGATAAAACAATGAAATGTGTAGTGTGGACATGGTTCCTTTCACTACAATTGATGTCTGTTTCCTTTCACTACAATGGTGAACAACTATGACACATATGAGAGAAGTACATTCCTCTAGAAAGGTGTATTTCACACCAAACTGCTCTGAATGATTTTGTTAACTTTTAAACCATTGAATGATTAGGTAATTTAGGAAAATCAGAGTTCCCCTTTAAGTAAAGTGCTTCAATTAAAAAGAGCTCATTTTAAAACTTAGTAGTAAGTAAAAATATTGTATTGATATTCACGATTTTAATATCAGTATCGGTATTGGAAAAAGTGATATCGTGCCATTTCTAGTCCATATATTTTCTGAACTTGCCTGATCACAAACCTTATTTTCAAATCTGTCACACCTTTTTCTAGGAAAGGGAGTTTTGTCAGTAAACGTATCCTGTCAGACCAGTCAGAACAAGCTCTGTGTCATTTTTCCTTCTCTTACTAAATGCTGTTGTTGGACATGAAGGGTTTAATATGGATAGCATAAAAATGTTGGCAGGAACAAAAACATAACGTGAGTGGATCAGGTCATCTAAGGTTTATTATTATTGCCACTGGAGAGCGGTGACAGAAGAGCGTCTCTAATGCTGGCCGTGTAGCGGAGTGAAACTGTACTCCATAAGGCATTGTCTCTGCCTGTCTTTTTAGATTCCACCGGGAGAGAGAGAAGACAATGAATTCAGACTCTGTGCTCAATTCCCAGCTTTCAAAGCCCACGATCAGGAGGAGAGGAAATCCTCCAGGGAGGGGAGATGGATAGAGACAGAGCGAGAGAGAGAATGAAAAGAGGAAGAGAGAGAATTCCATCAGCTCATGTTAATTAGAAGAGCTGGTTGGACTGCTTCTCTGGACAGTATTTAAAGTGTTTAATATTTAATGCGTGTGGCTGGTGCTAGGACACATCTGTGTTTTTTCCCACTTAATCTCTGGTTCTCTTTGAAAAGAGGATGGTTTAAAGGCTGAGCGTAAGTGTTTAGGGTTAATACTGTTGGTTTGCTGGTATTTTTTGTATTCTGGCATTTTTTGTTTAGCTAGTTTTAGATGGACAACACTAACTTAGCTAACAGCAGTGTATATCATTTGCTGAGTGCTTTTATTTGATTTGAAATAACAGTTCAAAATATACAAAAACAAATAAATATTATGTTTTAGGGTGAAATTTTATAGCCAGTTTCAATTTCTTTACAGCCGAGTAGGCCAATATCTTCTTTTAACCAGAAGTTATTAGGGCTAAATGAACACTCCAGCACATTTCCAGCGCTTTCTATTAGCCAAAGTTGCAATATAAACATCATTATTTGCTCTTTAAAGGACTTTCCTGCATTTGTCTTGCATTTTATTTTTCTCCTAAAGTCTACTTATGCTAATTGTGTGGTTCTAAGTACCAAGAACAGCCATAATTCATTTTTACAGGACCATTTGCTGACCTCTTTATATCACTTATTATTAAACAGGCTGTTTTTGGTTATCGTGCCCTTAAGACTGATAGATGTTGATGAGCTCTGTTCTAATTAGCTGCTCTGTATTGTGCCTCATCTAAAAGCAGTACAACTTCAATGTTAAAAGGTGGAGCTAAACTGCTGTAGCCTGAATAGGCAAATATAAATAAATGTGTAAGCCTGATTTTGCAGGTTAGAGTTAGGGTTAAAAGTATGCTTTGAAACTTTGAGTCTTTACATTCTACATTAAACTTTCTTATTTAAAAAAAAGAAGGAAAATTCATTTTTTCAAGATATGTGCACTTCATTAGGCCCAACGGGCATTTAAAATTCTTAAACAATAATCAGTTGCCCATTTAAATAGCAAGAATCAAATAACATACTACCTCTGAAGTAAGAGACATATGGCTGTTTAGAACAATCAGTCATGCATCATTGACCATTTGTGAAATTATATTTGATATGCCTCTCCAAATGTTCAAGTGAAGGGAAGATGGAAGAAGGGAAGAAGACTATAAACTTGCAGTGAGAGCAGGGCTGGCAATAAATGAGTCTAAATTATCAGACTAAGAAACGGTGGAAAGATGTTATTGAGGAATGTATAATGCCTGAATCATGCCATCTTTATCATCAGGAGGATGGTGCTGTTTTTATTTCATTCATGAAGCTAAAACAGTTTTGGATTAAACTTTGTGGAAGAACAAACTCATAGTTCAGTGTCAAAACTATTAACAGGTAAACTCATGGTGACTCTGAGGTAAACTAAACTTCATCTGTGTTACTGTGTTTGCTAGAAACCATTTTTGTAATGATTTAATGATTAGATTTTAGCGTTAATAATGCTTAGGTATTTAGGTCTAATCTTGATAAATCAGTCAGAATAAACAGGACTGCAAATTAAAACAATGATTGTGTTTACATGCGCTTAATAATCTGTTAACTGCAGAAAATCAGATTGTGTCAGTAATCTGATCAATGTGTTAACATGAGCTTGAGTAATCAGATAATGTGAAAACTCCGGGTCTACATAAGTCAGACAATGAACAGATTCCTGCTCAGAGATGAAGACATAACG
Source organism: Colossoma macropomum (assembly GCF_904425465.1). Lineage (NCBI taxonomy): Eukaryota > Metazoa > Chordata > Actinopteri > Characiformes > Serrasalmidae > Colossoma > Colossoma macropomum. Next base: position 16,481,125 of record NW_023494795.1, on the reverse strand, counting down.
TAAACAAAATGTAAAACTCAAATTTCATGCTGCAGCTTTTTTTTTTTTTAATATTAAGCCATTTTACTTGAAACTATGAACATACATCAAGAAGATTAAGAAAATTTAAATCCTTTATATCGTCAAGCAAGTAGTTGGTTTCAGCATCGCTCCAAAAGTGTTTTGCCGCATCACGTGGCAACTCTGCTTGCTTATTTCTGGTACCGCCATCTGTTTTTGCACATATGCTGGCTGAGAAATCCGAAAGAAATCTTAGTAAGGGTATACATGCACTGAGAAATCTGATCTCTGAGCTAAAATCCAGCTCTCTTTATCGGATATCTTAATCAGATTTCCAGACCTTACTCCAGTCTAAGAAATCGGAGTATGCTGTTTACACGACCTTTTGAATAATCAGATAACTGCAGAAATCCAGTTATGATTGGATTTTTGAGCATATGTAAATGCACTCAAAGTGTGGAAAGATAAATATTAATGCACTTGCACACATTTTTTATAGTTTTATTAAAGTTTGCTGAAAACCTTCTTGTATAAGACACCGGGTCCTCCTCTGCATCAACTTCCATTGACTTGCTCCAGTGTCAGCTCATCTGAAGGGACAGGTTCTGTCACTAAACCCTCCTCCTTACTAGACATGAACACTGCTTTAATGTTGAACAATGTAAGGATTTCTCTGGTTTGATTAATGTAAACATGGTTTCTAGAATACATTTTGTTGGTTTGCTTTAAAGTGGCCTATGTGTGTATTTTATCAGTCCTGGGTGGGAAGAGCAATGAAAATCCCTACTTAACTATGTCTGGTTGTCCATTGTAATACTAAATACAGTCTCAGAAAAAAAGGTACTGAACTGTCACTGGGACAGTACCCCTCTTGTCACTGGGGTGGTACCCTCAAGGGTACATCTCAGAACCTTTAGTCAGGGAAATAATTGTATCATAATCCATTGAAATGATATTTTCTAAGTTGAATTGACTCCACACACCCCGTCTCGTCTCCAGGCTTTTTATTTTATTGTTCTGTTTTAAAACATTCGATTATGAAAAGGTACAAATGCATACCATTCACCTGGAAAAACCTGTTAAAGATATACAGTTGGACCTTAAAACCACTGTTGTATCTTTGAGGGTACATTTACATTGTTTGTACCCTGATGAACAAAAAATGTACCTGCACAGAACCTTTATTTCTAATTGTGTAAGGTTCCCTTTGGCATAAAATTAAAAGAACAGAATGCAACAAAACCAAGGTTTGTAATGCATTCTTTTAGAATAGAATACCAGAATACAGGAAAAAGTAGCTCATTAAAGGGGAATTCCACAAAATGTCTGCACAATTAAATGGTTAAAATGTGAACCACCTCATTCAGAGTGGTTTGATCTGAAATAATGCACAACAGTAGTGATAGGAACCAGATGTCTGAAGTGTTTAGTGCCTGTAAAAGCAAACTTAGAGAAATTTATTACACTAAATAGTTGTAAATACACTGCCTCTTGCACACGACATTGTTTTACAGTGGTTTTGAGAAGGTTTCGGCATAAAACATTGTTTTTGAATTCATTTATGGCAGACATGTACATTCAGAACATTGTGAAACCAAACAGTACCAAAAGAAAACTTCTAAATACCACTATTTTACCATAATCACCATTACATACAAAAACTCAGAAGACATGAATGGGTTCACTAGTGGTTTTAGATTTGTGGTGCAGCCCACTTCACCACACCACCACCACCACTGTAAATAAATCCAGTGTCTTTACAATTAACCATATCACATCAAACCTCTCTGAATGACTTTGTTTATATCTCAATGACTGAATTATGCGGAAATATTGAAAAATCACCAGGAATTCCTCTTTAGCTTTATTAATGCTATCTTAAATAATCATTCAATGCCATGATATGTTCTGAAAATATCGTGATATTGAAATTTATCAAAGCCACCCAGTGTTATTCAATACCTACAGCTTCTGGAACCAGTGTCAGAAATACAGACAGACAGACACACAGAGCTGCTGAGGTGAAGTGGTAGAAAAGCAGTAATTCGTGCCTGTAATGTAATGTTCAATGCGCTTCAAGGCCCCACCTCCACTCCTCCGTCTCTGTGGAAACACTAGTGTAGCACAGACAGCATGCCTGTGCTTCCACGGCAGCCAGATAGATAGAGGCGTTAAACTGAGAATTCATGCGCTCACTTCATGCTACCTTCAACTGCAGGGGATAGAGAGAGAGAACATGGGGAAAGCTCATGTTGAGAGAGCTCAGCAATGCAGAGTGCTTTAAGCACCTGAAAGCAGGCTTTAGTGAAGTGGAAGCACAGACTGAGCACGCAGCTGGAATATTCCGGCATTACCGTTTAGCATGACACATGCAGAGATCTGGGGAGAGACCAGAACAATGGAGAGAGAGAGAGGAAAAGAGAGAGAGAGAGAGAGAGAGAGAGGTGATAATATTTTAGGGAGTATTATGAAGTGAGAAAGGAGAGAGAGAAAGAGAGAGACAGACAGACCAAGGAGAACAATACTGTCAGTCATAATGCTGTCAGAAAAAAAATCTATATTAATATTACAGGAATTTCCACATCATCTCATAGTAAATTCACAGTACTATAGTCTACCACAAGATACTACACAAGATTTATAAATCACTATAATGGTCATTTCAATATGTCTACAGGGTCCAAAATATAAACATAGATTATTATAGAAGTATTATACATGGCTATTGACGTTTTATGTTCAAATTCATAAACAAACAGAACAGTGGACTGGCAACCGAAGAGTTCAGATCTCAACATCACTGAATGTGTTTGGGATTACATGAATTGTAAAACAGACCACTAAAAATGTTCTAGCTTGCCAATAGCATCTAAACAAACCTCAGTTCAAAGCTGATTTTGTCTGTTGGAAAACAAATGGCTTTTTAAAAATCACTCCATACTGTGTGGTTCACCAATCAGTTTGAAAGCTGACACTTTTCCACCCAGATATCACTGTATCATTTAAAGTATGATGTAGTTGAGTAGTCAAAATAGAAACATTACCACACATGAGTTATTAAATAAATAAACATAAACCTGAATGATTTAATTCATACTAAATTTGTAATTTTGTTAAGTAACACTTTCCAATTTAAGTGACCAAACAACTGACATTGCTGTAAATAATGTTGTTTTGTTTTGTTTTGTCTCCAGCACCCCACCGCGACCCAGAAGGATAAGCGGTTTAGATGATGTGTGTGTGTGTGTGTGTTGTTTTGTTTTGTATGGTTTTATTTTATATGTTTTTTTTGTAGCTTTCCTATCCACAGTCTGTATACAAAGACTGGCCACTTCATTAAGCGCACCTTGTCGTTTCTACACCCTTTGTCCATTTTATCAGCTCCTTTTACCATTTAGGAGCGTTTTGTAGTTCTACAATTACAGACTGTAGTCCATCTGTTTCTCTGCATACTTTGTTCGTCTGCTTTCACCCGACTCTTCAGTGGTCCCCCACAAGACCGCCACAGAGCAGGTATTGTTTGGGTGGTGGATCATTCTCAGCACTGCAGTGACACTGACATGGTGGTGGTGTGTTAGACTGTGTAGTGCTGGTATGAGTGGATCAGACACAGCAGTGCTGCTGGAGTTTTTAAACACTGTGTCCACTCACTGTCCACTCTATTAGACACTCCTACCTTGTTAGTTCACCTTGTAGATGGAAAGTCAGAGACGATAGCTCATCTTTTGATGCACAGTGTGTGTTACTCATCTTCTAGTCCTTTATCAGTTGTCACAGAACGCTGCCCACAAGACGCTGTTTGCTGGACATTTTTGGTTGGTGGACTCTTCTCAGTCCAGCTGTGACACTGAGGTGTTTAAAAACTCCAGCAGCACTGCTGTGTCTGATCCACTCATACCCGCACAACACACTTTAACACGCCAGTGTGCTGAGAATGATCCTCCACCAAAATAATATCTGCTCTGTGGGGATATGAATACTGTTTATCTGCATGATGCTTATCACATTCAAATATATATGGACATGTTTTATAAGACAGTTTCATGAGAATAACCCATTTTTCATTTAGTCTGGTAATTTTGGCAATAGTAGTGTACAATCTGAGTAACTGTGCTGATTTTAGTCTTACTTTCATGTAACTTAATGACTTTAAAGTATTACTTGTAGCAATATTTGCATTTTTGACTCCTCAAGGACCTCATTATTCAGAGAACACAGTGGCCTTTGGCAGGAAATGCATACAGGACAAAGGGTAACAGCTTTGGAACAATTTTTATTTCTGTGAATGGCTTTCATTTTCCCTATAGAGAAAAATGGCTCAGACCCAGAATCCTTATTTGGACGTGACTGACTACAAATCAGAGGTTTATTGATAAACTACCCATCCTATATAGAGAAAAGCATATACAGAGAAAAGCATCCAAACACAGCACTACACACGTTCAGATCTGTAGGAAATGCATTGCCCTGTTTGTAAAGTACCTTTATGTATGTTCACCTCTTGATTTTTATTTCTCTAAGCTGCTATTCTTACTTCTGCTACCGGTCAAAAGTTTGGACGCACAAACTCCCACAAAAGGTCTTTTTTCCACATTTTTAAAATAATAATAAATTTATGAAATAGGTATTACTTTGGTAATACCAGTAAATCCAGGTCTCCAGTCTTCTACCAAATAGGCCTATTTAGTCTGAAATACATTAATGAAGACAAATGTGTAATTAACTTTTAAGTTTTAATGAATTATATCATTAGAATGATATAATGATTGTGGTTCCAACTCTACATTTCCAGCTTTTAAATTTAAAGTTGTTAGCATAAGCTTTTAAATGAAAATGATTTTTAAAATGGGGAAAAAACTATACCATCAAGTGTGTCTAAACTTTGACTAGCACTGTATGTTCTCAGTTTCTAACTGCATCTTTTTGCAACAAAAGTCAACCTTTAGTTTTTAGTAATTTCAATGATGCTTTGATAGTATTATAACTAAATATGGTCATACAAATGAAGCTTGAATTGCACTGAATTGAACTGATAGACAGGACGTATGTAATTTGAGACTGCAAAGATAACTGGGCATGGGGCTGTAATATGCATCTGCATCTCTGTTGCTAAGCCACTCACTTGCACTCATACATACACTCTATACCTTACCTTTACATATTGCTGTTGAAAATCTTGTATCTCTGAAATGGAAACTTCACCGGAGAAGGAAAAAACCTGCTTTACTTTTAATATAAGTCATTGGAACCAGACATTTTTCCTTTAGGTAAAGCTCTGATGGATTATGTCATTATTGAAAATAGACATTTTTCTCAGCTTTCAGTCACATAGTCATACTACGCTTAAGCACAAGCACTGAGAAAATCTGCTTGAGTACATTCCTAGATTTAAAGGCTTCTAAATAGATCTTGGCTTAAATGTATCTGAATGGTAATGTATATGGTGTCTAGAATGTCTAGATTCTTCAAACTCTCAGCATAACTCAGTTGTTCAGACGCAAAGAAGGTCACCCAGAGTGGTTTGAAGTGAAATAGTTCATTGAAACGTACCAACTCGGATTTTTGTGGTGGTGACAGAATCCAGGGTTTGTGAAGTCTACAAAGCAAACATAGCCATATTATCTACTGTCTAAAATGACCCACACATGTCTTCTGAGTTTTATATGTAAGGCTGATATAATAGTAGAAAATCTGAAAAAGCAAGTTTTCCTTGCATACCTTTTTTGACCTTACATGGATCTCCACCTGCACTGTTGAGGTTCAGTGCAAACTCTGTGGATGATTCTGTTCAAATTATAGCCAGACAAAAGTACACACATAAAAAAGCCAGAAGGTACAAACGCGGGGATCAACTAATTCATCCCCTTTACATGCGGCCATGTGGAGGCGCAAGAGCCCAATAGCCACATAACAGCGAAATGGATGGAGAGAAGAGCCCCAAGATCAAAATCAGGGGAGCTATTAGAGGCGGAATGGGGGGCTGTAATGAGTGTGGTGAATGTGTCTTATTGTTCATGAAGACATCTGGAGCAGTTAGCTGTTAGCTCATAATGCCGCCATTCACACTGTAATGGGAAAACAGCACAGTGGCTTATGTGTGTGATATCACTTGGATGAAGATCAACTGTCAGTTTCACACACATACGTTTAGCTATGTAATTTCACATTTAATTTATTAAATGTCCAGTTAAGACAAGCATTAAGTGCAAGTTATTCATTTTCAGGAGATATTGCTGAGGAGATTAGATGTAAATGATCCGCTTGCATAAGGAAGAGGAAAGTCAAAGGAAGATGAGTGAAAAAACACAGCTTGGAAAATGAAAGATAAAAAAATTCTTAAAAGTTATAGAGAAAATGAGCCTGGCAGACCAATACACCATCACCATCAGATAAACAGTACTTACAGTCTTCATTTTAAGAGATAGGAGAAAATTAAGCTTCAGACCTGAAAAATCCACAGCTGTTTCTGTCCATCCCTCCACTGTGAGGAGACAACTCAATGCTGTGAGTCTGAAATTATGTAGCTGTCAAGACGCTGTTAATGAGAAAAGGAAATAAAAGATCATTTGCAAATCAGAGAAGCTGGTGTTCTCAGAACTACAGACTGTCTATGGAGTCCAGATCCCATCATCATTAAATGTGTTTGGAAATATTTGCATTGTGAGAAGCAGAAAATGCAACCAACTTCTAGAACTGAACTTCAGTGGTGTGGAAAAATATCCCAGCAGAAAGCAAGTCTCCCAAAAAGAATGGAAGCTGCAGTCAAGATAAAGGGTGGGCCCAAAAAGTATTGGGAAATTTGATATTCTTTTTAGTTGTTGATGCTTCTGTGTAATTTCAAGTGGTGTTGATGTGTTTGTTACTCAGTGGTCTGGTGGACCCACCACATTATTGTTTATTTAAATCAATACAGCCATAACAAATTTATGTAAAAGTACCAGATGTTTAAAATATCACCAGCGTGATGTGACCAGCGTAGTGTTCTCCTTTAGCAGCTGTAATCAGTCAGCAGCCTGTCCATGTTGACCACTCTCACACACACACACACACATATACAAACACACACACACACGCACACACACACACACACACACTAACAGCAGGCCATGTAGGAGGAGAACAGAGTAAAAAATAAACTTTTATTTCCCACAGGTGAAAGTGTGAAGACACTGAAAATGTGTTATTTTCTTCACAGAAAATGAGCAAAGGCCAAGGAATCTGGGGGTGAAATAATAATAAATCACATCATTTTTTCTTTTGGTAAACATTGAAAATGGATCCCACAGACCTGAACACCACACACGGGTTAAATATGTGTTTTCTGCTTTTCCTCCTGAGGCTGAATGAATAAGCTGTGCTCTTAATGGCCGTTTTGACTAAAAATGTAAGAAATCAAAGGGTGGTCTCTGACTCCCGCACAGTTCTGTACCATTATAGGAGCGATGAAATAAGGCCTATGGAACCAGAACATGGCCATGTACAGTGGTGAGAAAAGACCGCAGAAGAGAGAGGGAGAGAGGGAGAGAAAGAGAGAGAGAGGGAGAGAGAGAGATAAAGAGAGAGAGAATGAATTTATTCTCCCTGTATCAGTTGATCAATGTCATCTCCATCCTCCAGCCAGCAGAGGAGGGCCTATTTTTAGCCTCTCAAACTCCAACATGCACACACACACACACACACTCATGCACGCACACTCACGCACTCTTCTCTCATCTAACAAAGAGGTAAGTGTTCCAGAGAACGGCCAAGATCCTAATGAAAACAAGCACAATGAGAGTAAAGCGAGAGAGAGAGTGTGAGTGAGAGCGAGAGAGCAGCATAAATATGAAAAGAGCTATAGATGCACGGAAAAGAAGGACAGAGGCTACAGAAGATGTGCAACGAACAGAAGGACGGTGCAGATGCTGAAGGAGAGCTGCTTATACTGCCTGCTCTATGTGAGCCGCAGCATCAGGCCCGGCCTGACGTCTTTGCACACTATCACTCCACCAGTCACACACGTACACACCAACGTGGGGACAGAAGGAGGACGCGCTTTGATGTTGCCACAATAATCCCCGTTCCTGGAAAGGCGGAAAAAGAAGAGCAGAGAAAGAGACAGAGACAGATGAGGGATTGCTTCTAGAAAGAAAGGCATGCAGGAGCACAGAGGTGTGTGTGCATGGATATTTTGCCACCCTACAGCGTAGGACGCACACACACATCCTCACCTCCTCATAAGCAGCTCGGAAAAAAGGAGCATTTTGTGTGGATTTATGTACCAAAATGATTCATTTCTCCATGGCCATTCTCCTACCTCTCTTTATCCCTTTAAGACTGATATATGTAAATGACCTCTGTTCTGATTGGCTGTCCTGTATTGTGCCTTATTTAAAAAGCAGTCCAGAGAAAAACATTCCTTATAACTTCAATATGAATTGTGAGGTAAACTGCTGAAGGCCTATATATTAGGGGTGCGGGAAAAAATCGATTCTTAGATGCATCGCAATGCGAACGTGAACGATTCTGAATCGATTCACAAATGTCAAAAATCGATTTTCTAAATATTTAATTTATAACGTAATATTGACGGAACGGATCATTTACATCTAAAGTCTCAGTATGTGCTGATGTCTTAGTAAAGACTAAACAATATAAAGGGAAACGCAGATTTACTTCGCTCTGCTTTAAGCTTTAGCTATAGCCGCTTTCCTCCCATCTCCGCCAGAAAACTTTTCCTCAGAAGTAGATCAGTTAAATGTCTCTCAATGTTCGACTGTTTTACAAGGCTGAAGTTGCTTCTTATTCTCCAGCTTCTTGTCCGAATTGTCCCGTTCCACGGGAGAATTCGCAAGAGAAGCTGACTTCAGCTTCGCCACTTTTTAGTGTGTGACAGTCTCTCGTTGCAGATTTACGTACCAGGAAACCAACTGCGCTGCTTATAAATGCGAATAACGCATCGCTGCTATGTGACCTGCAGTCTGCACGCCGGTTCTCAGTCGTTGCGAAACAGGGCTTTCGCGCTATGTTGCACACGTCCCGTCTCAAAGATACTTTACTGACACAGCGATCCCCACCGTCTCTACAGCGAGACCAAAACCGAAGTTATAAAATCACTAAAGAAAACGGGTAGAATAGCTGTAACGTGCTGTGTGGACATCCATCACCACAGGATCTTATTTCACCGTAACTGTGCATTTTGTCACATTTTAAGCAGCTTCTCGTGCTCCAAACAAGAGCACTGAATGAGAGCCTTCTAGTTCACTTGCCACATCACTTCCATTTGATTTATTAATAAAAGATATTGGAAGTAAATTCATTATGGATCATTACAAATACTTCAGTTTAAACGTACCAATCACTTTAAATAACAATAACACCGAGTCACTTAGTCACTTTAAAATGTATATTGTCTCTATATTCTGTGTATATTCTGTGTATATTTTGTGTAGATTTAATATATTTCAGTTGGTTTTTCTTGTATTTTTATTTTTACTTATTTACTTTCTGTAGAGTGATTAGCTGAGCCTCTCCACAAGCAATTCAATGCATAAATGTCCTGACATGTTGTGCAAGTGACAAATAAACTTGAAATTTGAACTCGAAACTTGAGCTCACAGTGAGAAAATATAAATGCTATATAGGAAAAAAAAGATGCATCGAGATGCATCGATAATCGTTTTATAATCACATCGCAGCCCTCTGAATCATAATCAAATCATGAGGTGCCTAGAGATTCCCACCCCTAATATATATATATATATATATATATATATATATATATATATATATATATATATATATATAGCTGCTGTGAAAACAAAACCTCTTATCTCCATTTTATTTTAATAAGTTTCAAATTGCCTGTTGCCCTTTACATTGTGTGTAAATTTCATGACAAATTGACCAAAATAAACACTACAAACTGGCTTGGAGAAATGTCAAAACACATTGACTCCCAGTAAAAGTACAGTATCTTTTTCCTTCTTCTGTAAAGATACCATTATGGAGATAAATATACCAACGACCCTTAGCCAGTCAGGTACCAAACTTCTTCTAACCAATACATCTACCAATACATTTACTGAAAACAGTAAATTCTTGTTATGTTGCACAGTCTACGAAATACCCCCTAGTATTCAGCCCACTTGCCATAGAGGTGCTAATGCTAGCTTCAATGTCAAAATGTTTAACAATTCTTCTTTTGGAAACGCTCTATTCTAGTTTGGTAATGTGGTCTTCCACACATTAACTGAGACCTTAATTAAGGTCCCCTCTCTTGTCTTTGGTTTGAGAAATGAGTAACAATTGCCTCTTTCCAACAAACTCTTGGGAAGTTGGGCAAGTTTTCAAATTTACAAATATGCTACGACATACTATTAAGTTTTTCAAAGGTATCCCAGGCATAGTTACAGTTGCTAGGCTTTGAAGGACCAGTTAGGTCGGGGGTGTCTGACCTTATCTGCAGAGGGCCGGTGTGGCTGCAGGTTTTCACTCCAACAAAGCAGGAGATCACCTGATGAAATGTTTGAAGACTAAGACAAAATCAGTTGTGCTTCAGGTTGTTTGGAGTGCAAACCTGCAGACAAACCAGACCTTTGTGGATAAGACTGGACACCCCTGAGTTAGGTGAACCAGTTTGCTACGGCGCCACCCTGAGGCAGACCAGTGCTGCATCTCCACTTAGTTAAGACTACCAAAGACAGAAGCTTGCGGATTGTGAATGAAGCAGCTAAACAATGGCCTTTACCTGAATTTGTATTTGAGCATCTATGTTTTATAACAGACGGCATAACATCATATGTTTATTTTCAGGGACCCCCCAGAAAGGTTAGAGGTTAATTAAGGGTCCTGGACCACCAAGGACCCCTGTATTTTGCACATTGGTTGTACTATGTATATGTTTATTTGATTTGTTCTAATGTTATAAAGTGTGTTTACTGTCAGAAAACACGTCACTACTGAGATAAATTGATATAAACAAACTTCACACAGTACTGTATGTAAATGCATCGGTTTAACAGTGTTCACATAATACATCAAACTCATTAAAAAAAAAAAAAAAATCATGAAATGGGACGTTTATTAAAAACTTTGTTGACCTTGGAATATGGTCCAAATCAGAAGCATCAGAATTATGCAGCCATATTTGGTTGAATAGGATTCACTTCCTTTTAGACACTCAGGAAAATATTAGCCATGTGGAAAGTAAATTTGAGTGTCTATCCAAATGAGCCAACCTAATTCATGTGCATGATGCCCTTACTGTTGATGTCTGAGAATGGCACCAGATTATTATTGTGTTTACTCACAGAATGAGTCAGTGTAAGAGATAAATGATGACAAGGTGAACAAAATTAAAATCCATCAGAAGTCCACATGCACACGTACTGGTTATGAAAAAAGCCAAGAGGATGGATCAGCATTTCCAAAATTAGACTTTTATTGGCCAGTCGGACTGCGATGATCATAACATCCACATGTAATGGCAAACATAGCCCACAGAACTCTCGGCGGCTGCCAATCATCCGGCAGCTGTCAATCAACTTCCTGCTGTCAGTCACCTGAGTGTGAACTGGAGAACTACGCACGTTCTGCTCTTTAGACTAGCGCTGCTCGGCCCTTCTGTGACTGCAGCCCGGAATACACGTACACACACACACCATACGTGCACACACACACAGACACGCACACACACATCCTTCAGCTTTTGATGTGGAGAGACAGCAGCAGGGATTAGGGCAATGCTAAAACTCCAGTAGTGGGCTCTGTTCCTCAGTCCATCTCGTGTGTGCTCCAGTAGAGCTGTAAGAAGTGTGTAGAATGCACTCTGAAGCCTCCAGCCCTCTGTCTGTAAGAATAGCCTGTGGAGTGTAGCAGTGGGGATGGCCTCAGTAATGTTGGATTGAAAGAAGTTGGGGAAAAGCCAGGAGAAAAGATTTAGAAAGCTAGGCTAGTGCACTGGGGCACGATCAACCGGCGGCTATTAGAAGAGACAAGGAGAAAAATCGAATTCATTTATATTGGAAGGGAGTTACAGTTATTCTGAGGAAAGCTGCTGCCTCGCTGGTGCTCTGTCTCTCCAATGTAGGGCCTTTTTTGCGGGTAAATAAATTTTGGAAATACCTTTTTTTATACTGAAAAGATAAAAACATGCAAAAAGCCTTTTGTTTGTAGTCCAAATTATACATATACAAGTTTCATATTCCTTGTACTTCTTCATTGACTACATCAACAAAAAAAGAAAAAAAAACTATGTACACACCATTTAATTTACAGTGGAGTAAAAAAAAGAGAAAGAATACCATAGGGTGACTAAGGCAGATGGATCTTGAACAAAAGAAACAATTTTATTTGTGTAAAACAATATCACATAAAAAAGGAAAATCATACTAACAAAAAAAAAAATTAATAATAACAAAAGGTTCTGCTACCAAACAGCGATAGGGTTTTTCCCCTTTTGCACTGGCTGCATAAGTTAAACGTTTTGGTGGAAAATGATGAATAATATAAAAAAAGAAACCCAATGACATGGAAATCGAAAACTATCTAAATTTCTAGCGTACTGTACAATGCTGTTCTCTTCGTCTCGTCTCCACTTCGTTGCAACACGTGACGAGGTCGAACAGTGTGATGGCATACAAACAGAAGCGTGTAGAAGCATAACCATATTCTATAAACAGGCTCACAACAGAACCACTCCAAAACTCAGAGCCAATAAAGCCAATGAACAAGAAACCAAGTAATCAGAAGTAAAAAGCAGGAATAAAACAACAAAAAATGTACAAAAAGGCACGTAATATCCCAGTGCTTCTGTACTGTGAAATTCAAGTGTAACTGAGCGTTCGTTTCAACGTTCTCATAGTGTTCCTTCAACGTTTTCTTTTTTTTTCAATGTTTCAATTTTCACACCAATGGGTCCCTCACTCAGGCAAAAAACTGGCCTGATCCAGAGCTAGTCCAGATTCCTTCGGCCGGCTCTCTTTGGCTCCAGCAGAAAACCTGGGAAAGAGCCAGTTTTGTTGCCATGGTGATCCTCCTTCCTCACTCTTCCTCTCTCTCATCCTCTCCTGGGGGAATATCGCTTTCTTCATTCTTCTGATTTTACACACTGTCCATGTCCCATGATAAAAAAGTGCCACACTTTTTTTTAAATATATATTTTATTATTTTTTTTTTTGTTGCACCTCTTCCTCTGGTGGTCTTGGGATGGCTCTGGGCTGAGCAGCAATCCGGCTAGTCGTCGTTGCCTCCATACATGTCGGCCAGCTTGCGGAAGCGTGGCCCCCAGTCGTTGAGGTAGTCATAGTCCTGGTCTCCACCGGAGCTGGAGGAGTGCAGGGAGCTGAGCGAGCCGGCCGTGGAGCCACTGCCCTCGTAGTCAAACACCAACAGGGAGTCGTATGGGGGAGCTGTGGGGTCTGTGTCCGCTGCCTTCAGACCCTGGGACAGCCAAAGAGAGAAAAGACACTGGGTTTTAGGATAGAGACCTGAGATGGCCATGCTTACTCAAATATGTGAATATCTGAACATAATTTAGCATTTGTTTTCTTAACTGGGCATTTGGGCATACAATAATTTTATGCAAGTTATTAAGGAACTTTCAAGTATATTCTCGACTGACACACATTACTCACATTAAGCAATATGGCCACATCTAAGCACTGCTATATATTAGAGATGGGCATAGTTTATCAGTTTTATATATCGCTGCTGTCGGAACAAAACCTCGTAACTCTATTTTTGACGCTTTTGAGTTTTTGACATAATTTGAAAATACCTGTTGCCCTTTGGCATTTAAATTTCATGATGAATGTACCAAACGAAATGACCCAGAATTACTTGGAAAAAAGTCTGGTTTATTGACTTATATTAAGAGCAAAGTAGGTTTTTTCCTTCTCCTGTATGGTTAGCATTTTGGAGATACGAGGTTTTGTTCCGACAACAGTGATATATACAAACTGATCTTATTATTAGTTGACCTCAGATATTCAAATAAAGCATGCATGATTTGAAATGAGAAAATGAAATAAATCATGCATTGCTGTCATTTTTTGACCATTTTTTTCTGAATGTGTGATGTAGAACCCAGCGTCAGAATAGGTGCAGCTGATATTCCGTCTCATTAAGCAAAAAGCCAACATTTTGAATATAATGTAGTTATAAAATAACTGATGTTTGACAGGAGGACTATATCTATACATTTTCATTTAAAGTTTGCCTGTGATAAGTTTTTGCACCCCATCACCTCCCTATCTCCTCCTTGTTCTCTCTCTTCCTACAGTCAGTCTCTCCTTATATTTAAGTCGTATATTGAAGACATGGTCCAAACTAGCAAATATATATTTTGAATAAATCGAATATTCATAGCAAATCAAAATTAGGTTGACTTGAATGATCAGGTGCACCTCCTGTGCTAGCTGCACACAATAAACCAATCTTACATCTTCAGTGTTGTGTTTAATGTGGATATCCGAGCAGCAAAAATGGCTAAAATACTCTTCCCTAACAGAGACACTGAAACACATCACAAGGTTTTACTGCGCGTACTGGAAAACGACCCTCTTGCGCGACAACTTGCTTTCTGAAATATTCATGACAAAGCGTCATCCAGAAATATCTCAAGTGCCGCATGAACATATTGCAGAGCACTCGAGTGTCGTACACAGCCTTGGAGGGAGTTGGAGGAAAGGAGGATGGGATCGGGGGGAAAAGGGGCAGGGAAGGAAGCAAGAGAAGAAAGGATGCAAGGAGGAGAAAGAGAATAGGCTAAGTAGAAAATGAGAGACGATGAGAAGAGGGAAGCAAGAAAACAGGTGGAGAGATAAAGAAGAAATGAGAGGAGAAGAGTGTAGGGGAGAAGGAAGGAGATGAGTGGAGAGTGCTGGAGAGGAGTGGAGAGTGAAGAAGAGGAGTAAAGTGAGGAGTAGGGAGGAGTGGAGCGAGGGATTGGGGTCAAAGCGAAGGCAGATGCTGGAGTATGAACAGGCTAAAGCCTACGGGGTTATTTCGAGGCAGCCAGAGCCCCAGAGACTCTCCAGCTGTCTGACTCACACTGATAAAGATATCAAACTAAAACAAACTCGCCACCTCCCAGTGCTGCACTGTCACACGACTACAGCACTCAGCATCCACACGCTACCCACAAGCAGACAGAGAGATGGGGATGTAATGAATTTCAGAAAACAAATCAAGGAGAGAAAAACACCCCTCACTGTAGAGTCTGAATATAATTGTGCTGCATGTCAGTTATCATTTAAAGGGGTGTAAAAAGGCACTTATGCATTAATTTGAAAGTGGTAATTCAAATTGATTTTGAAAAGATAGAATCTGTTATAATAATATAGAAAATAACTACAAGTTTTTGGCAAAATAAAGATCTCTGGCTATTTTTTAAGGATACCCCAAAAAAAAAGTCAGTGGTCAACGTAAATAGTCCCTGCAATCACATATGTGCATTCAGTGTATTTTTAAAGATAATTCTAAAGTGGGCTAGACAACATGACGATATATTATTGTCACTGTGATAAAATACATTATAATTATGTCATATTTGCATATTGTCGCTGCTGAAACAAAACCTTGTCTCTCAGAAACTTTCCAGGAAATGAATGACAATGTAACAAGATTTTCCCCAAGTAATTTTGAACCAATCTGAAGAGTAACCAAAGTTTTCAAATTATGTAAAAAAGTAAAAATGACCAAAACAGATAAATATATATATATAATATGCTGTCCTGAGCATGCAGTGGATATCATCAGTACCTAAATAGCACTGAAAAACTGCACATTTCACTACAAAGACAGCATATTCAAGCCTATTTAACTGGTTTTTAGTGCAGTTCAATATGTTAAACACTAAACAGAATTATATATATATATATATATTCTGGTATTTTTAAATGTGTAGCGTTTTTCTGTTCCATTTTCAGATAAATAGATAATTGAAATATCATGACACTTTTAGTATATCGTGAAAATATCTTCAAGTATCACAATATTATATTTCTGCCATATCGCCCAGCCCTATTCCTATAACCATACTAAAATGGATCAAATTCAACTGTGGCAAAATTTGAGATTTCGTGATCTACTGAACTGTAAAAAACTAATCGAATCGAAGAGTAAAGTCCGAAATGGTTGTGAGGTTAGAATATCACACGCCTAATATAAACACAGCATTCTACAAGAAATATCCTGAAACTGACACCTAATTCTGTTTTCACACAGCTCCACAGACAGAGAAAGTACAAACAGAATATCATCGTACAGAACTGCACTCGCAAGACATAAACCTTGCCTGCTCTGAGATATAATATTTCACAGAGCAGCTACACTCGGGTGAAATACACCGCAGCTCCCCAGCACACATTCTCCTTCAAAGCATAACTGTCTTTTAAGCACACTTACTTAAGCTTAGATCTAATGTTTAATTCATTTCCTGTTTTAAACTGTTTCTCACTATTCTCTGCTGTGCACTCTGAAGAGTTTAAAGCCTGCGAGGCTAGGGAGTATGCAGCCGAGTGTGCATGTGTAGTAGAACATGGCCATTCACTGACCGCAGAGGATGATACTGAATATCTAAGTCTGTCTAATGTCTCTCTAAACTAATAGGATTGAAGTCCAATTAGCCAATCAATCACCATTACCTCTTATCACTGGTGCCAGCCAGCAGTTTAGATGACCAGACGGCTGTAAACAGCATGCACACACAAACACAGATACACACAGATACATGTACACACCTCATGGATGAAGTCTCCAATGTCTCCGGGGTGCGGTGCTGCAGAGCGGAGCGGGTAGCTGGGCTCCGGGTGCATCGGGCGTTCGTCCAGCCGCCGGATGCCCACTGGTTTCACCAGGTCATGCTCCAGAGTGTCTGGCTGCTGCAGCTGACTCAGGTCATAATCCTGCACACAGATATACACATGCTTCGATTAGTGCTTCTTTTGTTCCACATAAAGGATAACTCAAAACTGCTACCACCATGTCATTTATATTGATTAGAGGTACTTAAAAGCACTAATACATTGTGATCGATTCAACTGTGTCGATTTTGAAACGTTAGAAATCATTATACCTGATTATGAATAATGGTTACAAGTTATTTCCAGGTACTACCATGATGAATTTATCACAGAAGTACGAAGAGCCTGAAGTATAATTTACAGACAGAACAAAGCTGATGCTGACAATATCAGCAATATCAGTAACATTAGCACCCAAGGGCACTTTCAGCAGACTATGCTGGACAGATCTCACAGGGGAGCTATGGGTAAATCAGCAAGCAGCAAACTAACGCAATAGCAAACTGGAAAGCTACAGTTCCCCAGAAAACATAATGTAGAGGTATAAGAATGCTTGTACTTGTATAGGAGTTTGAACTACTGACTGTATATGTAAAATATATGTTATATACACTCATTAGATAGAACATGCAGCCTCTGTTGCTCTCACTGTATGTCGGTGATGAAAACTGGAAATTTGTGTTCACTCTGAGGAACTCATGTGAAGTTTCATGATCAGTTGATGTGAACCCTGTGTTCACACAATATAAATGAAGTTACTGAATTTTTAAAAGTAATAAACGTATTTTGTCCACTCATATAGCTACAGCAAAAAACAATGGAAAAAAAATCTCTCATTAGGGTCAAGTTTGAGCAAATCACACAAACGTGATTAATCACAACTAAACTACACAAAATAATGTGATATACTGCGTTTAATTACTTTTTTACTATTTAACAGCGAAAAAAAAAATCTTAAATGTATTTTTGTGTTTATCTATATATCTGTATTTCACTACTATGTAAATAGCTCCTCTAGTCACATTTGCATATTCAGTGTATTTAACCCAAGTTTGAGATTTAATGATGCACGGATTTGTTTCCTTTTCTGAATCAAAGCTGAATCATATCTTTGTGGAGTGAATCTCCTATTACAGAAATGTTGCTTTCTTTCCAGATTGTGAGGGCACAGATTTGTCATTCCGCAACTATTTGTTTAAGGCATGTAATATCATTGTGTGTGTGTGAATTTGTGTGTATGTGTCTCTGTGTTCTCACTGTAGACAGAATAAATTTCAATCTGTTTCAGAAAAGAACATGCTCCTTTTCTTTGCCAAAAATAGCCAAACACACTTTCCCTAAAGTCAGGGCTATTCACACACACACATACACACACAAACAGCAGGCCGTGAAGTGTGTGTACCTGGTCCTCCTCTCCTCCGCCCTCCTCATCGTATTTGAGGATGTTGTCTCGGACGTCGTCCTCTGGGTCTATTAGCAGCTGCTTGGCCTGACGCTCCTTATCTCTCCTCTTCATCCACATCACAAACATCAGCACCAGCACTAGAGAGAGAAAGAAAGAGAGAGAGTGAGGCAGAGAGAGAGAGAGAGAGGAGAGAGCAGTGCAAAATGAGTCATCCAGAGCCTTCAGCTTTACAGGAGTCTGACAGGTGACAAAACGTATTTTAAAAGTATTTTTACCAGTGGACACCTACCCAAAGCCAAAAAGAAACATTTTAGTCACACTACACAGTTTTAAATGTGACAGCATGCCTGTGTGCCTGTGTGTGTGGGACGTACCCAGCAGAATGATGATGCAGATGAGGATGGCAATGATTGCTCCGGTGCCCAGACCGGCGGCCATGATTCGCTCCATATCCACACAGTCTCCGTGGAGATCACACTGGCACACTTTGACCCGCAGGTAGGAAGTGTTGGCCATCGGCAGGTTGCCCGAGTCCGTGATGATGATTGGCACCTCGTAGATTCCACTCTGAAGGGAGCCGGTTCTCAGACTCAGCTGGACATAGTCACCTAAAAAAAAGAGACAGAAACAGCAAATTATCTTAACTGATAATACACTGTATACACTCACTATTTACTCAAATAGACACTCCTACCTTATACTTCCACTCACTAGACACTCCACCTAACCTAAACGTCCACCATATATGTGTATAATTACAGAGCCATCTGTTGTCATGCATGATTTATGCGCCACATTCGACCCTGTTCATCATTGGTCAGTTTCTGACCATAGGAGAGCTGGTGATCAGATGTTACTTGGGTGGTTTACAATTCTAAACTCAGTCAGTGAAACTGACATGTTAGTGGCATGGTAGTATGTGTGGTGCTGGTACAAGTGTGTCAGACACAGCTATATTGTTTTACTAATGTTAGTGCTACTGCTGGGTTGAGAATAGTATGTTAACCAAAATGTCCAGCTTAGAGTGTCTTCATTGTCAGAACCTGTTGAAGGGCTAGAAGACGACTAACAGAAATAGTGCATGGCAACAGGCTACAGTCTTTAGCTGTACACCAGCAAAGTAGACCCACAAGGCCTAATAAAGTGGCCAGTGAGTGTATACTGACTTACTAATAGCACAATACGTGCTTGGTAACTAGTATATAGCAATTTTACTCTACTGAAATACAAAATAAGACTTTTTTTTAGGCTTATCATTCATTTTTACAGCATGTGGAAATGCCAGCACCCCAAATATTTCGTCATGAATAGACCAACAGGATTTTTAAAAAGTAAATCCTTACTTTGGTTTAACATTACTACACATGATAAGAAGACCTTTTCCTTCTCCTATTAAGATGTGACTTAGATACAAGATTTTCTACCAGCAGCAAGAGCAAGGATACGTAAGTTAAAAGCCCTGAATCATTCTACTGCCTTTCTGTATCTACATCACAGCAAAGTAAAGAAATTCACATGAATCATTTCAGTGCCGCTGCTTTATGATGACAAGTCTGAGTGGATTATGTGCACTATGTCCTACCGCTGAGGCGGGTGAGTGTCCAGTTGCGGCGAATGTCAGAGGGCTTGTTGGCCAGCTCGAAGGCGAATGGCCCCGCGTTAGGGTTCAGGTCTCCGTCCACTGCTGTGATGTTGATGCCATTGGGCTCTGGGCGCTCACACATCTCTGTCTCCTGAGGAAACACCCGCGGGGCGTTATCGTTGATGTCCAACAGATAGATCTGCAGAGTGCCCGTCCCGCTGGCTGGAGGAATACCTGCAAAGAGAGAGGGAGAGAGATAGAGTGTGTGAGAGGGGGAGATTAGGAAACCACCTGTTCATAATTAGAGCAGGTGTTAATTTGCCAGACCCAGAGAGAGAAACTCTTGAACCTCTAAGCTGTTGACAACATGACACATAAAGGTCCTGGAATATTTACGACGTACATAATCACAGGCTATATGACGTTGCCAGTCATCTGCAGAAGACACCAGCTAGCCCGCATCTGTTATCTGTCACATCACCAAAGCGATATAAATAATTCCCGTACATGAAAAAAAGAGAAGAGCATTGACTGTAAGCGCTCTTTAGATCATCAGCCTGAATGATAGGAGCCAAGGGAGAGGAAGGGCCGCTGTCGGAGTGTTACAGTGAAAACCAGCAGCAATCGAAAAGGCACGAGTACCCTACTGCGCGCAAAACACTCTGGGACCACAGGTTAACCGAGTGTTTATAGAGATGGGCTCTCTCCTTCACAGAGCTGAGAGTGTGTGTGTGAACGTGTATGTGCTTGTGTTTGTGTGAGAGGGAGCCAAAGAGTGTTTTTCACACTGATCTGATGCAGAGGGAATGTTAACAACTGCAGAAGAATAGATCCAAGCAAATGTGTGCAGTCCCATTTACACAGGCCACAGTGTGTGTTATTATGTGGGAAAGAGCCAGAGAGAAATAGAGAGATAGAGTGAAAAAAGAACATGGTAAGGAGGGTCTTGGTTCTACTTTTATGATGCATGATCTTGCTGAAATTCTGGCTGGCCTGAACAGCAAGAACAGCTGATAGACATTGATTTCATATTGAAATCACAATTTGAAAGAGTATAACTTTCAAATCACAAGAGTTTTAATTTTAATTATAGCCTACATTATCAATAGCATTGTCTTAACAAGGTTTAACCTAATGACAGCTTGTTAGCTTGAGAACTCCCTGTAGATGAGTTAGACCAATCAGAAGCAACCAACCACCCACATGCTGTATACATAACAGCACAACCAACACTAACTGGCAGTCTGATGTACTATGTTCAGTGTTCAAGCCTGAACACAGAAAAACTTGATGTACTGGTCACCTTGGCCAAAAAACAGGCCTGGAGTCACAACACTCATCAGAAAAATTGCGATTAGATATTTTCCCCAAATCCTTTAGCCCTACTGGGAATTCTCATTGGAGTTTCTGAGTCATCCATAAAAACAATCATTTACATTTCATAATTAACCAAAATGTCAAGCATGTTCATTTTTGTTACTTTTAATCAAAATACAATTTTCAATTTGTATCAAACCATTAGATATTTATATGTCCTTTTTCACAATGAATATCCCAAAGATACCAAAATACAGATGTGCTGTAACATTGTCAGATAAGGAAACACATCAGTCTGACTGATTTATCACCCAAAAGGCAACGATGATACAGCAGTAAATTCAAGGTGTAAATCTTTCAAATCTTTGTTAAGCAATGTGTTTTCAGCATCAGTTTAGCTGCTTTACTGAATGGATAGCCAAGTTCATATTTCACTGCCTAGGTCAAAATCTATTGCAAGTGAAATAACTTTGATAATAACTTTGATAAAACATGAACAAGTGAATATAAGTCTCTTTCAGGATTCAAGACCTGGCAAGGTACTTAATTTTACACAAAATTCGTACAGATTTACAGCAGTTCATAAGAGCTAAACCATTTAGCTAGCCTGCTGTCTCTGTTTGTCTTGGTCTCAACGCTGCAGGGGATAAAGGGTGACTGAGGATGCGCTTGCCTTCTTTGCTTAAATGTCGTTCAACAGTCAAACCTACAGCCAAGCACATTAATGTATATTCAGCTAAGTCTCTGGTTAAATACTGTTTGCCATTTTAATATATTTCACTTTTTATTTAACTTATTTTGCTTCAGTTGTTCAAACAAACAGAATGACTGCAAAATCGTGGGGGAATTGTGGCTGTGTTGAGCCTTTGGCTAAGATTACCTGGCTACGACAATATTTTTTATAACCTAACATCATGTCCATCGTTAAGTAATTGCCATTTTTACTATTTTTATGATAAAATGTTTTGTTAGAAACTAGTGATAGTGATAGTGATAGTTCTGGTGGGGTCCAAAGAAATAAAAAAAGGCAATGCTTCTGAATACAAAATAAGGAAACAAATACCCACATGATTAAGGAATAGTTGAGTATTCAAATTATTCAGGCCAGCCTCTATTTTGATGTGAGAAAGAGCGTGTTCGCAGTTGCGTGTACGGCTGTATTCCTCTATGAGTTAATTCAGGAATAATTGTTCCCTACAGCTGAGATCAATGGAATCACTCATCCACTACTGAACCTGTAATGAATTTAAACTCTCCACTGAGCTGCATCTCTCTCTCTCTCACACACACACACACACACACACACACACACACACACACACACACACACACACACACACACAATATTCACCGTTGTCAGAGGCCATGAAGGTGGCATTGTAGAGGTTGTTTCTGACGTAGGGAGATTCACGGTCCAGTAGGGCGACAGTGGATATCCGCCCATTGTTGGGGTCAATCTCAAGCCAGTTGGCTGGGTCAAACAGCTTGGAGTATCTATAATAGAGAGAAAACACACATAACATGCAGAATTACAGTGTGTTAGAGTGTCATTTAAACAGGCATGACTAATGTTTGTGCAGTTAAATTAAGTCTAATCTGTATTCATGTGGATTAGTGTGTGTGTGTTGTTAAACTTGGCTGTACGTGACCCTGCTGCTATTGTCTAGTCTCGTAAGCAACACTATCGCCTATCGTCAGAGAATCTGGTGTGTCGCATCTCTTAACGTGGCAATCCTGGACAATGTTGCTCCAGAAAGTTTGCTTCCCATCCCAGATTAAATCCACTGCATGGAAGTGTGGTCAACTTAACCTGCTATACATACACGCACTCTGTGTACATGTTGGCAGGGGCTTTGAGGCTAAGACTACACATATCTGTATTACGTGTAATTCTACAACTTACTGTATATTCGAAGATATGTGATATATATTCAATTATTAAAATCTTTAAAAACGGTACAATTCTTAGCTTGTGCATCTTAAAAACCAGCAGTTTAAAAACCTTCATTGTACAGAATTTGAAATATATATTTCCTCACTCGCTAAAAAGAGTTAACCAAAGAGGGTTGTTTTTGTTTTTTAAGACGATGGTTAAAAACACTCTCCTGCTAAATCTGGCAACCCTGAAGTGATCACTAAAACACAGCATCAGTGATCACTTCAGGGTTGCCAGATTTAGCAGGATCATTGCCATGAAAAATGTCTATTCAGTGATGTTTTTCATTATTTTGTACGATTTCTGTTAAATTATATAAAAACAACAATAACAAAATAAAATAAGCAAACAGAATTCATGCAATTGTAAAAAAGTAAATTACCCACAATAATTAGTAATAATAAGTAAAAGGATAGTAAAAAATAATAATAAAAATAACAAATGAAAACATTCATTAGTACAAAGCATCTTGAGTTGTAATTCATATAGAATACAGAAATATTTAAGATAATATTGAATAGATTACTATTCCTGTCTACCTAATGCTAAGCTGCATCTGTTTGTGTATTATTTATAAGTATATGTGGGTGCATATTAGGGGTGCAGAAAAAAAACGATTCTTAGATGCATCGCGATGCGGACGTGAACGATTCTGAATCGATTCACAAATGTCAAAAATCGATTTTCTAAATATTTAATTTATAACGTAATGTTGACGGAACGCAAAAGGCGGAACTTGGAAGTGCGGAAGTGCAGTGCCTGGACAGTCTGTGACGGCACACAACAAAAACACTACTGGACGAGCGAGAAATCTGACCGACAGCATCTGCATTAAAGCCAGGTCAGGTCAGGAGTCACAACCCAAATGATAAGAAGAGCCATTTTGACCTTTCAACAAAAATCAAACCACCTTGGGAGCCACAACATTTAATGTCCAGTATGTGTCAGTATGTGATGATGTCCTAGTATAGGCTAAACGATATAAAGGAAAACGCAGATTTACTGTGCTCTGCATTAAGCTTCGCCTACAGCCGCTTTCCTCCCATCTCCCTCAGGAAAGTTTTCTTCAAAACTAGAGCAGCTTATTGTAAAATGTCTCAGCGTTCAACTGTTTTACGAGGCTGAAGTCACTTCTCATTCTCCAGCTTCTTGTGCAGCTCTCGCTGCAGATTTAACGTACCAGGAAACTGCGCCGCTTATAAATGCGAATAACGCGTCACTGCTATGTGACCTGCAGTCTGCGGACTCGTTGAGAGACAGGGCTTTCTCGCTATGTTCCACACGCCCGGTCTCGGAGATATTTTACTGACACAACGACCCCATCCCCCCGTCTCTACAACGAGACCAGAACCGAAGTTATAAAATCACTAAAGAAAACGGGTAGGACGTCTGTAACACGCTGTGTGGGCATCCATCACCACTGGATCTTATTTCACCGTAACTGTGCATTTTATCACAGATGAGTGGCAGCAGCATTTCGTGTACTCCAATCAAGAGCAGTGAATGAGAGCCTTCTAGTTCACTTGCCACATCACTTCCATTTGACTTATTAATAAAAGATATTGGAAGTAAATTCATTATGGATCATTACAAATACTTTGCTTTAACATTACCAAGTCCTCAGACAGTAAGAATATAGAAATGCCGTATAGAAATATCAGATGCATCGAGATGCATCGATAATCATTTTATAATCGCATCGCAGCTCTCTGAATCGTAATCGAATCGAATCGTGAGGTGCCTAGAGATTCCCACCCCTAGTGTATATGTGAAACATTCTATCTCTACCTGATAGTCTGCTGCATGTGTCTGTCAGGGTCATGGGCTATAAATGTGGTCAGCATTGACCCTGCTGGAAGTCCTTCATCCAGTTTGACCTGCTTGGGGTTGGGGTCAAAGTTTGGACTCTCGTTCACGTCGATGATGCGTATGGAAATGGTGGCTGTTGACTGGCGGGTGCGGTGGATCCCTCCGGCCAATGGAATCTCATTCTCAGCCACCACAGTCAACATGTATGAACGACTCATCTCGTAATCAATAGGCTGTGGGAAACAATACAAAACACACACACACAAACGCACACACACACACACACACACACACAAAGCCCGAAGTTAATGCAATTGCATAATATGTTCCATACCAAATAAACAGAACAGAAGCGGTGTTTAAGATGAAAGGATATTAGTGCTGATGAATACAAAGAGAGGAGTAGCTGGAGTAATAATTAATGAATGACTCGTTCTCCAATTAAAGCACTTACAAACCATTATCCCAGATGAAGAGGGGGTAGTGGCTGTTGACTGGCTTTGTTTCTATGGAAACCGTCTTTGCTCTGCGTTTGAACCCATGCTTCGGAAAACAGGAAAGCTAATGACAAATAGAGTGTACAAGCATGAAAGTGTGCATGCGTGTATCACCTTAACCACGGTGACGAGGCCCTCGTTGGTGGTAGGGTCCGTAGGAATGGAGAAGCGCCCGGTTGGGTCTCCAGATGTGATGCGGTATACGGCGTTCCAGGCTGGAGTGCCTGGCTTGTCTTTGTCTGTTACTGTCAGATTAGTCACGATCACATTTACACGGTTCTCAGGGACCTCTCCATAGAACTGAGAGAGACAGAGGGAGAGAGAGAGAGAGAGAGAGAGAGATATGCTCATCGTAAGTAATCTCAGGGTGGTGAATTTATAAGAAAGTAAATTTGTATTCTCCTCCTGAGTAAACAGCCTTGTTTTTCTGTTGACAAATGTTATAAATTTGATTCACAGTGAAATTACTGCTGTTGACTTGGGACAGTGTTGATCTGAGCCCACTTTATCACTGCATGGTGTAATCTTAGAATCCAGAATCGTCCACAAGCAGTGTGATTGAGATTCTGGGAGCAAGTCTCAGGGCCAAAAAAACACCTCCATAATTCCGCTCCTCTTCCTCTATAAAACTTTTCTCTTCAGCGCAACAGTTGCTGGAGTAAACTATCTGACCGGGCTGCATTTCCCTAAAGTTTAGTTTTGCAGTCGCCAATAAATCATAGATAGCAATACTTGCTCTACCCCAATGATGATGGTGGATGTGCTAAGATCCTTCTGGGAAATCAAACCCTGAATCGCCCAGCTCATGACTGAGCCCCATTATTGTGATTTATCAAAAATTCCTGCAATATTTTCCAGCTTTGGGAAAGGTAAATGCCTCTGAGCGCAGGCTTTTGAATCTATATGAGTCCGATGCTATGCATACTGAAGCTTGACTCAAATGATCAATGTAAGAACAAAAAAAGATGATAAACTGAGCCAGGTACTTAAACATAATGTAAATAAATAATTTTGCAATTTCAACTGTGAATAATATATACAGTATTGTGCAAAAGTCTAAAAAACCTAAGCACCTAGGCAACTACTTTAAAATCACTCCTTGTAAAAAATGCCATGCAATACACTACAATATTACAATAAATGCAAACAAACATTAATGCAGTACAAAGTAACTTGAATTTCTTGTTTTTACTCTTTTGGGCTAGTTAGAAGAACAGAGTTCTAGTTCCAGATTTAACCCTGACACCTCCAGCCATCATACGGACTTGGTAAATTCCACCACCGGCTAACCTGATTTAAGCCGGGACTGGATTCAAAGCAGGGACTGGATGCCAAATCATACTGGGCTGCCACAAGGTGAATGTCTATCTATCTATCTATCTACCCATATATACATATAATTCTTTACAGCTTAGGTATGTAGATTTGTAAATATAATTGTTGTAGGTTTTTGCACACTGATGCATTTTTGAGTTGTACAAAAAACCTTTAACTGTTTAAAAAACAATTAAAACACTGCAATTTATAGTACTGAAACTCCTATTGAATATATCTGTATATAAACAGAGATACATATCCAGTAGTATATCTACTGAACTCACTGTGTCTCTGGTGAACTCCGGTGCATTATCGTTGACGTCCAGCAGGCGTATGATAGCAGTTGCAGTGTTGGACAGACCGTATGTGGGGTTTCCCTCCATGTCAGTGGCCTGGATGATCAGAGTATACTGGGACACTTTCTGCTCGTGGCACACAGAGCACACACACAAAATGGGCATGAAGACAGTGAAGAACAAAAAAGTGAAATCCATGTTTACTCTGAAAAAAGTCTTTTCACAAACATCTATAAGTAATAATAAAATAACATCAATTTTCTAAACCTAATCTTAAAACAGTTTTGCCCTTTCAGTTGTGTAAGAGGCACTTTACAATGTTAGGATCATACTGCTGGTCCTGACACAGTAGGTGACCCCTGTTTGTATCTGGTTTTTCTAAGTTTTTATGTGTGGAACAAACACACAAACATATCGCCCACCTCTCTGTCAAGGCCCGCCGCTACAGTGATGATTTTGCCCGTCTTGTTGTTGATGGTGAACATGTTAGTGGATGGACTCTCGGGACTCTGGGAGAGGATCTTGTATCTCAGCATGCCGTTGGCCGTGTTGGGGTCATCCTTATCTTGTGCTGTGACCGTCATCACAAACGTCCCTGTGCAAAACATGAGTGCTCTAATTTAGCTTTCACACATGAACACTCACGTGTCTTGCCAGGAAGTACCAGGTGCTAATAATGACTTCTCAGCTCATACAGAAGATAACAGAAGATTAGCATTTCAGCCACGTGAGGCTGGTTATGTATGCAGGTGTGTGTGGGTGTGTGTAAGAACCTGGCTTGGCGCCCTCGTCCACTGTGCCATTCCAGATCTGATGGGAAAACTCTGGTCTGTTGTCATTCATGTCAATGACATTGATGACAATATCGATGGGATTCTCCATCTGATTCCCATTGATGTCCACTGCATGAGCACGTAGCTAATTAAACACAGAGACACACATACACACTGTTAACTCATTTCTGTATATTGATAGCTATGGCTGTATGATTAATAAGGCAAATCATAAAAATAGGTTGTGATCTGCCTTATTAAAAACTATATATACAATATGATAATACGACATGGTTACAGACTGGCCTGCACTATTATGATACTTTTTCTGGATTTTATGGATACCTTTACTCATCAAACACCCACAGAAACATTCTTCTGACACTGTGATTGGTTAGAGGGCTCCTATTGCATCCTTCTTTGATATCAGCACTGTGCAAGTGCCAATATTGCAAAAAACAAACAATACATAGCGCAGTCCTATCACTGCCTACACAACTCAAAAAGTTACAGCTACCGATTAAGCAACGTAACATTGCTATAACTGCTAAAGAAGCAAGAGCACAAATCCCTTATAAAGGCCATGGCCAGCATAGTCTCAGCCTCAGATGCTCCACCCACAAATGTATACAGGGTGTCTGATATCTATTGTATGCTAAGCTAGCCACAACTATCAGGATTTTGTCAGTTCCATTCTTGTTGGTTATCCACACGTCCATGTGTACACACTTCCATATGCCATTTTTAGCTGTGTGACATGAAACGCACTTTTGCAAGCAGTTACCTTTGAGCATCATGATAATAGTGAGGTTTTATTAATGATATATAGTCACTGACTGAAAAAAGCTTACAGCATCCCATCTTTAAAAGTGTTTTCTTTGAATTTAGCAGCTCGTAAATGAAATATACTTACATGCATGCTGGTATACATGCATTCCGATTTGTCAAATTCACATACATTTCTGTTGCAGCCTTGTTTTGAGAGCCCCATTACTTGCCTCTATACACATCATGTAAAAACAACGGTCTATAATTGGTTGATTTGCACATCAGTCAGTTCTTGTCTATGTTTTGGGGCCCCTCAGTTGAACTATGTATTTTTTCTTCAATAGAACTGATGGAACATTTCAATTGAAATGTTTATGATTTACTACTACTATCTAGAAAGTTGCGCAAGCAAGTTAACATTTATCTAACAACTCTTTGAATTGTGTTACTGAGTAAATGCTACTTTTATTATTTTTATTGTTTTTATTTAGTTGATATACACAGCTTTTTGCTATCAAGAAAGCCGCAGTTGTGCTGTCCATTTTATCTTGGCACTTTGTGAAGAGGTGTTCATTGTTTCCACAATAGGGGGGTCTTGTTGCTCACTAGCAGCTCAATTCAGTCACAACATCTCACATGCAGAGAAGTGTCCTAGTTAATTTCATAACAGAGTTATGGAAAAAAATATCTTATTTGTTTAAATTTGAGTCGATTTCCATTGGCGGAATGGCCGCTAGGGACCAGCAGAAAGAAGAGGCTATGAAATGCACTTTTGAAACCATGGGTCAGCATCTCTTGTTCTGATTGATTCCAGCTGCACTTGATATGCGGTCAGTGACCCATGTCAGCCAAAAGATCCATCATTTTAGTTTTATTGAGCAACTAAGTGATTCAAAACTTATATATGCCTTACATTATTCATTATGACTCATATAATATAATATAACAGAATATAATGAATTCATTATAAATATGGATTAAGGATGACCTTGCCTGAATTTGGCCAGCTGACAGTACTCTGGTCACGGCCTACAGTTCTTGCCGGAGTTAATGCTGAGGGCAGGGGGAGGTTACTGCTAGTAATGTGGGGGAGAATGTGTGGTTAGTGTCCTCACTAGGACATGTTTGTGTGTGTGTGTGTGTGTGTGTGTGTGTGTGTGTGTATGTGTGTTCAGATAAGCCCTTCTGAGTAAAAATCTGTCTACTCCCCTCTCTTCTGTACAGTGGATTAGACAGAGGTCAAAGGTTACATTCTCAGACCGACTGCCATGGTAACCTAGATAAGCTGTTTAATGGGAGTTTTAATGTGTCTCTCTCTCTCTATCCTCAGAGGAATGCACGAAGGGATGAGGACACACACACATACACACTCAAACACACACAAAACACACATGCACATGCACCAAGACTTACATGGAAGTTGGAGATCTGTTCTCTGTCCAGTGGTTTGGTAACAGACAGCTGCCCTGTGATGGGGTCAATGATGAAGAGCCCAGTAGGGGTCTGGTCAGCTCCTGGTCCTGTCACACTGTAACGGAGTGTGTTACTCTTGTCCCTGTCTGATCGGATCTGAAAAACACACACGCATGCAAGCACAGTTTAGGGACTTTACAGACTGCTTCTTTTTTTCTATGGTAGAGATATAATATGTATAATCTTATTATAAGACAGATATAATACAAGTCAAATCACATTAACTCACAAATATTTCCTCACCAAATTCAATCCTTTATTAAGATAATGAATAAAGGTGCATGTATGTCAAATAACGTCAAAAATTATACACATGTAAACAGGCTTCATAACTGGGGGCTGGCAATGTCTCTTAAAAAGGGGGGATTTTGGATCGACAAGAAATCATCAATCCTGTGCTGAATGCCAAATAGATAATTATACATTAGGGCTAACCCGAAAAGCACTTTGCAGGCTTCAAATATGTATTGGTGGTTCACACAACCACCCTCAAAAACAAATATACACATTTTATAATTAATAATAAATTTTATGTATATAGGATTTTATGTATGTAGTATGTTCTTTACTGAAGCATCAGTGCATTAACAGTATACACCAGCAGTGCAAATGAACTGAAATCAGTCATGGAGCCTATGAGCATCTCTATACTTACATTTTTGAGATAATTCATCAAAGTTTTAGTGTCTCCAAGGTATATCTTTTAATGCGAATTTCGCACTGAGCATTTTACTTATTGTCCGATAATTTTAAGTGTCCTCACACATCATTTCTTTCTGACCTATCTTTGCTTCATTTTAGCTCCAACGGCCACAGGGAAAGTGGTTCAGTGTTACTTTATGCACTTTAAGGCGAGATGGCGTAGATATTAACAATAACTGTTCTATCTAAAAGCTTGTGGTGCTGTATTGTAGTTTAGGCTACAATGTTTGTGACTTCTGAATACTAAATAGAGAAATGAATACCAATATAACCAACAAATACTCAAGTATTTCCTCAAATGACTGGGGTAAGTCCTAAAATATAAATATATAACACCTTTTTGTAATATGCTTTAAAGGGAGATAAAAACAAATGCAGAGCAGAAAAAATGCTAAATGCCTCTTAACCTTTGCACAGCTGTACTGGGTGTATCCAGTATAAGCCAGTTTTCATGCTTTGTACTGACAACAAATACACAGAACTCAAAGGATATTTAATGAATTCAGACTGTATTGCATTTGGCTGCTGGGTCCATTGTGTCCATGCCCTTTTATTACGAAATAATCTGCTTAAGGCTCTGCTGGCTTTATGACCTGCTCCCTGTAAACTAACAAGAAGCTACAGAATCAGCAGGTTAGAACTTGATGTGTTCAGTCATAAAGAACTACAAAGCATGCATGAATCTACTTCACTGCCTCTGTTTCTCCTGTGGATTTCAGAGTGTGTCTGCGTGTGAGTGTGTATCTGCGTTTGTGTATGTGTGTGTACTGACTTTGACAAGCTCCTCAGGGAACTGTCCTCTTGAGTTTTCGGGGACATTGATAGGAGGGATGACCCAGTCTCTCTTCACACGGCTCACACTGCCGTCGCCCCCGACAACCACGCTGCGCCATGGAAACACGATCTCAGGCACCTGCCAATACAAACAGACCGGTTACATTCTCAAACACACTCTTGGGTACCGCACATCACATACTTTCGTTTTGTCTCCCTCTCTTTTGTCATACCCCCCCCCCCACACACACATACACACACGCCCACATACACTGCGGCGCATTCATCACACCTGCCTGTGGACCTAAATAATTACAGCATTAATTCTGCCCTCTTTAATAGGGTCATAAATATCACTGAGTCAGTTTCCTGCAGAAATAACACCCCAGCGTATGAGCATGAGTGTAGGTATGTGTGTGTGTGTGTTGCGTAGGTGAATATCTGCAGCATTCTTGTGCTCAGAAAGACCATGCTCCCTTAAGATGAGCCTTATGTACTGCATTAATTCTGCTTACGCTACAGGGCTCTCCAAGGTGAGACTAGTTTGCTTATTCAAATATGGATGTTGACCACACATTCACGGCTGCAGTCAGATATCTGAGAACACCACAAAAAGGCCCCTCAGGCTTCACCAGTTTATTTCAAGGCAGGAGAAACACGCAACTTTCAACAACAGGCAACATTTTGTGTGCCTGTGTGTGCCTGTGTGTGTGTGACTCTGCTTGAAAAGTTCCTCTGTATTTTATTTCTATCTGATTTCAATTCTAAGCGTCTCTCCCTCTTGACCTCATCTCTCTCTCTCTCTACCTCTTGTTAAATATTCATGATAATGGCAGTGCAGTAGTGTAGGCTATGGTAGAGTGCAGCTGCAGAAAGTCTCTCTCTCTCCTGCTCGCTCCCTTTCTCTCTCTCTCATTCTCTCTCTTTGTTGTGCTGTCTCTCACTCTTTCTCTTTTTTTGCTGTCACTGACATGCTCTCTCTCTATCTTCTGCTCTTTCTCTCTTTTTCTGCTTCTCATCACTCTTCCTCTCTCGCTTTCTCTCGCTCTCTCATTCCCTCTATCTTTATCTCTGTCCATCTCCCTCTTTCTCTGCCTTTCTCTCAACATCTCATTTTTTCTCTCATTGTCTGCTTTCTCTGTCCCTCTCTCTCTCTCTTCCCCCCTCTGACTTTCTCTCTCACTCACTTTCTCTTCTGTCTCTCTTTTGCTGTCTCTCTCTCTCTCTCTCTGCCACTCATTCTCTCTCCATCTCCCATTTTCTCTCTCTCTCTTTTGCTGTCTTTTTCTCTTTGTCTTTTTCTCTCCCTCTTCTCTGACTCTCGTCTCTTTTTTCCTCTCTCCATCTCTTTCCCCCCTCTCTATCTTCCTCCCTCTCTCTTTCTTTCTCTCTAGTTCTCTCTGTCTTTGTCTCTGTCACTCGTCTCTCTCTCCCTCTCTGGCAGTGTAGATATGACTCAGGTGATGAGGCAACCCATTACCATCACGAAGGAGGAGAGTGGAACAGCATTACCATCAACATCAACAACAACAACAGCATAAACATCAACAACACAGACACATTCTATTTTGGCTCGTTCGCTCTTACTCTCTCTCTCTCCCATCATCTCTCCGCTGTATCTTTCTTCCCTCTTTTCAATCCATCTTTCACAACACCCACTCACTCTTTTCCCACTGTTATCTCTTTCTGCCCACCTTCTCCCTCCTCCCCCTTCCCCTCCCACCTCATTTTCTGACCATCTCAGCCTAAAACCCACCCTTATCTCTCATTCTCTCTCTCTCTCTCTCTCTCTCTCTCTCTCTCTATCATTCCCACCCCCATCCTCTCCCACCTCACTCTCTCAGTTCTTTTCTCTGTGTGTGTAGCAGTAGTGTATTCTTTATTGCTCTCTAAGCAGAAGGCAATGTTAAGAGACTGAGTAAGGCCGCTGTTCTCTCTGGCTAAGAGAGCGGATCTGCACCACCATCCACTCTGCTGTCTGGACCGTATTTTAACATCGTTAAGACTTAATTAGAGCGCGATTCTCAGGATCTTACAGCACCAGTAATGCTTTATTGTAGCTTCGGTGTGGCTTTATGGGGCTCTGACAGTGCCAACTAAAGTCTCTTATCCAAAAATCATCTGTTCCATGGCACACTGTAAAACTCAACAGCCGTATATATGTATAAGTATTAGTTGCTATGGGGACAGGCATCTAAATCATTTTTGCAATTCGAAGATCTGCAATTTTCAGCAAATGGTATGTGAATATCCCAAAGACAGAAAATTTTACATTCACCCTTTAAAAAAGTTATTATCCAAAAGTTAATATATATATATATATATATATTAAATACGTTGATGGTTCTTCTCTATGTTGGAAAAACAGTTGTATATGGTTCTTTGAAGAAGGTTCCCTTTTGTGCACATATATATATATATGTGTGTGTGTGTGTGTATATATATACACAGAGCTATATTCTGATATATAGCTCAGTTCAGACACCACTATTGAGTATGACATGAGTATTTGTAAGCCATACCTGTTTCGGAGTGTTGGGTAGGGCGAAGTTCACGCGCGTGTGCCACACCTCCTTCGACTCCACGTCCTTCACCCTGATCTCCAGGTTCCGCCCAGTGCTCTCCGATAGATGCAGAGTTCTTGCAGCGTACACTTTGCCGTCTTCTCCTATCCGAAAATCCACCGGGTCTCCGCTCTCGAAGCGCAGGCCAGAACCTCGGCCACAGTCCACGAAACTCACTGCAGAGAAAGAGAGAGGGAGGGGGTGGTGGTTGGACAAGGTTGTGTACGAGCCAGCATACTTTTTCCCAACAAGCATCTTTAAAAAAAAATAAATAAAAAGGCATACACAAAATGACATCCTACTACACCACGAGGGAATTGTGGTTTTATTCGAGAAGAGAGGACAGAGAGCGAGGGAGTGGGAAAATGCATACATAGCCAGGGAGGGTAAAGGAGAGAGGGAGGGAGAGAGCAAGGGAGGAGAAGGAGAAAGAGAGAGAGAGAGAGAGAGAGAGAGAGAGAGAGAGAGAGAGAGAGAAGAAAGGAAGGGAGATCTGGTAGAAGTTCTAACACTCTCCTGCATTATTCATGCTGAGTCTTCCCCTGCAGGCATCCAGGTGTGCTGAATGAGGCCGAACGGGGGAAGAGGAGACAAAGAAAAAGAGAGAGAAAGAGAGTGAGAGAGAGAGAGAGAGAGAGGGAGAGAGAGAGAGAGAGGATGGAGGCAGCTAGGCTACAACACTAGAGGGAATCGCATTAGAAATACACGAAGAATAAACAAATGACTGCGCTTTCACTCATTATGCGGCTATTAGAGAAGAAACAATTACGCAGTTAGCGGCGAGAGAGATGGAGGAGGAATGCGGATTGCTTTGTGAAATCCGTGTATCGACTCGGCTCCCGCTTTTTGATTCTTCAGCTCTCTGAATGCCATGCCTCATTATTAGGGCTCACTGGAAGAAGAGATTTTACTCTCCCAGAGCGTTAGCGTGTCATGCTGTTGTTGGATATGGAGTGTGATTATTGACCAGCGGCTATTTACATTGATCAGCCTCATCATTCTGTCCACAAAGCGGACAACAACACCAGGAGGCTGTCGACTATTTTCAAAAGAAGGAGGCCGCAGAATGTTGGGCATAGCTAGTGGCTTCTCTCTTTCTTTGTCTAAGACACACACACACACACACACACACACACACACACACACACACACCGTTTCTTCTTTCTCTAAATGTGTCCACATTGTTTTATATTCTTTTTCTCTTTCCCTGCTGCTATTTCTTATTAGAGCTCAGTGTGAAATGTGTGTGCCTGAAGGTCTATGTGTGTGTGTGAGATCACAGGTCTCTTCATTTTTTTAGCTTAGTCTCGTTATTAGCTCCAGGAATTGCATTACACAAATATAAACCCCTACTAAACCTGTCAGTTTCAACATGGCTTCAAAAAAAGAGCGTTTCATTATAGGAAAACCTTCAGTCTGTTACAAAGAAAGGGGCAAAACAACTTTATGGTTGGTTAGCCTGTAGTTTCTATAGCACATATGCTAGCTATCTAGTGTAACAGCTAATCTATCTGAAGTTTAAGCAAGTTTTAAAGGCATGTCATCTGTAATTTACTGAAACTTCAGCTAGATTAGTTGACGACTTGAGATAAATTAGCACTAGCTGGCATACTTGCTACCCAAACTACATGCTAGCCAACCAGGCCAAGTTGTTTTGCCTCTTTTCTTTAAACGTCACATTTACTGCACACAGCAAGCGCTCCTTCAATCAGAATGAAGGTTATTCTATAGTGAAAAGCTCATTATATGAAGCCGTATTGAACCTGATGCTGCTGTGAGCTTTTAAAACTGACAGGCAAAGTCACATGTAAGGTTGAAAATGCAAGTTAGCCAGTATAAAGCCTAATTTAATCAGTTTTTGCTTTTTCTTGGTTATTTCTGAGGCAAAAATTTCATGCATCTCAAGTCTTGAGTCAAGTCAAGTTGTGAGTCAGTTAAGGTCGAGTCTTGAATACCCATCTTTGGTGTGTATACCTGCTTAACCCCTTAAATGCCCAGGGCTGCCGGTGGGCCCAAAGTTTTATTACACACTTCTATAACCTAAGAATAGCTCAGCCAGTTTGCATTAATGTCCTTGTAGTTACTGAATAATAAGACTTAGTATGAAATAAACCTGGGATTTAAGGAGTTAACCCATTGAATCCTGGGCCTGTTACTCAGTTATTTATTTTAAAGAGCTTTGTAACATAATCTTTATCTGTCACATATGTATATGATTGATTACCAT
This sequence comes from Colossoma macropomum, assembly GCF_904425465.1. Classification (NCBI taxonomy): domain Eukaryota; kingdom Metazoa; phylum Chordata; class Actinopteri; order Characiformes; family Serrasalmidae; genus Colossoma; species Colossoma macropomum. The sequence goes on along the minus strand of NW_023494795.1, from coordinate 16,444,898 downwards.
GAACAACAACTTCTATGTTCTCATAGAACAGAATAGAAAACCCATTAACTCAAAGCATTGCTTGTAACAGAAGCCAATAGCAAGGTTTCTGAGCATTGTTAACTGAGTCAGTTTTTTCTGTTACTTTACGGAGGGAACCAGTTGAAACTATTTTTTGAGGTCATCACTTATGCACTACAGATGCGGCAGATAGAAATCATGTTAAAAAAGCTGGAGTGTTGCTTTAAGACTCACTTTTTAGTATCTATTATGAATTAGAAACAAATATGCAAGTGATGAGTGGGGAACTGAACTGTGCACCAAAATACAGGCCCTGAGGAATTAAGGGGTTAATTAAAAACATACGTTAAAAAAACAAATCCTACTTTCTGTTCAGATTAATCATCTGTTATGATATGAAGGTCTTTAAGGATAATAAACTAGGCTTCAATAATCAGTCAGTGTAATGCACCGGTCCAACCAATGAGCTCTCATTACTGATTATTAGATAAAGGGTGGCTGCAGGGTAAGAGGAGTCATTGTGTTTATCGGATTGTGAGTGGGGAGGGGGGTCCTAGCGTTCTTCCACTCTGCTGGACCGGAATGAAGCCTTTTGTTTGGGCTGCGCCGCCTCTGCAGGACAAAAAAGCCTCCTGTCATTTTTCCTTGCCTCGGGCGCAGTCTTACACGCCGGAGATTCATAAAGCAAATGGTTTTGATGTTGTGTGATAGCCGAAGCCCCGGCGGATCCGCTGCTCGGCAGGTGTGTATGAGGGTTGTGTGTGTATGAGTGGCTGTGTGTGTGTGTGAATGTGTGTGGATGGCGCTAGGTTGTGCGCCGGGTGCAGGTTTAATTTGATGTCTGCACCCATTTGGCCTGTAGCTGTGTCTCCTCCTCCTGCACTTTTCATGAGGAAGGAGATATGTGTGTGTGTGTGTGTGTGTGTGTGTGTGTGCATGTGTCAGACACACACTCTACATTTCAACTCTGCTGTCTCACCGCATATAACTCTGCTTTCACAGAAATGGACACATCTATGAGTGTCGCTCTGTCCACACTGTCCTCTTTTCACCTGCAACCCCCCCACACACGCACACACACACGCACACACACACACACACACAGACTCAGCATTGTTTATCAGAGCCAGCCTGAACAAACAGTCTGAATGACATAAAATAAACAGGCAGAATGAAACAGGGTTTAATCACGATGGTTAGTCCCTCAGCAATGGCTGCATAATACATCCACCTGCAGTCAAACAGAGTGACTGCTGAAGAAGAAGTGAGAGGAAGAGAGAGAGAGGGAGAGAGAGCTAGAGAGAGAGGGGTATCAAGAAGAGAAAGACGGAAGGAACAAGAGAAACCAAGGAAGAAAAATAAGGAGAGAGAGACTGATGGAGACAAAGAGAAAGAGTAAGAAAAAATATACAGAGAATGACGAAGACAGAGACTAAAGAGACAGATGGAAACGGAGAAAGAGAGACTGAGGGATAGAGACAGAGAGAGGAAGGAGGATGAGAGATTGAGAGAGAGGCAGTGTGAGACAGAAGAGAGAAATTAAGAGAAAGAGAGACAGACAGATAGATTAGTGAGAAAGAAAGAGTGAGATGGAGACAAAGAGAAGACAGAAAGACCTTGAAACAAACACAGAAATAGAGACAGAGACAGAGAGAGACAGATAGAGAGAGAGAGAGGGAAGTGATTTATCACTGAAAAGCTACTTGTTATGATGCCGATTTAAAAAGAACTCAAATGAGAAGAAGAAGCCACTTGACTTCAGACTGTTTACAATTCATAAGCAGGACAGATACAAACAACGAGAGTGTTATGAGTGGAATAGGTGGGCTTAGCTTCAACCAACACTCAGACGAGGACATGTACTCACTTTCACTCTCTCTCTCTCTCTCTCTCTCTCTCTCTCTCTCTCTCTCATACACACACAGAGAGGCAGAGCTGATTTGGTAAGTGATTTGATTATGAGGCCTGTGCTGCCTGTAAGGTCTGCAGTGGTGATGAGTGTAGCTGATGGAGCATATTGTGAAAGCACTGATGCTGCTCATATTAGCATTTAGTGCTAACTCACACTGAAATTCAGCTTTCGTTCTCTGTATCACTTCAAAAGCTGCAAAAGCTCTTCAGCTGCCCCCACTCATACACTGTTTAAAGATACAGAACTCTTCCATCTTCCATTTATGCACAATCCCATTCACATAAATATATATATATATATCACTGTTGTCGGAACAAAATCTCGTATCTCCAAAATGCTAACTTTACAAGGAAAAAACCTACTTTACTTTTAATGTCAATGGAACCAGAATTTTTTCGAAGTCATTTTGGGTCCATTCATCATGAAAAATGACAAAAATGGAAATAAATCAGTATTACATTGTGTACTTTATCCATGAGGCAAAAACACACAGCTTAGCGGTGGCTGCTGTGATATCAGCTTGGTTTTAGATTTGAGCTGATTTGAATGTAATAGCCCTAAGCTAATAACTTGAACTTTACAGCCACACAAGTTGAAAAGGGAAAAGAATATCAGGGAGCAAAACAGATATGATAAGTTCTATTTATATGGTGCCTTTTACAAACCCAAGGACACTAACAACTGAAATACAGTGCTGTGATAAAGAATTCTATTTATATGAATGTATATGTATATACATATATAACCATCTTTCTCTTGTAAGTAGCACTCTAACATTTGAACCCACTGCTGCCCACTGGAGAATGTGAAATGACGGTGGGAAAAAGAGCTGTATATTGTCCAGATTAGTCAGTTAATTGATTACTCAATCAAAACAAAAATAAAACTGACCTTTATAAATTGGCAATGATTAGATGTGAGAAGTGTGTGTGATGATAACGCATGTATTAATTTCTTCTCTAGTCTCTCCTACAGCAGCAAAGAGACGTACGTTTTTTGTTTTTTTTGTTGACCAAATAATGTTTATATATTCTTCAGTGAAGTAATTTCAAAGGCTTCTTAGTTGATCTTTTACCAGTAATATGTAGTTTGGCTTGATATTGTACAGTTTGGCTTTAAAGAAAATAAAAATAAATAAATAAAATTCTGATCACTTGATGAATCAATGAAATAATCAGTAGGTTACTCAGTTACTAAAGCCCCTTTCACACATGTTTAACCCTTTAAAATCCCAGGCTTATTATATACTAAGGCTTATTATTCAGTAAATATAGGGGCTTCAGTGCAAACTGGTTGAGGTTATAGAAGTGTGTAATAAAACTGGCTATTTAAGGGTTTAAGTGGAAATGTAAAAACTAAAAAAGTGGGCTAATTAAATAGGAAGGGGCAAAGTGTAAGCGCGAGCCGGAGTCGTAATCCCGGTAAAACTGGCACCACAATTGATCAGCATGAGGCCAAGTACAGTTCCTGGGAAATCACCAGGAGGGCTTACGTGTGAACAGAAGCCAATACGTTATCAGGCAAGTTGAGTAACATGTCAGCTTCTGTTGTTTTTACAGTCAAACTGAGTTTTCATGAGTGAAAAATGTTACAAGAGTATATTTAGTACGATCCTAGTGGAATATCACTCAAAGAGAAGCATCAGATGTGAGTGAGTACGCGGTAAAATACCGCTTAAAGGCTGCAAGCGAGAATAATGTGAAGCCTGAACACTGGCGGTAAAGGTATGCCCGTAATGCACTGGGCTCTAACTAAGAAAAGGACCTAATATAATTGATAGGAATTGTCTACTGCGAAGTGTAAAAGTGGAATTCTGTGAAACACAGCTCAAAACAGATGAGCCGGTTAGGTCCTTGCTCAACGCCGTGCAGTGCTGACCAGCGCAGAGCTTGTGTGTAATGGCCCTCTTTTTTTCCAAGGCTTTGTAAAGGTCAGCCTCCTCTAATGGTCACCATTCCTCAATCTGTCCCTTAGAGTGTACTGCAACCTGAACCTGAACCACACACACACACATACACATCATTGATAGTTCCCACCGGCACCGTCTTCAGATTTATCCTAAAGGGAGAATGCATGCTGAGGTATAAAAGCTACCATCAGAAAGCTGGGGGGGTCATAAAGGGGCTCATTATCTCTTTTGAAAAACGGCATGTGCAGTTCCCCTAACGAGCTGGTAGTCATTGATTAGTTGCCAAAGTGTTATAGTGTTTAGTAATGGCGTCGGGTGAAACTGCTTTTACAAACGCTGCTCCGTTAATGGGAATTACCACAGCCTTTGATCCAAAATGGCAGCTAACAACCTTACATATTTATCTGCTCAGCCTGTAGTGCTCTTCTTATTCTGAGAAGAACTACAGAGAAAGAGAGAGAGAGAGAGAGAGAGAGCGAGAGTATACAATCCCTTGATATCACCTCTTTGCCTCGTCCTCTTTTCTCTCTCTCCTCACCCCTCATTTGTTCAGATTTTAATTTAGATCAAAGGAACATGGTGCACATCACACCTGATTAAACTCAAATTGTTAAACGACTCCATTACAAACACACACACACGTGCGCACACGTGGAGAAGACCATTATTATACTCATCTTTTCTTCGTGGACTTTTCTGGCTGTGCTATAATTAGTTTTAGCTGACAGGAAAAACAGAGCAGTCTAGAGATCCATCCCCAGAAATGTGCTCGCTCTACAGGAGCATTATTAAAACACTGGGTGGTCTGTTAATATAAACTTTGCCCGCGTGATCACTGGTTGAACTAACATCGCGTCCTTCAAACTGTGTGCTTAGGTCTATTGGAACAAGGCTGGGTAAACATACAAAAGAGTTTTTTCATATGAAAACTCTGTTGGCGTCTGGTTATATATTAGAGTATGGGGGGGGTGGGACACTAGTGGTCTTCAAATAACTACTGCTTTTTTATGATATATGCTGGAGGAAATCATTTGTTAAATCGGCCATTCACACTATATTACTTACGTAACGCTGTTGTCAGAACAAAACCTCGTATCTCCAAAATGGTAACTTTATAGGAGAAGGAAAAAACCTTCTTCACCTTTAATGTAAGTCAATGGAACCAGACATTCTGGGCCATTTCTTTTGATCCATTCATCATGAAATTTACACACAATCTAAGGGGCAACAGGTATTTTCAAATTATGTAAAAAACTGAAAACGACAATGAATCGATTATTTTTGCATCAATTATTTTGATAAATAATCGAGCAAAAATAATCAAGCAATCAGCCTTTGTATTCACAAAAGCTAGATAATAAAAGCTGACTTAACTGAATATATACAAACCAAGCACAGCCTTCAAAAACTCCAAAATATGTTGTTGGAAAAAGAGGAAAAAGATAAACTAGTAAGACTTTAAAAAGATTCCATTAATATAAACTGTAGTCTTGGGCAACTGAGGACATCGTATGTAAAGCTGTTTATCTGGGCAGTAAGCATTTATTTATTTTAAAATATAAATAAAAATAATACTGTGATAAAAACAAATAAATAAAAACTATATTTAGATACAGCTGTAATTCATTTTTTCATAACCATTTTCCAGCCTCTCATCTATCTTTACAGAATTAAACAGGCTCTTTTTGCTCCTGTGCCTTTAAGACTGATATATTTATTTGATCTCTGTTCTGATTGGCTGCCTTGTACTATGCCTCATTCAAAAAGCAGTCTGTGCTGAAACGCTCATAACTTCAACAAGAATGAGACGGGGCTAAACTGCTGCAGGCTGAATAAGTGGAAAAACATAAATGATGACATCAGAAAACCATGAATCCAAAACAGGCTGTTTCTGCAATTTAATGTATACATAATGTAATATATGGACTGTACAGAACACAGAGTGAATGTTAAACTTAAAAATGTTTACACACTACATCAAACCCTTTTATTTAAACAAAAAAATGAGGAACTTAGTTAAAATAATTCAGCCTCTTTAATAACTTAACATTTTGTTACATTTTAACTGTATCTATGTGTATTTGTATTCATTTGAAAGTCAGTATTTTATTGGCAAAAACATACTTGTTGCTAAGACCATTTTCATGGCTGTTTAAGACTTTTGCACCATATTGTCCACAAATGTGATATGAGAATGAATATTTTTTATCATGTAAACTGCCAACTATACACTGCCAATGTCCTTTAGAGGTACATTTTAATGAATGCATATTTTGTAATACATCTCTACACATCTGCTTATAGCACAGGAGCACACAAGGGAAGGCTCTCTCTATCTCTCTGTCTCTCTGCTGTGTGAGCATGAGTCATTTTAACCTTTGACCTTGTTAGTTTGAACTCTGAGAGGACTTAGGATTTATCACTCTATACACACACACACACACACACACACTAAAAGACACTCATGCAGCATATGGTGAAGGCGTGATGCCAATTCCATCCTGAGGGACACATGAACTGAGCAGAATGTGTTCCGCTGCGGTGCTCAGCTATCTCCATATACACACACACACACACACACACAACACAATTATTTATCCTCACACCCACACACGCTAACACACACATGCTCACTCACTGCTTTTCTCCCCACTCACTTCACCGCCAACCCAAACTGACACAGTGTATAAGAATGACAGCAGCAGTACTGCAGGGGAGGCAGAGGCGTCATGACAGCTCCACAGTACAAAATATGAACAAAACTGTTGAGCTGCATCAATACTGAATTTCTGGACCAACAACAATAACCAATACGCCTTGTTGTGGCTAATACTGACACTAATAACTGATACCAGTAAGTGATTTCAAATTTTTATTAAATGCAATGTGTGTAAAAATGGACCACAATTTTACTGAGCCATATCAGATTTTCATTATTATACAGTCATATGAAAAAGTTTGAACTCCTCTGGTTAAATTACATGTTTTTTTGATTTTCTTAGTGAAAGAAAGTTAACAAAACCTCTACAGAGAACAAAAAAATGTTATTTTTCTGCAAAGTTTAGTGCACAATTTCTATTTATTTGCTGAAAACATAAAATATAAAATGTACCATAACTTTTTTACAGGCCACACTGCATAGAAGTGAGCTCTCTGTGGAGGATGTGTACTTATTTTCACTTAACAGTCAACAAAACATGTCATCTGACCAGGGATACCCAAATGTTTGCATACGACTGTATATGTAAATATTTTGCATTATTTAGTAGAATTTCAGAGCCACTAACAGTGGCAGCTAACACTGTACTCTTATTGTTATAGCAGTGGCGTTCCTGCCTGGATGGGGACTTGTACCTGCAATCTTCTTGTGTGGGATGGTGGTGCGGTCTAGTAAGCTCTGTATGAGCAACTTCAAAAGAATGGAGGTCCCCATCACGTGTTGTCAGTGAGATAAAAATGATTGGTTGTGATTTTCAGGAGTGATTCCAATATTATACTAGTAACAATATAATTTTACATTTTATCAGAGAATAATATATTGCATACCCCTAAAAAAGACCTATGAAGTCCACACAAAAAGATCAAAAGTGTTCCTTCACTGTGCACCAAAACACAAGTCAACACCACAATGCAAAACTGTATTGTAATTAGAACTACAGTCATAAACTGCATACATGTTCAGTGTTTATGTTCTAATAGTAGGAAAAATCTGCAATTATTATTATGGCTACGTTCACATTACAAGCCTCACTGCTCAAATCCAGTCTCTCTGACATGATGCTTCACACTCGTTTAGGTAAGTGATTCAAATCTGGCATTAATGTGAACGAACTGGCGTCCTGAATTGACCCGCACACGCACATCCTACTCAGTAACGTCACGTGAATGAATCACATGCGTCATGTGCTTCATCAGCAAACAGACTAACGAGCAGAACAAGCCTTCATTGTGAAGATAATTAACTCTGAACAGCTCTCAACTGTTCATTATTAGAGCCAGACGAAGACGAAAAAGGTGAGATGTGTTGGTTTTCCACCATTTACAGGCTTTAACTTCTGTTGCTGCTGTTGCTGCCATGGTAACGCTGAATGATGGCGCATGCGCAGTGGAAAAAAAGCACATGAATTCCGATCTGAGCGTTCACACTAAGGTTGTATGGCCATGAATTGGATACGTATCCAATCTAGGACCACGTATGAAAGCTCGGGTCGGATTTGAAAAGATAAGATTTGTGTGTCCACACAGCCCTGAAAACATCAGATCTGAGTCACATTAGGGCAAAAAATCTGATTTGTGCCACTTCAACCCGGTAATGTGAACGTAGCCTAAGTGCTAACTGAACAATGAAAACATATTGCAAAAGACAAAAAATATTAATATGGATGAGTTGAAGTGAAGTTGTGTGGAACACACACACACACACACACACACACACACACACACACTGTGTTAAGAGGGCCAGGGCTGCAGACTGGTAAAGTCACAGCAATCATTAATTGAGGGCTGATAGTTGGAGGAAGGGATTTTAAAAGCTTACACAGAAGCATATGTGGGACTGAGTGTGTGTGTGTGTGTGTGTGTGTGTGTGTGTGTTCTGTAGATTGTACACCTGTCAATAAAGCAATAGACTGAAAACTCCCTCACATCAACAGCATTGATCACTGTAATTGCACTCATTGTGTATGAAAGCAAATGAAAACAATTAAATGTCAAAACACTCACAAACACACACACCCAGCACCACAAGTGGACTTTGTTTATTGCAAAAGATGATGACAAACAATATGTCAAGTAAATGGCACCAGTGAATTTGTAAATTACAGTGAGAAATGTCTATATTACACACTTTTATAAATGACTTGCCAAACCGTGGAAACAACAAAAGCTGTGTCCTCAAAAACATCCCTGTATGCACGTGTGTGTGTGTGTGTGTGTGTGTAAAACTCTTCATTCTTTGTCTTCATTCTGTTTAACATCTTAATCTGTGCCAAACCCCACTGCTTTAAAGACAGCGAAAACAAAAGATGACAATGACAGGGATTATAATTTCAATCTTGGATTTTCTGGGAATAATACTGAGTGCTCTAAGCCGACTGCACAAACTCTGATTAAACATTTCTACACCAGTGCAGGGTGTGTGTGTGTGTGTGTGTGTGTGTGGTCAGGATGATAAAACTTATTGTCTGGCTGCTTCTCTCCCTCTTGAGACTGGGTGAGGATGATAAACATGCTCACATATCATAACTGTGTGATGGCGCACTTGACTGTTACAAAGAGATGTCAACACAGGTGTGTACACACTGAGACAAGACACATATGACAAACACACACACATACAGTACGTCAAAAAAATACAGTGGTATATCAGTGACACTGTACATATTAGGACTCAGACAAAGGACTCAGGATCCACCAGAGGAGTAAATATGAATGATTAGTTGTGAATATGAGGAGTGAAACTACATTGTCGTTATTAATTATTAAAGCTACACTACGTATGTTTGGGGCTTTAGAGACTTTAGAGCTGTTTCCTGAGACTTGGAAAACTCTGTTTACTTATACTCTAGGACTTTCAAAACAATCTGAAACTCCTTATAAATTACATAAACTGCAGAAAACTGTCAAGTCAAGTGGATGCCATGAAAAAGACACATAAAAAAACAACAAAAAAAAACTTGGCAATACTAACACAGTTAGTTTACAGGTGTTATGTTATGGATAACATACACATATTCCTAAATGTAACTTGAGCTACTTTAACTCTGAATTCTAGCTTCAGCACTCTGAGAAATGCTTGTTTATGATAGTCAGAAAAAAATCAATGCTTCTTTACTGTTGTGTGCATGGGCAACAGAGAGATAGAGAGAGAAAGCGAGAGAACAGAGAGAGAAAAAAAGAGAGGGGTGAGAGACAGAGGGGGAAAGAGAAAGAGAGAAAGAGAGAGAGAGCAGGGTGGGGTGAAAGAACCTGGGGAAAGAGTATATGTTCTCAGGTGCAGAGTAATGCAGCCAAGTGAAAGACAACACCTGCTACTCTGATGAGAACACACATACACACACACACACACACACACACACACACACACACACACACACACACCTCAATAGAAAGATTGAGACAGGTCATCTTTCACTATGGAAAACTCCTGAAACATAACTCCACACGTTACCATTAAACAGAGAGAGAGAGAGAGAGAGAGAGAGAGAGAGAGAGAGAGAGAGAGAGAGACATAGAGACTGAGAGAGAAAGAAAGAGAGAAAAAGAGAGAGAGAAAGAAAGAGAAACAGAGAGAGAGAGAGAGAGAAAGAGAGAGAGAGAGACTGAGAGAGAAAGAAAGAAAGAGAGAAAAAGAGAGAGAGAAAGAAAGAGAGAGAGAGAGAGAGAGAGAGAGAGAGAGAGTGAGAGAGAGAAAGGCAGAGAGAAAACGAGAGAGAGATGAACTTTCCCGAAACAGTCAAAAAGCTACAGTTGTGGCTCCAACTGAAGTGCAGTATAACACACTGGGTCAGAACTACAGTAGCCATGGTGCATTAGGGTGGCATGGTGAGAGGTAATGAGATTTGTGCAGAGACTGACCCAGTTATTCACGCCTGCAGCAGACGTGAGTGTGTTTTTGTGTGTGTGTGTGGTGAAATCAAAGAAGCAAAGTTGTATTCGCTTTTGGTTACACTCCATTGTTTAAATTTTGCAGAAACATGACATCTTCGCAAGCAAAACCATCTTAAATCTAGTCAATATATGCAGCATTTTTCATTAGAAGACATAAGAAGTGGTTAACTTTTTTATAGTTATTGTTTACATGTTTTAAGTAATGTTGTCTTATGAAATGTTTACTACAATGTCAGAAAACTTCTTAAAACAAGCACATTTTCTAATTTCATCTGCCACACTTTTACAACATAAAATTATTTAAAACATATAAAATTATCTAGAAATAGGTTAACTTTCCCTTCTTATATCTTCGTATGAGATATATTAAATATATTGATATAAGAATATAAGATTCAGGATGATTTTCTTGCCAAGATCATATTTTTTTGCACTGAATGAATGTTTCTGTGTGTGTGTGTGTGTGTGTGTGTGTGTGTGTGTGTGTGTGTGTGTGTGTGCGCTCTGTCTGCTGGAGTGAGAGAATGTCGCAGACGAGCACACAGTAGAAAGGCTGAACATATAGCGGAATGAGACTGACAGAGAGAAAACGGCGAGAGTTCATTGTTTCCAATCTAGTATGAACCACTTCTTATATACACATCACTGAACTCAAACCGAGGACTAAATAAGAGTCTGCAGAAGAACAGCAAGTGCAGCGCGACACACAGACTGTCTTTCTCCGCTGAGCACAGAGCCGACAGTCTGCGGTCTGCAATTTGAGTGAGCGGTACGTGAGTTGCGAATGCCCCTCTGAGGGGCAGATCTGTGGGACAGCGCAGTCTTTGTGCTCTCTCACTATGGAACAATACCCTCAGCTCTTTTCCCCACCAGCCCACAGTGACAAAGTAGGCCAGGTTGCCTAGTGCACCGCTGGTCGCCCCTGACAACCCCAGAGTCTGTACAGCTAGCTGGAGAATGGGGGAGGGTGTGGTGAGAGGAGGGGCAAGTTTTTCATTCATCTACACACACACACACACACACACACACACACGCACACACTCACACACACACACACTCACACACTCACACACACACACTCACCCTCCCCCAGTCTCACAAAACAAAGTCGGCCATGTCAAATCAATCGGCAACGCCCAAGGACATCAATATGGGGCCAATAAATCTCGCTGGAGGGAAACCCGACCTCTCACCTCTGCGCTGACTTCAGAAGCGCTCTGCTAGCAGGTTCACTAACACAGACGGAACTGCTTAAAGGGCCCATATCATGGAAAATCGAATATTCCTCACTTTTTTCTTAAATGAAGGAGTTCAAAGAAGTATGTAAACAATGTTAAAGTTTTAAAATGTACTGTCTACTGCAAAGTACATATGGTATGTGTACCAAATCTCCGCTGCACAGTGGCTTGTTTTGAACTGACTGTTTCTGTGATGTCATGGTAACCGACACATCTGCATATACCCGTCTATTCAGCCTATTGCAGCCACTCATGCTGATGTTATAAGGAGTGTTTCAGTCAATGCTGCTTTTTGAATAAGGTAATACAGGGAAACAAAAATTAATAGAAGAAAAATGCAGGATTTGAGCCCTTTAAAATGTTAAAACAGCTCAGGAACACAACTGAAGCGTTGATTTGGCAAAAAAATCCTTACTCTAAATGTAGTTGATCAACCAAGGCATGTTTGATTTGGTTGGTGTCTGAAGTTTGCTGTTCTACCTTAGCACTTGAGCTACAAGGCTAATGTAGCAAACTAGTATTAAAAATAGGCAAAATTATGGCACATAGCTGAAAACAGGCTTTGAAGCCATAATGAAGCTTTAATTTGGTGAATTTGTTTACAGTAAATCATACAGTGTCAGAAACCAAACAAGCAAGTCTATCTAAGATTACTTACAGATTGGCATTATACTAACAAGTGGCTATAAGCGACTACTTGTTAGCTACAGCAAGCCTTAGACAGCAAACATGTCTTTCCTCACTGACTCAATCTGGAGTAAAAGTTTAAAAAACTGCAAGTTTGATTTTTAAACTAACCCTACACACAGTTCATTAAGCGGAACAGTCAGACAGGTGAGAGTGGGATGTGAGGAGTTTTGTTCAGAGCTGCTGGAAGGTGGTGAATGTGTGAAAGAGAGGAGGCGGAGGGAGGTAGACAGAGGGAGGGAGGAGGAAGAGTTACGAGCAGAAAACAAAGGAGGCAGCAGCAGGTTTACTTGAGCAATGAAGAAGTGTGAAAGTGTACACCAGTAAAGTGCTTCAAAGGATAAGCACAAAAGAGAGCGTGTCTGAGAAATAGAGAGACAGCGAGAGAGAGACATAGAAAGAGAGAGCGGCCTGGCAGCATGATGTCACCTCTGTATATTCCTGCACAGTGTGTGTTAGATAGCTTCTGCGTGTGTGTGAGCGCACTGATTTCGCCACTGGCTGTTTTTAGCTCCCTATCAGCGGCAGTCACATGACTCGCTCCAATTATCACCTCCTGCACCCGCTAACTCCTGCACAAGCTAACGCCTGCTCTCATTAAACACCACAGAAAGCATCTTCATTAGAGCAGCCCAATAAAAGAACTGAGAATATGTGTGTGTGTGTGTGTGTGTGTGTGTGTCAGAATGTGTGTGTGTGTGTATGTGTGTGTGTGAATAAGAGCACTCCACCTAGCACAGCTGGGCTACATTGCCTTGTGTTGAGGTCATGTTAGTTCTAACCTAATCCAAATTCACTCCTACCCTTTACTGAACACAGAAGGAATTTTATCCTCCTGCTATCCTCCTCTGCTAATGGCTAGGAGTGAGTTCTACACGGCTTCTGCTTATCTGCCTCATTACCCGTATCTCCTGGAGTCAATGCAGCACCCCAACCACCAAACTCTGAGATCTGTCACTGGCTTTTATTTCCCCAGCATGACTCAGGACAGGACAAGACACATATTTTGAACCCTAAACAGGGTGAGATTCCAAGTCATTTAACCGCATAGTGACAATGCATCATGATTCACTGTGTAATTCATGTCTGGATCAGACCAGTTCAATAATGAGCCAAGTCTGAACCACATTCAGCACAAATGGGCACGAAGAAACCTTAGTCGCCTGTCTCCTGCACACAGACACACACATAGGTTTGACTTTATAGAGTCCATGTCCCATATATTAGATACATGTAACTACATATACTAGTGTGCAAAAGTCAGAGACCACCCTTCATTTATTCAACTTCCAGGCAAAACTACCAATAAGAACAGGAGTTTCCAAAATTGGAGTTAAATATTATTAAAAGACAATGAGACTGCTGAACACCTGGTAGACCACCAAAACTTCACCACCAGATAAACAGTACTTATCCTTCAGAGAAAATCAAGCTCCACTTTTTATCAGATCTGAAAAGCAGGTGTTTCTGTCCATCCTTCCACTTTGAGAAGACAACATAGTGGGTCATAATGGGTCTGAAAGGACATATAGCTGTCAAGAAGATGTTAATGAGAAAAGAAAACTTAAAGCTGCTAGTATTCTCAGAGCAGAGGACTGACCACCCCAGACCTCAGACCTCAACATCACTGAATGTGTTTGGGATTATTTGGGTCATGAGAAGCAGAAATTGTACCAACTTCTAACACTGAACTTGGATGAAAAGTATCCCTGCAGATTTCTTTGAAAATCTGAAAACAAATCTCACTAAATGATTATTTAGTTGTTGACATTTCTGTATGATTTTCTGTTAAATATTTACATTTGCTTTTGCACAGCCTGTATATGTAATGAGAATTCTCTAAGCCAAAACCTACCTATAACCTCAGAACCAAAAAGTGTAAAAAATGAAACATGTAGCTTTTGTAAGAAACTACAGGCTATTTTGTTGGTCCTGATATTGCAGGTTGGCCTTACTTTTCTCTAATTTTCCTACAAAGTCAGGGCATGAAGATGTATGAAAACACACACACAGGCACATGTGTGCACAGCCCAATCTTGGCTTATCCTGATGGATGGCTGGGTATTACAGCTGTCAGACAGTAAACCTGAGTGGGTAAGCATTAGCCAGTGGAAAAAAGTGTTTTGCAGACACCATTAGGCATGGATTAACCCATGGATGCATTCTACATGATCATTAAACACACATGCTTAGCTTCAAAACAATACCCTCTCCCAGCCGACCAGACGAGCTCAATTACTTTATGGATAGAACACAGTAGACATAGATTAGGCTGGAGAAGGGAGAGTGCTGCATCATCTGCTGGCAATAAAAGGGTGGCTAGAAGGAGAAAAGGACAGAGGTAGAAAGAAAGTTTAAATACCAGTATGTTGGAATGGTAATCAGTACCACTGACCACAGTGTAATGTAACCATGATGCTTGAGCCACGATATGATTCTATTGCGATTTTTAAATATTTCTGCAACATTCAATACATTTTCTCCTATAATTGAACAAAAGCCACTTTTAAGGATTTTCCTTTTTTCATGATATATGTTGCTATGAGTCGGCTTTAAACGTTCAAGGAATATCAATGCTACATTGTTATTAATGTTACCTTTGTTAAAAAGAAAATTTTAAATGTGTTTTCCATCATATATCAGTGGTTTTTCTTTTAAAAAATATGTCATATCCACAATTGATACAAATGGACATACAGAATTTAGGAGTACAATACATATTTGAGATTTACTATAGATAACTGTAGCATTAACAGAAGGGCTCTTATTGATATAGCACAGTGGGCAACATCGCTACCCTTCAAATGGCCGACTAGAGTTCAATCCGCTGCCTGGACCCATAAAGTTGTACTAGTATGACGCTACATTCTGCTACATCTGTAATACGATTAAAATGAAAGAAAACTGTCTGCCAAATGTTGCACATATAAACACTAACGATTGAATGACATATCGATACTCAGGTCTATGCTGTTTATCCCACCTAGACTATCACAATACTAGGTTGTATAATTTTTTTCTCCCACCCCTACCAACATGACGGCTCCTCAGCTTTCCTCAAAGCATCCAGACATCTCAGAACTTCAACATAAACACTGATACTCCAACTGCAAAGAGCTCCTGCAGAGCAGCCTAAATCTCACACACACAAGTGCGTACACACATGCACACACATGCACACACAGTTGCAAGTGCATCGTATCTTGCCTCTGCACCAGGGCACTGAGAGATTTAGTAGAGCTTAAAATAAACCATGAACATGGCAGTCATGCTGCATACGACACACACACAACACACGGTCCTCCAACCACTACTTCCATCTGTCCTCTCTTTACCTTTCCTGTCCTCTCCTCTCCTTGAATTCCTCACTTCGCTGGTGGACAGAATTCTCCTCCCTTCACCAACCCCTCTCAAGCTGTCCCACACTATCTCTCCTATCTGTCTTCATACCTCGCTCGCCCTCTCTCATCAGCCCCAGTGATTGAAACCAGGCTCTGTTGTAGCCAACCTACCCCCACATTCTTACACACACACACACACATACACACACAAACACACTATTCATATACGGACACATACACACTCTCAGCAGTCAGCATGATCTGACCTCAGTGTGCCTGGCTTCTGCGGTCAGGCGTGTCTGTGAGCGTGTGTGAGTGCTGAGCATGAGAGTTTGCCTTCTGACCGCAGGCTTCCTTGTCCAGCGGTCACCCTGTTCTGTTTTGGAGGGCAAAAACACAAAACTGCCTTCATTCAGCTAGAATGACAGAAACTGAGAGAGAGGGAGGGAGGGAGAGAGAGAGAGAGAGGGAGAGAGAGAGAGGAGAGAGAGAGATGGCCATGAGATAACATGGTCCCTTGGAGTTCTAGCGATGACCACACTCTGATAAGAACACACAACCAGACGCACACAAAGCGTGATTAGGAGTTTCCCGGTTTCCTGTAATTAAGGCTTTTACTACATTAATTATGGTTGAAGTGACTGAATAATACTAGGGCTGAACGGTTTGGGAAGAATGTCTAATTGTGATTTTTCTTACCAGTACAGTGACTGCAATTTAAACTGAGATTGTTTTAGACTTGAACACTGAGCGCTAGTCACGGTTGTGTTGTCTGGTACACAGCACGTGGGTGTTTGGCTGCTTTTCCAATAACAATACTAATATTGAAACCCTGAGTATCGGCGATATAATCTGATATTTCCTCATTAAAAACTACTAAGCTTTAAAATGAGCTATTTTAATTGAAGTGCTTAAAGCTGCACTATATAAGTTCTGGGGATCTGGAGACCTCTCTGGTGAAAATGTGTAACTGCGCACGACGTGCAGAAGACGTCACAGCATTGGGGTAGCATTTTCTATAGGCAGTTCACAAGCTAAATGTTATTAGGTTACATTTCCCCACTTAAAAATAAAACTGCAGCTCTTGCAACTTTTCCAAACTGCGATTCAGATATAAGAACGATAAATCTTTCGGCCTTAACTGTTACACAGTCATTAAGGCTCTGTGGGTTATCATACACATCCCACACCACCTCTCTTTCTCTCTCTTTCTCTTATTTATAGCTAAACATGTTCAGCAAAGCAACAGTGCAATCCATCATTCTTCGGAAACCAGGGCAATCACATACATATTCATTTCAAAAGATACGTGTGTGGATTTCAAATGTGCAAACGCTGCAGAAACACTTCAACAAAATGATGTTCAACAACTCAACACTTGTTGTCTCTCTCTCCCTCGTTCTCTCTCTCTCTCTCTTTCTCACATACACACACATACGCACTCACCCAAAGTGAGAGAGGAATTGGAGTGACCTCTAACAATAAAAAAGCCTGAAAGAACACAATCCGACAGTCACCATGACACCAGGGCATCCCATAATAATCCTTTAACACTCAAAAGAGGCTTAGGCAGGGAGGGAGGGAGAGAGAGGGAGGGAGAGAGAGAGAGGGAGTGAGAGAGAGGGAGAGCATGTCTTGGGCTTTTGTTTGTTTAATGCATTACTGGGTCAGCATTCCAGTCTTCTTTGGCAGTCTGGATGCTGCAGCAATGCCAGAACCACAACACGGCTGGATCTAAAACCAGCCTGAACGGCCAGCATTCACTGCCTCACTCATGTCTAATATAATTCATTACTAAGTGCAA
>NW_023494795.1:14289898-14622398 GCF_904425465.1 Colossoma macropomum | reverse complement strand
GATGTAAACACCCAAAAGGAGAGCCAGTAGTATGTTTTTCAGGAAGATTTTAGTCCAATCATTTTGCTTCACATTTTAGCCCAGACTCAAGGCAGCTAATCAAAACTTAATGTGCAGTCTTAAGGACACATTACCAAACATATTAAAACAGTTTTTTTTAATCTATGTGATAAACACAAATTGGAAAATGTCACATAAAAAAATTAATTGAGCCATTTTTGGTACATTAAACCACTTCAGTGAGGGAAAAACATGAAAAATGTAGAATAATGGCCCTTTAAATCTATAATTAGATAGAGCACTATCTCAACAAAATCATAATGAATCCAGTACTATTAGTCTTTTTCCAGGATATGCCTGATATGCACGGGCAATTCGCTGAGGTTTAAAGACCAGAATGGCCTGATATGAATTTGCCCTTTGCTGTAAAATCTCCATAATCATCGGCTATGTAATGGAGTATTGGCGGCGAAATGGCCAAAAGGCTTCGTTTAGCGGCTGCACAGATTTTTGGGTAATGAAAACAGAGGGAGCTCTATTTACAGCAGCGTTTATAAATAGCCAAGGAGATAAATGTGATAAATAAATTAGTCCTCTATGCTAACTAGCAATGCATATATCATCATTTTAGCAACGTTTGAGTCTTTTCATGCACATCAATATCATTTTCTGCACCATTAAACCTGAAGATAAATTGACACTTTTGTCCGTCGCCAAAGTGTTTCCCATCTGTCTCAATAACAAACGCAGTTAACAGGAGGGTTCCACTCGCTACTCTTTTTACTTCATGTCCAGACATGGCGGGAGGCAAAAAATGTGAGGCATGATCTCACTCTCGATTAGTGAGGAAGATGCAGCAGCAACTTGTCTGAATCAGGCAGTGATGAGATGTTCCTGTATCTGTTAGAGTTCTGTTAAACAGATTTGACCCTGATAGCCACATTAACACCACAATATATTCAAACAAACACGAACTGCATTATTCAGGTGAATGACTACAGAGATTCTGCAGCAGGTTTCTGCAGCAAGTGATTTAATGTAATAACTGCCTCATAATTAATAGCTGATCAAAAATGTAATAAATTTCCCCTCTAAATGGGCAAAAGTGTTAATGTAATAAACTGTCGGATAATGTAATAAAGGCTGATATAAAAAGAATGTTCCTCGTAGTAGATTAAATTAATTGATTTCTGCACTATCAATGACAAAGGGAGTTAATTTTGGTATAATTTTAAATAACTGAAATCAGTTTGGTAAAATAAAAACAGAAAAAAAGAGAATTTCAATGTGGCCAGTTTCTGTACAGTTCAGTGGCTGAGATGTAAACAAAATCGTTATCTATCATTAAATAAGGAGAAACTCGAAACTGCTTTGGGATGGGCTGTTCTGAAATGAACTGCAGTAACAGACTTCTAATCATGATTTAAATGGAGAGAACGGACATACATATCTTGAGGAGGACAAATTTCTCACATGAGGAGGACAACAAGCTAAAAGCTAAGATCTATATACACCTTACACCTCAACCTGGCTTTTCTCCGGCTGGATTAAAAAAAATAAAAAACTGGCTAAGAGTATAACAACCTATATCATGCATTTTGAACTAATGACAGAATTACTGATTTCTATGTAATTTTGTTCAACAACGAAGGTAAGAGTTATAAAGTTAGCCTCAATGTACAGATTAGCCTACCGATCAGTGGCTAGGCTAGCAGGTAGGACTGGCTGAAACCACAGGGATTCCTAATGGTTGTATGATGTGATCTGCATAATGCAGGCTGTGTACTGTAGTAAGAAAACCCTGACGACAGAAAACATGAAAATAATAAGAATTGTGAATTCTGTCAAGCTGCATTACACAACATATAAATTATTAAACTAGTTTTAACTCTGTGGCACCACGTCCCTGTTTAGAACTGTATGAAAGAAAAGGTAAGCAGTAGCTGATGATCTTTGTTGAGTTTATGTAAAAAGATTTCAACCAAAAGGATAGCAGTATGGTGGTGGCCTAAAAATACCTGCACTGTTTTGTTTTAAGCGGGTGGTCTGTAAGCTCTGACTGCAGGAAGAAGTGCAAACAGGACAGCAGGCAGCACTCAAGCAATACTATCATAATGGCCGCATTGACTATTCATAATTCATTATAATCCTCATTCAAAATTACAATTGTGTTATAAAATATGCATAAGGCACAGTCAGAGTGAGACAGAGAGAGAAGGAGGTGGGAAAGCAGGGTAAGGGAGAGATAGAAGGCAGAGAGAGAATGGGGACACAGGGAAAGAGAAAAGTGGGAGGGGTGGATAGAGAGAGAGAACGAAGGAGGGAAGAGGAAAGATAGGAGAGAAGTAGACAGAGAGAGAAATGGAGAGAAAAGCAAGAGGACGAAGTAGTATCAAATAAAACCTGCCAAGAGAAATGTATGACTTTCTTTACAAGGATCAATCAAGTCGTAAATGGCCTTCTTCCCTAAAGTCTTGTGCTGAAAGGAACGTGAGACAGTGGACGAGTTTGTGTGTGTACGTGTAGTGTTTGATAGTGATGGAATACATCTGATCACACCAAGAACTTCATCAGAGTAGGATACCTTTGAAAATAATGCAGCATGGAACGGTTCTCAGAAGAAGCACAGACAACATTTACTACCATCTGCTATATAATAAACTGACTGGGGAACGACCTACAGGTTTATTGTTAAGAGTTTGAACAACACCACAAAATGGCTGACAACGCACCAGAGGTGTGGACTCAAGTCATATGACTTGGACTAGAGTCTGACTCGAGTTATGAGATTTGTGACCCAAAGTGGAAGAAACGTGTCTGACTGACAGCTACTCAGTTGGTTACTTTTCATGTGAATAGATTAGTTTCCTGCCGTAAATCTGATATACAGCAGTGTTGTCAGGGGTCTATTATTGTGCTTATGCTCGTTTTCTTATTTCGGAACACAAGTGAAGCGTTTAGAATTCAGGTTTGCCTCCATAAGCTGGAAATGAGCAAAGCATCAACAGCAACAGTTAGCCCTTGCTCAGCTCTTGAACTCCAGTCTTACTAAAGAAACTTACTAGGCGAACTGTCTATTCTCCATTTGACCGATTTTAACAGCTTTTGCAGGTAAAAGAAGCGCAACCTTCAGCACTTGACTTTTTCCACCAGCTTTATACTGTAATTTGTCGTTCCACCTTAAATGGTGCAGCAGGCGGTGGAACGTGACTACTGCACCATTTAAAGTGGAAAGGTAAATTTGAATAAGATGCTGCTGGCCAAAGAAGAAAAGCTTTGTACATTGACCATCAATTTGCTGTGTTTTCTGTAAGCTTTGTTCAGCTCATTCGTTTTGGTTTCTGTTGCTGTCTAAATTCAATTCAAACTAGCAATTGTTTTTGTTGGCTGAGCTAGTTTTAGTACTGAGGTAGTTTTTATTTTAATCCTATGCACCCAATGCTCACAAAATGTCATTTTTTTTTAAGGTCAACAGTACTCTGTGCATACCAGTATACCTATCATGGATATCTGTGTACCATGGATTTTGTATGGTAGTTGGAAGGGCTAAAATAAATAAATAAATAAAAAATATATAGAGAGCCATCTACTAACATGCTGTCATTGAAAGGCTATACTACTGTTACCATTATTCAGTGTTTTGGCCTTCACTTAGCTAAAGGATGCACACTGACCTGTTTAGGACTCAAAGATTAGGACTATTGATATGGGACTCCACTTGAGACTAGTCTTCTACTATCCTGATCCTGGACTTAACTCATGACTAGCTTGTTACTTGCAATTAGTGACTTGTTCTCACCTCTCCAATGCACTATTTCTGTAATATGGAAACATGTGCATATGTTTTCACAATTCATTTTTAAGGTCCCCCACAGACCTCAGCTAATAACATTACGGTATGGAAAAATGACTGTACTCACATGATCCAAAAGTTTTAACTACATCACATGAAGGGTTCCCTAATGTGATTCTTATACATTACAATTGGTACATATCACAACAGCAATTTACACCAATAATAGGGTAACTGTGACTTAGTGGAGTTGTTTTAGTGATACTGCTTTGCACATATGCGGTGGGTGGAAATGCTCTCAGTGTGAGTGTGCGTAGAGGATTATGGGTAAGGCAGAGTCTGCTCCAGAGTGGCCACCTGCGCCGCATTCGTTAGGTTCCCCCTACCTCTGCAGCAGCGCAGTTAGATTTCCCATCTGGAGCTGCTGTTTATCCGACCCCACCCAGTCAGCTAGCAGCTGCACACACACCAACACACACAACTGCTCATTAACACACCGAAATCTCACACACACCAAAGTCAATTACTGCTCCACATCCTACACACATGCAATTACCACGCTGTCAATTTCAATGATTGTTGCTCTGTGCAAACACAATGCCCAAATGTCTGTGTTTACACTGCATATAGAGCAAAGATTCATTGGCAGTCGTTAGAATGGACGCCATCGCAACCTCTTGACGTGAAATAACCAATCAAAAATGGCACGCTCCTCTCCACAGCCTCCCTTTCTCCAATTCCTTTTCTCTCGCTTCTTCTCCCTCAGCCAAACCCACGACATCCTGCGCTTTTGTACTGGTCTTAGTGTCACCAGGCAGTTGGGTTATTATTGACCTTTTTTCAGGTTACCATAGAAACCAGGATGAAGTTTTAACTGCATGCAGGTAGACAGAGGATTCAGCAACACAGCTAACACAGCTGGAGCACAGCAAGCAAAACACTCAGCATTTCAACACTTATGAGCAAAGGACACTTACATGGAAACTCTTTAGAGAAAGGAATCAGTAAACTCTCAACTGCATGTAACTCGTATTTTCTGCAGAAGATGACTAAAGAGATGGTGCGGCCAAAAATTAAGGTTACATAATCTCACCCTTGAACTGAAACTGCTTCTTTAGACTAATGTAAATAACAGCCAATGGGAATTTACCTATTTACATTGTGCCAACTAAATCACATTTATTTCAAACTACATCAAGTTAAGTAATCTCAAAAGGCCTTGTGGTTTCTGGAACTGTCTGACACTGTAATCTATAAAAAAGGACAAAAGTACGACACACAGCTAAAAACAGTAATAGGAGCCATCTAAAAGCCTGAATTTTGTCCATAGCTACTTTTGCTACATTAGACTCATAGCTCCAGTATTAAACAAATGAAACAAACTTCAGGTGCCTTGGATGGTTGACTACATTTGGAGCAATTGGCTAGTTCTGTAAATCTGATATGGTTCCAACTTGTCACCTTAGGTAGAGAATTACCATGAGTAAGGTTTAGATGGACAGGAGGCATTTTGTTTAGAAGTTGCTAGAAAGTGAAGATACCAGTGTGCCAGTGAAATCTGCAAACTAAAATGAGGTAAGTTGAAGGTTTTAAATGGGAAATCTGATCACATCTGTGACCCACAGCATCTTTCGTTCTTTTGTCAGTGGCCTAGAGGAGACATTACAGAACCGTCTGTGGAGGCTGGGTCAGAGGGAGCTGGTGATTAACAGAAGAAGAGGAGAGAAGATGTGAAAGACCATAATTCATCCTTAAAGCAGGATATGGCTTCATGAATCACCTGTAAAGCCAGAGCCCTGCAGAAAGAGACAGAGCGGAGGAGAGGGAGAACGACAGAGACAGAGCAAAAGAGAGAATAAAGAATGAGAGAAAATGAGATGAAGAGGGAGAGAGAAAATCAGGAAAGGGGGAATTATAGAGAGAGAGGAAAAACAGTGAGTGAGAGAGGAAGTAAGCGACTAAGAACAACACGGCTAAGAGAGAATGAACAAAAGAGTGTGCAAGAGAGAGTAAACCTGGGAGACAAAAAATGAGACACAGACAGAGAGGGGTGGAGGGAATGTGCGACAAAATGAAAGAGAGAAGAAGAGAAAGAGAAGACCTGGGAGACAGAGAACAAGAGACAGAAAATGAGAGATAAAATATCAGGAGAGCAAGAGAGAGGGTGAGAGAGAAAGGATGAGTGAGAGAGGAAGTGAGTGAGGGAGAATGAGAGGGAATAAGAGTGAGTGAGGAATGAGAAGTGTGCGCAAGAGAGTAAACGTGAGAATATGAGAGCGCAAGAGGAGAGAGTGAGACCATGAGAGGAAGAGGGATAAAGACAAAGTGCACAGGTGAGACATTTACGGCATTTTGGCAGATGTTCTTATCCAGAGTGACTTACAATTAGATCATATTTGCACAGGTAGGCGAAGGTAATGTTAGGAGTCTTGCCCAAGGACTCTTATTGGTATAGCGTGTTTGCCCAGGTGGGGATTTAACCCCAGCCTACAGCGTGGAAGGCAGAGGTGTTACCCACTACACTATACCAACCAAAGAGTAAGAGAGAGCGCACAAGAGAGAAAGTGCACAGGAGAGAGTGTGAGAGAGAAAGAGGGAGGGAGGGAGTGAAAGTTACAGGGAGTCGACAGCATGCAAAGTGGATTCCTCTGGTAGGATGTGTCAACCTGTCTCGAACTCCCAGCCCAATTACCAGCCTCTCTTCATCTTCCCTCCTTCCTTCCTCTCTCTCTCTCTCACACACAAACACACACACACACACACACCCCTCTTCCACAGGTGTGTGCGCCTGTGTGTAAATGATATTCTCTCTCATTGGAGGCTGTGGTTGAGGTGTATAAGTGCAGGGGGAGGCAGACAAAGAAGAATCACAAGATCACAAGTGAATAGGGAACAAGATATGTAAGGGACGGAGCCGCAGAACGAAAAGGGTGAAGATGTTTAACAGCATCGCCCTGTCATTTCCCCATCTTCTCATTACGCCTTATGATCACCTATTCCTGCTGTACTTGCGCTTCTAGATTTCAGACGGTATGCAGCAGAAAGCTTCGTGCTTTGTTTGAGAATAAGGCCTGAATGATATATTGTTCCGCAAATGAAATGTCAGTGCTAACGTCTCACAGATGCATCAGCACTGACGCATGTCTCACTGACAAACGGCTCTTTAAACGTCATAGAAGAAAACAATATTATGCTATTTTGAGCAACCAACAAATACACAGCTGGGCACTCATGAAAGCTAATAATTCTCTTTGTGGTATCAGTAAGTAAAGCACTACTAAAGTCTGTTTAAAGGGGTCAAATTCTTCATTTTCTTTGAGTTTTATTATGTGTTCCCTGTGGTTCACTTATGTGTTTTTTGTACGAAAAAAAATATTATTTTAGGATTAAACAGGTTGTTTTTGTCTGAGATCTACAGGGGAGAGCAGGGCACAACCTAATGCATTTTGGTTTTTGATAAATATTTTTTGAAGTATCTAAACAATATTTTTTTCGGCACAGATGTAACTTGCACATCTCTGCTACAAATAAAAAACTCTCCAGTGGCTTTTCAGGGCTGAAACACTCCTTATAACTTCAGTTTGAATGGTGGATCTACTATTTTTCATGTCACAAAAAAAACAAACAAACAAATATATCAAAATGGGTTGTTTCTCCAGTTTTGTTTCTGTATACAGACCACATGGATTGGGAATGTTAAGTTCTAAAACTTTAAAAATATTTATATTCTACTTCTAGCTCAAGGAAAAACTTAATGATAGACATTTGAATCAAATCATATACAGGTCAATATCAGTTATTGAAATTTTATAGCTTTGTAAAAATCAGATCAAAAATGTTCATACTGGTTCTAGTGAGAATGCATGTAATTGTGTTTATATACATAGGAATAGCACTGTTGGGAGGCCCGCTACTTTACCCAGATCTAATGCACCGACTCCTGCTGCGGATTCTCAGCATGTGCCTCTTATCTACTGTACCAGGAACCTTGGGGAGACTTACACTGCATATACATTCAGATCGTTCAATAATGAACTGTGACAGACGAAGAGACACTGTGCTTGCAAGTCTGCATGTTGCAGTGTGCATTATCATCACTCCAGTGCCTCAGCAAGAGACCACTATACAAACTATACATTTGCATGCCCTTCCAATTAAAGCACACAGGCTCAGCGATAAAGAGAATATCAAAGACACACAACACACTGAATATTCATCACCTGAATTTCAGATGCAATTCTCAACCAGCGCACAATATCCTACACTTTCCACAAACGGATTTTTATTGACTGGGTCGCTTCCATATGTTTCTTTATTTTGTTTTGTTGCCCAAGTCTCATGTTTATATTTATGCATGAGTGCAGAGTATGAAACTTTTACTATACCTCATAAACCACTCATAGCACTGTCACAAGGATTCTGTGAACTCCAATGTATCCAAGCAGCAACACATCTGCATAAAGTCTCACAGAGGACGTTGTGCGAAGGAATTGAAGGACAGGTTTCCTCTCTACCAAAATATTTTTTTATGAATCTCTTACAGTACATTTGTAGCAAGTAACATATCCAAAAGTATTCAGACACCCCATCTAATTGGTGGAGAGGTCTGTTTGCACCAGTGATCCTGCACCTACAAATGAGATGTCCTCCGTCCATTTGTGGAATCGATGCCATGTTGAGTTGCTGCACTCCACTGGGCTAGAGGGGGTCCTGTCCCATGACTTTTGGAACGTCAGTGTATAAGCTACATGTGTGCAGTTGAACACTAGAAATAGGTGCACCCTAAAATAACAGAGTTCACCAATTAGATGGGGGAAAACACCTATTGTGATATATTTTGGCATATCACCTACCCCAGCAGCATTGGGCTGTGGACCAATGCAACTGCATTCTCTGGAGTGGTACGTACCTTTGAGATGAGTTGGAGTGGCATTTGCAATCCAGAACTAATCATTCAAAATCAGCTCCTGACCTCACTAATGCTCTTGTGGCTGAATGCAATCAAATCCTCACACCAGCAGGAGAAGTGTGTGCACTAATATACACATAATCCTAATATATTTAAGATACATTCAGTTCAGCACCATGGCTAGCGCTGGCTGCAAATGTTAGACAAGAAGCTCTCAAGCACAGAACAAACGTCACCCGATTTCAACAAAATCCAGTGTCGAAACTCCCAAATCCAAAAAGACCAAGATATTTCTCCAAAAATGGGCCATCTCATTTGACTTTGCATTGAATCTCAACTTCCTGGAAATTAATTTGATCTAGAACACAGATTCCCCAATTCACAGTTCACTCACACATTCAGCCAGAACAAGCCCGCTGATTAGCGAACAAATCACTGAAAAGAATCTATTCAGCGGCAAAACTTCGTAAAGTCAAAAATAACCGTCTCGGGTTGAGTAAAGATCAACCCACGTGCACTATCGCTTCGATGAGAATGAGAGTTCATTTACACAAAAGATCCAGCATTTAAAATCATGCTTGACATTCATGCTCTTTTAAAAGCCAACCCTGTCAATAGAACATCGCTCTCAGCCTGCACACCTGCAGACATCCTTTCACATCACGCACACACACGCGCACATGCACACTCCCCTGAGCGCGTGGAAGAAATTAGTTTCACCATCTTATCCTGAATGTTTCAGTGGCGGAGCGGCTGATTGCTATTTCAGAGTCAGTTAAAATGGTCGGAGGGAGGGGGAGGGGGGCAAGGACACAGCCCTGCTAAGCTAGCAGGGGCTTATTAAAACAAACTAGAGATTAATTTGACTCTCCTTAGCAGCCAATTTAATGCCTTTTGTTTGTGAGGGAAGGATGTGGGGAGGGCGAACGAGAATTAGAACCCCCTTTCTGTGCCCCCCATTCATTCCCAACTTTAGAGTCAATATGGAAGAGGTCCAGGTTTAATTTTTCTTCTTTTTAATTTCCTTCCTTCTTTCCGGAGTGCTTTCGCTCTCTGGCTGCTGGGCCTACGACCTTTTTCCTACTTCATTCTTTCAAAGTCCTTGTATAAAGATTGATCCCCCCCCCTTCCCCTCTGCCTTTTCTTGCAATGATGATTATTCCTTCCCTCTCTCTCTCCATATAGAGGCATCTAGCTAGTCAGGGTAATTTGATTTGCCTCCTATAGTTGATTAGATTACAAGCCTGACATCCATGTCCGTGCCCTCGCAGTCCGGCATGTCCACGCTAAGAGCATGTCTTTTAGACGCATACACACCTCTAACCACAGGCTGTGTCAGTGAGCCACCTGCAAATACATACTCTATGTATTCATGCAAATCTAGGGAGGCAGCGAAATGCCATGTAGTACTGTGCTGAGTACCGTCTTAACCAAGAAAACCACAGAAAGACATTAATCTCAGCAGTAAGTGGGATTTTGTCAGCAAAATCATAGCACTCGAATAAACACAAATATACAGCAAAATGTTTGTTTCTTTTAAAAAAGTTTATATGCTGGTTACAACAACATGTTTGGTTCCTGACTTCTCAGTGAACTCCAGCCTTTGTATAGATATATTAAATTCTATCAGCAGCACCTGATTTAATTTAATCAAGGATCGATTAGCTGATGCAGGTGTTGGATGGTAACTAAATACTGGACTTCCACTTTTTTTTTTTTTTATGTATCGTTTATTTGCATTTCATCCAATGTATTTATTTTCCTTGCCAAATAATGCATATTGCTTCAGATCTCATTCCCTCATCATAAGATAGAGAAGACATTTCTCAGAAAACATCTGCAAAATACTGCAGAATTTCTGGATGGTTATAAATATCCCATGATGATACTTAGCTCTTGCCAAGAATTTTCCAACACCACATAGCCAAAAATGACTTTTGTTTTTTCCCCCAAAAGCTACAATCCATATATTGAATGCAGGACAAAACTGTTAATTTTATATAGTTATTGTTAACATTTACAATTTTTATGTAACTAATTTATATTACTATATATTCTTAGCAGATGCTCTTATCCAGAGCAACTAACAATGGTAAATGAATATAACATTAGGAGTTTCGATCACACACTGACCAACCATTAAGTATCTACACTCAATGACCATTTTAGCAGCTCCAGTTTGTAGTTCTACAATTAAAGACAGTAGTCCATCTGTTTCTCTGCATACTTTGTTAGGCCCTTTTCTGACCGTGACAACTTTACAGGAGAACGAAAAAAAAACATACTTTACTTTTAATGTAAGTCAATGGAAGCAAACTTTTTTCCCTCCCAAGTGATTTTTGGGCAACTTCTTTTTGTCCAATCACCATGAAATTTACACACAATGTAAAGGCCAACAGGCATTTTCCAATTATGACAATAACTGAAAAACAGCAAAAATGGAGATACGAGGTTTTGCTCCGATAGCAGTGATATAGACACATATGAATATTTAATATTTTGTCACAGCAAATTCCCTCCCACTCACTAGGTCTTTCCTTTCACGTTACCAAGCTGGGAGCCTTTTCAAACTGCCGCTAACGCAATGTTGCTGGACAGTTCAACAAGCTTGGAAAACGCTAACTGTCAAAAGTGATATGTCAGCGAACAGACGGCTACATTATGCTGTATGATAAAGGGGAGAGTGAGAGAAGTCCCAGCCTCCCAGAGAGAGAGGTCAATTATGCACTCCTGTACCCCCAGCCACAGATGGCAGTGGCATCAAGGAAGATCAAACTCACGTTCTCCAGACGATAAGGTCAGCACATGGTAGCCAAATATAAGTTATTATTGTATGATATTGCCATATTGGGCTGATGATATACTCACTAGCAAAATTTTCAGTAGACAGTATAAAGCGATATATGCGAAACTTCACCATTCATTAAGCTACAACATAGAAAAACAAACACAGACTCAATCAACCACCTACAAATACACATCTACACTATCTATGCAAACTTACACAACAAAGCCCACAAGCACACGTGCCCACCCACCATATCACAAGCCACTTGAATGGCCCCTGTTTATCCACATCTGCCACTCATCAAGGGGGTAATAAACAGGCTATATATAGACGCGTTTATAGATGTACTCTTTCCTTACATTTCCACAGTGCTTCTTCATCCCAGCCGCTGGGGTTTCCGCCCCTCATCTCCTCATCTCCCTTTGATGTCTGCTCTCAGTGCCCTGATGAGATGCAAACTGATGCGCTGATTTTTGAGCCTGGCCTTCCACTATTCCCCCTCTCTTTATTCCGTTGCCTATTACTGCTACCAAAGCGGCACATCAAATCTGCTCCGCTCAGCCTGCCATCAGCAAACATGATTGCGTTTGTGCGCTGGCCAAAAAACAACATCAAATGACAATCAAATAATATTGTTTCTGTCATGGTAGGTCTTTTTAAAATTTACTGATTTCAGTCACTGAAGTTAACAGTAACTCAATGAAAAGGACTAGTTGATTAGGCCTTTAGAGTGAATTCCTGGTGGGCGATATGGAAATATATATAATAGTTAAAGGCATTTTCACAATACAGAAAATGTTTCAGTATTTCATTTTTCTGAGATGTGCAAATACATTTTAACAGACAAAATGCATCACCATAATAGAATCACGTTTAAAAAGGGCTCTGAAAAACTGACAATGACAGTGACTAATGTCTCACAAATCATGATCATGATCATTCACTTCTCATGATAACACTCAAGAGAAAGTTCTCTTTTTTAACAAACATTCTACATAATTCAGTTGTTTAGGGTGTAAATGAAGTAATTCAGAGTAGTGTGACACTTACTGACTTATTCAAAATGATGGCGATGGGAACCACGGGTCACAATGTCTACTACTCAAATACAGCCATTTTATTTAGTATGAAAACAAACAGTGAAATACATGTATCTGAGTTTTTAAATACAATATTCATAAAAGTAAAATCGTGGTAAATCTGACATTCAAGTGCTTATTTTGCCTTACAACACCCTGCACGTGCCCCACACAAATGGCTTTTAAAAATGAGTTTTATGCAAAAAATTTAAACTAACGTAAAACAGTGTTTCAGTCATTAGTAGCATTTATAATCATTTCGTGAGCTAACTTTCTATGAGGGAACTTTTAGATGCATCAAACACTTCAGATGTCTGGTTCTTATTACCACCACAGTGAACAATCCTGACTTGGTAAGTTTCACTAGAATGGTACATTTCACATCAGACCACTCTGAACAACTTTACATCCATCTAATTATGCAGACATTTTGGAATCTGTGGAAGCCCCCTTTAATTTGCTCAGGTTTTGAAATATTAGCATTTGAAAAGTGTTGGGGCGACTTTGTTCTAAAAGCCACCAAAGTTCCACCTCACATATTCACCTCTGATTTGAGTCACAACCCACCTATATTCATGCGCACACGCACACGTTCCCACCATGCCTAATCACTCCGAACAACTTCCAAACAAAGCCTCATTAAGGAGGCTGAATGGCAAGGGAGCCCAGCCCATTAATTAATGCGGTTAGGGCGCCTCTTCCACGCAGTGTCACAGTGGAGTGTGTGGGCAGGCAAACGCAAGCCTTGGCCTGATCTGATTAAGAGCGTGTGTTTACTGTTTATTAAAGAGCCCCAGATCAACTCCCACCTCTTCAAGCAGCAACAAGCCTTGGCCTCTCACGCTGCATATGCCTAATACAGATCCTCTAAAGTTCACAGTAGCTGAAACCAATTTGAATGTGTGTAACATTTTCCTTTTATTTACTTTTTCCCTTTCAACAACCGTGTTTACATAATATTCGTTCAGCGGGAAGCCCAATATTAGGTTTGGAGCGCACCTGCTTTAGCTGGGAGGAAGAGGGCTGTTGATTATGAAGTGGGGTGGCTCAGGGGAAGGTTTAGGCAAAGCTGCACACTTCTGTCGGTACTGCTTTATTAAAGGACTTTGTTCTGCTTGCACAGGCTCTCTCGCGCTCTCCCTTTCTTTTCCTTTCTCGCTCAGTTTCTCAGTTCCTCCCACTCAGACATTCTCTCTGTCTCTCCACATCTTTATGGCTGCCTTCTCTCCATCTCAGGCACTGAAAGTATTGATTTATATTGTCAGTTACACAAAAAAGATACCTGCAATGCAAAGTACTCTGCATTTCACTGACGTAACAAACCAGAATGATTTGATGTGCAGTTAGATTTCAGCATAGGGCTTTCATTGGCATCAAGTCGTGAAGCTTGTAAACCATAATTATGGGTAGAAAGACCTGGCAGCCCTCTGGCTTTTTTCTAGGAAAAGTACCATAACATTTTTAGGGGTGAAGAGAAGGGATGCGCACAGGTACTTGGGTACTCTTAGCCAGTTTTCAAGTACTGCAACCACCATTCACATACTGGCTCAACACAGGAAAACTGAGGAAATATACATAAATATGATTGCTTTGCTAAGGATGTGTTATTAAGGACATGACTGGGAAGACAAATGTACTGTAGTTTTATAACTAACTAGCTACCTACTCTAGCTGACGTTAGCTACTTCCACAAAACAGTGCAAATACATTTGTCTGACAAATAACACCCTGTCACATCAATTGAGGAACGAAGACCTTGTGTAAGATGACAAGTTTTAGTCAGCATCCAGTGTTTTACCAGTTAGCTACAGTGAGATAATATAGAAGTTAAATGAACCTTCATTAATCCTAGCTGTTTTAACGCACATGTGAAAAAAGCACCACAAAACCTACAGATTTCCCTCTGCTTTTTTGAATGAAGCATTTTCAAATGTATTCCTCTGCTTGTTAAGTTTCTGTGCTACTGATTTTTTTAGCCTCATATCACCAGTGCTATCACCTAAAAGAGTAAGCCTCCAGCTCCAGCCCTAAATTAATTTCCTTGGCTGTGGTTGACCAGATATCCGTTCATGAGACATTTGCAGATGCTTCAACATAAAAATTAGTGGGAATGCACGTCCCCAGTGAACAACATTCAGGTCTCACTCCATCTGAGCCTTTTTCTATACTAGACTTAACTAATGAGAGAAGGCACAACTGTCAGATTCAGTGGGTTTTTGAACTACATGATCTGCATGCAGTACTTTAACATGCGCTTGACTTCACCATCTTCCCCTTGAAAATTCCCGACACCATATTATAAGCTGTTCCAGTATGTATCGGCTCCAGTTAAGTTGGTAAAACAACTCAGGTCTACAAACAGGGAACAGGTCAACATAAATGTAAACTTCAGGGGCCCAGAAATCAAATCTCTTTTTTTTAAAACCTAAAAAAGAGACAGTAGACAAAGTTGTATCAACCACAGCAATAAAATACTGTAAATATTTAATATTAAAATATTTGAACATTTAATTCAACACATTCCAGCTATGAGAAACTGTCTGTTATGCTTGACTGCTGATTTAACTCTTACTCTGCTAGCAAGCTAAGTGCTACAGAAACTAAAAAAGGGCAGTGCATCATGGTTCTTATTCTAAACTTCAAGGATAAAAAAAAGAATAAAAAAAGCAATTACTGAGAAGGTATGTAGTAGCAAGAACGTACTTAACGGTCTGAAAAACAGACCGACTTACAAAGTTTGCCTAGGTAGATAGTTGATCTGACCAAAGACAAGTGCATTTCTAATGAAAAGCCCACTTCTTATTGTGCCCTCCTCTCCTTACCTTGCAAGTAGTTACCTGTGTAACACAGGTGCTATGCACTTAGTCAAGAGAAGTCAGCAAGTATAAACAGTACTGAGTCACAGAGTCACTGTAATAAATTATGAAAAGCATACACATGGCAGATTATTTAACTAGTATTTCCAAAAAATGAATAAGCACAACGTAGCACAGGGTCAAAAACAGGACAAAAGAAAACAACCGCCTAAGCAAACTCAGAAACATTAGGCAGGCAAAGGTTAGAAACATCTGTGGAGAAAAGGAAAAAAAAATTGAGAAACAGCTCAGAAACTTGAGGCTGGAATGAGTGACACTGCTAACAGACAAATAGGAGGTTTAAAAGAGTCACATAGAGATGGTGATAATGATGAAAGAGGCTCTGGAGGTGGAGGTCAGACAGGGTAGGCTGGACTGGTGGTTATTACTTTAGCAATGCCGAACAATGACTGGTCCATTCAGATGAGGGATGTGCTGCAAACATGACATCTTGACACAACCCGGTTGCCAGGTCGCTATAATTCCTCATTATATAGGTGTGTTTGGACTGTGCTTGCAAACTTGGGAATGTGAGTTGCCCTCAGATGGCTCACAAAGTTATAAATACAAGTGGTAAACCTGAGCAAGTTCTGTGTTACCTGAATTTACAAGTTCACTGTATCAATACAAACTAAACAGGCAAACAATGAAGCAATGGTAAATATAACAATGACAAAATAAGACATTCTTTCAAAGACATTACTTTGAGGGCATGTTTTCTTTTACTGTTACAACCTAATACATTTACTGTCACAACCCACACCAGCAGAAGGGCTCCAACACTTCCACACGAGTCTCAGCCCACATTCTGTCTTTGTCACCTTAGCTCTGCCCCCTTGCCATATCACCTGTGTTTAGCTCCTCCTTGTATTCATAGTCCGTACTTGTGTCTACTTACTTGTCTGCATAATTACAATCCTGGTCTTCCCCTTACTCAGAGCAAAGCACTACCAGTAGCTGTTAGCTCTGTTTTGCATCTACTTGTACTTGCAACTACACCCAGCCTGCAACACCGCTCCGTCATAGTGCAGTTGTAGTTACAGCTTGATGACAATTTTTCACCATTACATGTTGACAAAGACCATCCAAACGCACCATAAGACTGCACACTCAACAACTACTTAACACATGTTCTGTTTCTCGATTTTACTCATATCACGTCACCCAGCACATGACTACACAACCTTTTCCACCACATTCCCAGCTCCGCATGGGACCATTAGTGCAGGGTGTGAAAAGGAAGAATAAAGGGAATGAGATGAACAAACGAGCATGATGCTTCTCACCCCAGCCCCGGGGGAAGAGAGCACAGCGGTTTTAAGTAATAGGCCATGGTGCAGACATCACTGTTGATTGAACAGTGGCGAGAGCTTTTGAAGAGACGTGGGCTTCATGGAAGCATGAAGCATATGTAGAAGCTTGTTGTAAGCCGTAACTGTACAAAGCTTCTCATCTGTTAAACATTCACTGTAACATGGGATTCTATAGATGGGTCATAAAGCAATGGCATCTTGATTTCAGTGCCTGGCCACATGGAAATATCTGTCTCCTGTCTTGTTCTGGATGAGTGGGGGAGTTGACTGCTAGTGTCAGGGCTGTTCAGACTAATAGGGGATGGGACACTGGGTGGAGAATCCCCTCAGGAAGCTGTTAGCCTAACACACTAGCTCGGGTGATCAGATCAGAGAGGCAGAAATGCCAAACGCCCTGCACACTAGGGATACAAATTTTTGGTATATTCATTGACCAATAACTGACTGTCATTAGTCAGCAATTAATCATTAATCAGCAAGTTCAAAATCAGGGACCCACCAAAGTATCAATTATAAAATCAACAGTTCTTGTTCTGAAATCTGAGCCACACTCTGGACGAGACACGTTCAAAGCCATTGTAAAATATTCGATAAACACACTTTTGAGAGCTCACTTCTGTATTAATGTGCTGAGATATTATAAAAAAAAAAAGTATATGTATGGACCATGAAACACAGTACTGAAAAGTGGCATCAGGCTTAAGTGTGTATATGAAGTAAAAAGCTAGAAACTGTTCAACACAGTCTATGTAAAAACTAGTTTTGTTTGAAGAGCTGACAGCTACATGCTCATGATTACATGCCTAAAAACTAAAAAGGTTTAAAAAAAGAAAAAAAAATGAACTGAAATAAACGTAAGTTCTATGACTCCATTTCCAAAAAAATTGGGACGCTGTGAAAAATGTCAATAAAACAATGCAATGCTGTGCAAATCATATAAACCCTATATTTAACAGAAAACAGCACAAGGACAATATATCAAAATGTTGAAACGAAGGAATTTTGTTTTTGAAAAAAATATGCCCACTTTAAATTTGATACTAGTAACACATTTCAAAAAAGTTAGGACGGGGGCATGTTTACCACTTTGTTGCATCACCTCTTCTTTTAACAACACTCTTTGGGAACTGAGGAGATCAACTGCTGTAGTTTTGAGAGTGAAATCTTTTCCTAGAATTTCAAATTTGATTTGTCAGACCACAAGGCACTTCTCCACCTCAGTCATCTTAAATAAGCCTGAGCCCAGGGAAGGCAAGAGCATTTCAGAATCCTGTTGTTGATGTATACTTTCTTCTCTGTATGGTTGAGTTTCAACTTGTGTTTGCGGATGCAGCAACAAACTCAGACAGTGGTTTTCAGAAGTGCTCCTGAGCCCATGCACTGATTTCCACTATAGAATCATGTCTGTTTTTAATGCAGTGCTGCCTGAGAGCCCAAAGATCATGGCCAGCCAATACTGTTTT
Organism: Colossoma macropomum; assembly: GCF_904425465.1. Lineage (NCBI taxonomy): Eukaryota > Metazoa > Chordata > Actinopteri > Characiformes > Serrasalmidae > Colossoma > Colossoma macropomum. The sequence continues at coordinate 14,604,198 of NW_023494795.1, read as the reverse complement.
TTGGCCTTGTTCCTTTGCATACAGAGATTTCTCTGGATTCTCTGAACCTTTAATGATAAAATATACCACAGATTTGTGATGTTGCATATCATTGCATTGTGTTTGACAATTTACAGTGTTCCAAGTGTTTTGGAAATGGGGTTGTATATTCTAAAGCTCTAAAATTACCACTCAACCACTCAAACCACTCAATACTAGTTCTAGCTCAAATGAATATAAAAGCCATGACCAGGGCTACCTCGGCTACCTCTGTAGCACTTGAAAGCAGTCACCATCCACCACATCCTTCTCTAGAATTTTGAACCCCCAGGTGTCATTTCATCTTTGCCATCTATCACATCTTGGACAACCTGGCTTTTAATAGGACATTATAATTTAGCAGAACTACTTAGTGGATTCCATTGCCTATTGCACTCACATGTATACAACTGAAAATACGTTCCTCAACTTGAATTATAAACTTGCCTTTTCAGTTAGGAACTATTGTTTACTGGAAATCGAATAAAAGTTAACCAACAGACCTGAACAATTGTTAATTTGTTGTTTAAAGGTTTAATTCAGGGGTGTCCAATCTTATCCGCAAAGGGCCGGTGTGGCTACAGATTTTCACTCCAACAAAGCAGGAGATCACATGATCAAGTGTTTGAAGCCTAAAGGAACTGATTAAACAAGCGGAATGAGGTGTGCTTCAGCTTGTTTGCTTATGCACCGGCCCCTTGCGGATAAGATTGGACACCCCTGAATTTTATTTTTACACACGCACACATGTAATGAGAATAATCCAAAAACCGAACACTAATCTTGACCTCTGTAACAGTTACATATATATAAATTACAAAGTGAAGGCCACTTTGTAGGTCCTTACATTATAGTTCTTTATCCAGTTTTCCAATTTTGTCCTGAAAGTATGTATTAACCACACAGGTGCACACATATACACAAAACACATCCATTAGTTTAAGATCTATTAGCCTTTGTTGATTACTTTTATAACTCTTCAAATGTCTCCTCTCCTGCCATATTTTCAAGTTTTTCCTTTTTTTTTCCTCCCCTTCTCCTGCACTTCCTCCATTTCTCCCTCTCACTCACTGTCATTCTTTTTTGCCCTACACTGAATGCGGAGCAGCAGCTATTAGTAAGCACTTCATTCAGGCATAAAATTACACCCGTGGGCCCCATAAACAACAGAGAGCTTTGGGAAGATTAAATCTGTATGTGTGACTGTGTGTGTGCGCACACAAACAATTACAGCACTGCCAAAGGTCTATGAAGACTTTCAGTCCATTGACTGTCACAGTCGCAAACCCCAAGCCACATAATCATCTCGATGACGAAGCAAGAACAAGGTGGACCCGAGCTACTCATGCAGGGGACTCCACTTCTGGTGTTTTGGTCAAATCACATTTTTGTCAAGATGATACTGTAATGTACAAGAGATAATCATGCGTACAAACATACACTATTTATTAGGGAGCTTCCAAAAATCATCACAATCTATATCGTGGCTCAGAAAGTATTAGGCAGGTTCACTCATCATTCAATCAACAGGTAGACTAAGGCACAATCCCATTTTACCCCTTGCCCCTACCACTTAGCCCTTACCCGTTTCATGCGTTCACGTCTAGGGGTAGGGTGTCCCAATTTTTGTTGAGATAGAGGGGTAGGGTGAAGTTTTAGGGCTACATGGCCCTCAAATCTGAGGGTTTTCAGAGGCACACTCCACACAGAATGTTATGAGGAAAAGAAAAACTGGCAAGATGGCTGCACAAGCGATCAAAGAATTGTATTTAAGTATTTTCTTTGTTAAAAAATTATAATAACTATTGTGTTCTTAGTTTAATGTTTCAATGTGTTATGGTCATTTTCTGCATAACAAGGATAAAGAAAATCGACAATTACATTCTTGCATGATAATTGTCACATCCTCCCTTTTTGAAGGCATATGATGCCTAAATGTAACTAAGGCCCAGCAGCACCCTCCTCTGCTATCACTGCAGACTGGCAGAGTCGCCTACAGAGCGGCACTAGTAGCCTGTTAATGAAGTGATGTTCATTTTTTGAGGGCTGTCCCATTTCGTAAGGGAAGATTTCAACCACTACCCCTTGTAACCCAGTTCCAAGGGGCAAGGTCACACTCAAAAACAAGGGGTAGGGGTAAAAAGAAATAGGACTGGGCCTAAGAACTGAACTAGAGGTGTGGACAAGTCACTGAGTTGCAAGTAATAAGTCTTGATACTCAAGTCCCAAGTGAACTCCCAAATCAGAGCAGACAAGTCCTAGTCCAAGTCCCAAGTCAGCAGACAAGACTCAAGTCCTGCATTCTAAACAAGTCTGTATGCTTTCTTGTTGCTAGACAGCTTAGCTTGCAATAAAAACCAAAGGTCAGTTCTGTAACTTAACACTCCGCGGTAAATCATTATGGAGAAAATACTGTATGTTTTGTGAAATTACCAGGCTCTAACTGGCTGAACATCAACTAAACACAACTGCTTGTTTGTAATTTAGGCAACTTACAATAGACATCAGAACGACCATACTGAATGAAACTAGAGAGCAAAGCAACGGTGAATTACGCAATAATCTTACCTGCAGAAGTAATTCAGATAATTAAAATAGAGTGAGCTCAGTTTTTAAGGAAGATAGTAAGTGAAGACTTATTAATGCTCATTAGAATTTTGCTTGTTTCCTGCTAATAGAGGCAAACTTAAATTCTCACGCTCATCTCTTGCCCTCGATATAAAATAAGCAAAAGCATAACCAGAATCATTAGCAAAGTTGTTGTATAGGTTAAAATATGAAATATATACCTCCGATGAAGTTCTGATATGCCTACGCCAGGAAATGAATCCTTTTGTATGACGGGCACCCAACTATAAAGAGTGCCTCTACAGCCAGACACCTCAACACACTTTTATACTTTGGGTCTCGGGTCTTTTCAAGTCATAAAGCTCAAGTCGAAGTCTGAGTCGCCTGTCTAAGTAGAGCAGAGTCACAGGTCTTTAGTTTTATCGAGCCCAAAGTCATATAGTCTAAAGCGATGTAGGCCAGTGTTCCTCTAACCCAGTCCTTGGGGCCCAACTAGTAGGTTCATTCTTGCTCTAATCTTATTTAGATTAGATTAGATTCAACCTTGTCACTGTGCAGAGTATAGCCAGTGAAATGAAGTTAGCATCTAACCAGAAGCGTAAAATACGGTATTATTTACAGATAACTGAAGGAAAATAAGTACCATAGGAAGTGATGCTGTATCATACAACATGTACAGTCACGGGTAGTAGAGAGTTACAATATACAAGTATTGCATATGTCAATATTAAAATACACATATACAGTGGGGAAGTGGACACGGAAAAAATTAGTGCAAATGTAAGACTATATATACAGCATGAATAGCTATGCAAATTTAGTCAAGTCTGTGGAGTATAAATAACAAGTACAGGAGGTTACATGTTAAGTAACAGACTGTGCAAATTAAATAGTCGTTAAAGTACTGTAAACAGTGCAGTAATGAGTGTAATGAAGCTATTAGAGCGGTGGTGTGGAGCTCAGCAGGGTCACAGCTGCAATCTGGGACCTAAAGCAAAAATGTGGAACTATCAGGTGGACCCCAAGTACTGACTTGAGAAACACTGATGCAGGCTTTGCATGTAACCATGTGTATGTGTGTATTTGAATTAAAAGGTGACTAGAAAACAACTACAGCATCTACAGCTAAGAGCTGTAACCAAAACGGTGCAGAACTTTTTAGCAAAAACGACAAACAAGACAAAACAAGGCATAAACATAATTACATAATCAGTCACTAACAAAACAGTGAGGATGATGTAGGACGAGGCTGGAACGTGAAGAACTGAAGAATTGCAATAAGCAGTATACAAATACAGTGTTGAGGATAACGGGTCTCAAATAAAGAAAAAATGGCTTTTATTATATTCCTTAATTCATATTAGTTCATGTTTCTGCCCATATTAGGCATGACTCATTATCATTTAAACAACAAAATTCTCTAATCTTTCATTAAAATGTTCGTATTGACTTTTCCACTCCTTTAAAAGGTCTTCTGATTTTTGGCTACGTCATCATAACCAGTAGGTGGGACAAACTATTAACCAAAAAACCTGAGATCTGAGATACTTTTGAAATCCTCAGTGCTTTGTTTCACTTGGAAATACGCCATGCCATGGAAGAAAGATGCACTATGTCTTGCCATTTAAGTTATCCAAGCTATGTCTGTGCCTGTACCCTTCCCTATTATTAGTTAGCTCACTGATAGAAATGGCTAACTCCCACTGCACAAATGTATTAAATGAGGCCATTTCAGTTAAGTCACTTTTTAAAGCTGCAAAAGAAGCTACACTCACGCATGATTCACTTTGTGCGACTTTCTCTACACAGCATTTAAACGTCTGCCAGTCCAGCAGTGCTGAGCAGAGAGAGCAGGGTAATAAGAGTATGTGTGTGAGAATGTGTGTGTTGACGGAGGCGGATAGTGCTGCTGTCTGGAGTCTCAGCGTGATCTCGCTTTTAAAACACACTTAATGCCAGATGACTGTTCAGATAAGGCTGCCTATTCTGCCATTAAATGCCAGCCATTTCATACACTTATGGAAATCACTGCGGATTTGCCTCTGACTCCATAATTGTAATCGCATTAGACGTGAAATCACAAAGGAAGGCAAAAAGAGAGGCATTCTCCAGCGATTCAATTATTCTATGTTTTTTTTTTTCTTCTTCTTGAGGATGAGGCTGTTGTGACACTGAGCGAAAAGAGAAGAGGGGAGAGAGCGACAGAGAGAAGAATGAGAAAAGAACGAGAGACAGAGCGCATGTCGGCTGCTGCTTCCTGGTTCCCCAGTGTGGTTTGGGCAGATTTGACTGCAAGTCTCTGAGGATGGAGAGTTGCTCCAACAGGTCACATTTACAAATGCTCCATTTCATCCTCTCTTATCACAACCTGCTGCTTCATATTCTTACCTTACAGGCCTGAACGATGAGGCTTTTATGTCATTCAATATTGTTGATCTTATTATAGTAGCCGTATCATATCAATAGTATTCTGAACCTGAAAACAAGTGGCATTTAGAAAACAGTGAATTTAAGACAATGGAGCCAATTCGACACCACAGAGGCGCTGCCACCATTTCTGTCACAATCTCATCTTGTTCTGAGATGTTTCCCTTAGTGTTAGTTAGTGATGCTAATCCTGGCAGGCAATACAAAGAGAGGTTCAGTTTTGTGATTTTTGAGGATATGAAATAAATCAGTTTGGCAAAAACAATGGCCCTTATTCACACAGATGATCAAATGTGATCATTACATAACCACAGGGAAACTTTGACCACAGCAGTTATCTATCTTTGCCATATCTTTGAAGTGATATCAAACTAATTCTGGTATAAGCGAGTGTAAACTGATTTGCAGTTAAATAATAAAAACTCTTACCAATAGCATTACATCAGCAATAACAAGATAACACTAATAACTGCACACAGCAGTTCTTGTACTGAAGCGAACTTGTTTCTTGCTCATGGAAGGAAAAAAATTTCTCATGCTTGTCTCTTGTCCTCTGAAATAAAAAATAGCAAAGTACAACCATCAATACTGATGAAAGATGTTTTCATCAAAACATTTTTGTAGTCTGCAAAATTCACATTAAAACAGTTAAATAAACAATAGTTCACAAAAACAGTTTGCTAATTCTGCTAACTGTTTGTGCTGTTGCTAGTGAATGGCTGGCCTTCTTCCTCCCCGTCTAGTAAGTAAAACATCACCATCTAGTGCACCAAACACCAAACTTTAAAGTTCAGGCTTTTTCTGCTAAAACCAGTTTGAGCAACAGAACAGCATGATCAGCTTTGTGGAAATGCATTAAAAGCATGTCACTGGTAATTAACTGCTGATTTTGATGACCATCATTAAGGGAGGGCAATACGGCAAAAAATATAACAGCCAATATTTGACAATATTCTGTATCGCAATATTGAGTCATTAACCACATTAACATGCAGCCCAAAAATCTGTTAATAATCTGACTAATAGTTCAATTGGAATAGAATACGTCCATGTATACACCTCAATCGGAATAGTCAATTTCTATCTGATTGAATGAGGTGGGTAATCCTGTAAATAATCAGTTAAATAGAAGAATAATAACCATGTATATGCCTGTATCTGATTATACTCCCAATTGGAACATGTAAGCACATTCTGCACATGTGCGTCACCTCACAATGAAAGTTTAGAACGTTCAACATGGTGGGAGCAGAAACTGATCTGCTTTGAGCTTTAAAAGACGGCGGTGGGACGGACATTCAGCTTGTGTGTCTCAGAACACGACGTCTTCCTCTCGCCCTGCTTTAATAAGTACATGTGAAGTACGTTTTCCTGAGTCTGACATCATTTTAAAGCAATTAAAAACAAGCGCACCAACTGAAAACTCGTCTCACTCTGACTGGACTCATGTAATGCTTGCTGTCATGGTAACGTTTGCACTAAGTGGTACTCTACGCATGTGTGTCATTCTGGATCGGAGTACTTGTAGTGAGCATGTAAACGGACATTTTCCATCAGATTGTTGAGGAGAGTGAGCATATAAACACCTTAGACTTAATATGTAATCAGAATGTATTCAATCGGATTGGCAAAAAGCATTGCAGACAAAACAGCCACTGTGAGGTGAGATAATGGTAAACCAGGCTCAAACCCTGCCAGTTACCATTACTACACAGTTACTTTACACTGGTTGTTTACAGGTTCTCTAAATCAAGTCCTTTTTTTAAGACACATACAGGCTTTTAGTGTTCTAGAATCACTGACTACACCAACACTCTGGATGGAGTGTTTTGATGTCATTCATCACTGTAACAATATCATACTGTCCACCCCAATGATTTATCATTCTATTCCCACTTAGAACTGAGCCAGGCTCTACTTTTGGCCTTTAAGCCCCTGAGATGCACTCTCCCCTCTACAAAGAACCCACTCATAGAGGCATGATTCCGTTCCAATTACAAACCCCATGAAATCCTTATGACGGCCTGCACCCAAAGAAGTGTCACTCAGGGAAATGCACTGGCACAGTGCAGCAAGCCTTAGTGTGGATCACTCAATTGAAATTCTACAAAACGCTTGCATAAAGTAATAGCAGTGCAGCCTTGAAGCTTTTGGATGTGGCGGAAATTCGAAGCGACAGGCCACAGTGTAAGAGAGATGGTGTTGTTCCATTGCCAGGTGGTTTATGCAAAGAAATTCTCTGTGTGAACAAGTGTGTGCGCGTGTGTGTGTAGGAGGCAGGGTGTTCCGCATTCTCTCAAAGAATAATTAACGGTAGTAAGTCTTCATCCTGTCAGGCACATGAGATCTGAGGGTTAGACAGAGGCATAGAACTTGTTCTCTGTCTGAGCTTTCAAACACAGCAGGAACAATTGTATAGAAATTACTGTTCAAACGGTGCCTCTGTCTCCTCAATTCAGCTCCTTACCACCCGCAAGACGCACAAAGGAGGTCTGTGAATTGAAAAAGCGTCTATCATCGGAAAAGTAAACTCCTATTGTACAGTGCATTATGACTTCATTGGAAACCACGTGAAAATGCTCTATTTGAGAGTCAGGCTTTGTACAGTGCTGACAGCAGGCCTTAGCATTACCTCTACTGTGCTGGAACATGGAGCAAAGAAGCAAAAACACATTACCTAACATACTTCTAAAGACATTGGTCAGTTTAAAAAAAAAAAAATTCCCCTTACCCCAAATGTACTCGATCAGCCAATTAAGGTTTTGTGTCTGTAGCCAACAACTAATGGATGCTGATATAAAGTGCATTCCTAAATCTTCACACATTCACCTCAAATTTACCTGTTAGGAAATATCAAACAGACTTGCTTACATATATTATGTAGGCCTTTACACACCAAGCACAGTTCATTCAATCATTAAATTAATTCTAACATGCATATAAATGATTAGAGCTTACACACCAAAAAATATTTTCCGGGTTGTGAAAAAGCAAAATTATTTTATTGGATATCTGTTTCCTTTCTGAAAACCGTCACAGGTGACATGAACTGCCATTTCTGGCATTGGCAGGGCAGCTACCAAGACAACTGATAAGCTGTGTCCCACAAACTAACTTTCTGACAACGTCAAAACTAGTTATATTAATATTTGGTCTTCTGCTTTGTCACGTGTGGGACTGCATCAACAGCATCTGTGAAAGCGCTCAAAAGTTTCAGCTATGGAATTAAGTGATGAAACTCTGTACTCCTCTTTTCCCCAAAATAGAAAGCAATCCACCCACTGACACCTTTTTGGGAGCAGCAAATGATCACTTTTGCACTTGCAGATTCACCGCCTATTCGTTTTTGTTAACTTTGTTATTTGCAACACATTCAGTATGAAATGGCTTTTGTCCATTTTTACAGTCAAGGCAATTTGCAGCAACAGCAACGTGTCAATGTCAGAAACCACATCAGCAAATCTATTTAAGATTAGTTAACAACACAGTTTGAGGCAAGCATGCAGTTTGCATGGTGCTAACAGATAGATACATTACTCATCAGCTACATTAGCTTGGTAACTAAAGTAGCAAACTTCAGACTCTAAACATGTCTTGGCAGATCGACTATATTTTTAGTGTCTGGAGAAAACAGTGCTTTCAAATTTTTTTTTCTTTAAGACAAAGGCCAGACAGCAAAGACCAGGACCAATGTGTTTAACAAAGGCCAATTACTCCGTTAGACAAGTATAATGACAGGTTCGGCCAGGCTCTTGTGGTCCATTTTGACTGCACCACACGTCTCACAGCAACGAAATGACTTCAAATGGCTTTGTTACATGATTAGTGATGCTTCGAGTAACACTTGCCCATCTCCCAATACAAGCCTTTCTCTGCCCTGCTCTCGCTCCCGGTCTTCTTATCTGATCCACTAGTACACAGCAAATTGAGTGCATATCAATTGAAAACATTTGGGTTCTCTCTCCCTGCTCTATTTCGCCAATAGGCGGCAATGAATAATTGATGGCTATAGCGTGGCAGTGAGTTTGTTGCTTGTATAGACCGCCTCTAACTTCCATCTTTATGCAAGCATATTTATCTGCATTCTACTCCGAACTGCAAAGATGTTGGAAAGAACGTGTCAACCCAGTAATACTCTGGAGAATTCAGTCCCTTCTGGGAAATGCACTGTAAAAATGGTTCGTCAATTCAATCTACAAAAAAATTACTTCATGTGGTAACACAAATTAACTAGTTTTTCAAACTAAATAAATACTTTGAATACAATTTTCTAAAGTAATTTTTTTGAGTTGAATATGCTTTTTACCACATGAGGTAATTTAAAGTTGAACTGATGACCCCTGATGACCCCTTTTAAACAGCGTATATTACATATTTTCTGTCAAACAAATTTGGTTGAGTAAGTGTGCATTTTACTAATGGACCTATGTCTGGGCACGTCTTATAGTCTCACTTCCAACAGACCTTTCACAACTGATTTTTATCCATTTCAATAAGAAAATGCAATATGGTCCTGCACTGGGGAGACACTCGAGCAAATACAACACAGTGTACAATAAACACAAATAAAATTAAATAAAGCCTTATATGTAATTGATACAGATGCATTCACTCTCACAGTGTGTAGGCTTTGAGACATTTTAAGTGTATGCAGTGTTGAAGTCCTAAATACAGAATGACACATCCAAACTCAGGGAGGGGTAATGGAAGGACAGAGAAAGGAAAGACCAGGAGGAGAGAGAAAGAGAGAGACAGGGAAAAAAGAAAGAAAAAAAAAGGGAAGGTGTCAGCAAGTGTGAGGGAAAAAGACGAGAGAGGGGGAGAGGAAAGCAAAAGAAAAATGGAGTGAGTCAGAAAAAGTGAAAGAACAAAAAGAAAAAGAGAAAGGGAGGGGAAAAAAGAGAGACAAAGAGAGATGGAGAGAAAAATGGAAGAAGTTAGAAAGAGACAGAAAGAGGAGAGGAAAAGAGAACGAAAGAGAAAGAGGAGAGACAGAGGAGACTGAGAGGAGAGACAGAAACAGAAAGCGAGTCAGGAGTGAGAGAGATTCCTTTGTGAATAAGAAGCAGGACCCTATTTCACACTACATGAGATGTGACCTTTTAGAAATAGCATTGTCTAAAACGTGTCCCATATCTCTGTCTGTCTCTCACACACACACAGGCAGAGAATGACGAACCACACAAACAAAACACATCAGGCAGAGTCTCTCCATCTAATGCCCAACAGTGAACCCCCCACCCATCAGCGCATGCTGTATAGACTCCATTAGACTTCCAACAACAGCCACATTACCCTTTAACTCCCATATAATCCGGCTTTTAACATTCACAAAGGTAATAATGTGTGTGAGTATGTGTGGTTGAGTAAGTACTGCTACATGTCCAAATGTCCTCATAAATATCGAAGTGTGTGCTGGCTGGAGGTGTGGGGGGATTCCTGAGGCCCCTGTTTGCTGGACCTCATAAGTTTGACATTTCTTCTATAGAATAACCCTGAAATGTTGCCTTTGTTATTTAGATTAAGACTTTAGTGTTAAGACTAGGAATGGTTTATAGCCTATTCAGATTTCTTTAAAGACAATAAGCCTTTTTCAAGTGCACACCATGTGAGGTAACTGAACACATGATGCTGATTCTGATTGTGTGTCCTTAGTTAAAACACAGTTGCAGTATTACCTGTTACTGTCATCAGTGTGAGGCCTAACAAGTATGGCAATACACAATGTTAGGTGCTAAGAGATCTCTGATTAGAAATCTGATTACAGAAATCAAGCACTTGAAACAGAAGGATACCTCTGAAAATGGCCACGATCAGATTAGTCTTTTTTGAGGACTGCCACTGTAAATCATCAGATTTTCTGTCACAGCAGATTATCACAGCATGCAAACGTATAATATACAATATAAATAAATGTACAGTGTTTAAACCTAGTATTTTCTCATCTGTGAAGAAAGGGTGGTTTTCTGGGCACTGATTCTATATTCAAAAGCAAATTCTAACTGGACGACTCTGAGCGGATGTGACTGGGAAAAACGTGTACAGGTAAATTGGGGCATCGCTGCGCTGCTGTGTATCAATCAAAAATGGGTGCAGTGCACCACAGCATTGTGGGACTGTACATACTTGAACTCAAGTTATATACAAAATGTAGAGAGATTATTTTGGATGCCTAACCATGGATCTGGATGCAATAAGATGTTTCTGAAAGGTAAGAGTTTTTGTTCATGTTCACAGCTCTAATTTTTTCACTTTGTGCATGTATGGTGGTTTATGGACAATGCCATCTTGCTGACTTGTGTATCAGTGCATACACACGGGAGTTTAGCACACATGTCACCAGTTTAACTGAACAACAGAAACTAACCAGGTGTAAACCTGCCTATACAAGCTAGAGCTTGAAATGACCCAGGGGACACCTGGCATCTCGTTGGAAACAACAGAGGTGGCGACGACGCTGCAGAGGCTGAGTTGTTGGAAGTGGTTATTCTAGTGGAAGTTGAGACACTATTTGACTGTGATGAAGAAATCCAGGCACAATAAAGGAGAACCAACCAGTACTGAGGTCTTTAACATACATCATTCTTAAAAAAAAAATTGGAACAAAAACAGCAAGTTTAACTCTAAGGGATAAATAGAGGTTGGAAAATTCATGTGAAATGAATCAACAGTGTTTTTAGCACATAACTCTCAAGCATAATAAGTGGACCTCGGGGAAAATAAAAAAAAATAAATGTAAAACATTGGATCTTTAAAAGCCATAATCTAAATGATTATACTTTGTCATGCCATCAGTATTGGAACACATTTCTTGAGCAATCTACCCAACGCTGGTAATACGTAATAGAAAATGTGTGCTCTATACACAAGAAGAACAAAACTCTTCCTTTGCTCATCCAAAACAGGTGGGAGCCCTAAACAGGATTTTCCCCACCTCTCGTTGTCCAAATACAAGTCAAAAGAAATGGTGTAACATTAACGCCACAGAAACAGAAAACATACCTTTATCTTCAAGCTACCTTATCTTTTCCTTTAGTTATAGACACAGATTCTTTTCTGACAACTGCTTTTCCTCTCTCACTCAAGCATCTTAGACAATGGTACAGTAATAACCCAGAAGTTGTTTGGTGGCCCCCTGGCAGCTGCGGGGCCCTAAGCAGATGCTTTTGTAGCGCCAGCACTGACAGATGTCCATCACCAACTACAGCACTATGGATTTCTCTGGCTTTTTTCTGCTGTCATTCTGCATGTGTATGTGACTGTGTATAAAACATGTCACTTCTCATTCTCAGCAGGCATCTCCTGCTGGAGCAGAACAGTTATATCAAACCCACATTAGAGGGGAGTTTGTTGGAGAAAAGCCCTCTATTCACCCTGCATGGAGGCCTAATTGTGGAGCTCACTGCTTCTGAAGCAGAGGGAGCAGGCGCACTCTGAAGGCATTTAAACCAGGGGTGGTGAACTGCAGTCCTGGAAGGCTGTCTTCCAGCAGTCTGGTGATTTTCCTGCTCATAGCACACCTACTAACCCTGGCAATTAGCTGCCGAGTTGAATCAGGTGTTTTTGTGTAGACAAACCACCAAACTGTGCAGAACTCTGGCCCTCTGGGACTGGAGTTTGTGACCACATTGTTCACTGCAAAACAGTAATGTGGCCACTAAAAGGGCCACATTAAAAACTTCAACAAATCAATGAGCCATTGAACAGCTAGTATGTTTGGTGATGCGACTGGTGTGGTAGAACTGAGGTGTAACAGCATTGTTTTAGCTACTGGACCAAATACAAAAGATAAAAGCAATAAATGATGGAATTTCTTGGAATGTTATTTGGCATTGCAAATGCACTGTATTGTGGTTTAAATAAAAAAAACGATGGAATTTGCATATTGTTACACTCTTAATATTTAACAGGTACACAAATGATGGTACCATTTGTGCATGTCTACATATTACGGCTGCAAAAATTAGTCAACAATCTAATGACTGATCACCAATAATGTTGACTGTTCCACTACAAAACAAAAAGGCACTATAATGCTGTGTGTGTTGATATGTTCATATGTTCATATGAGTATTGCTGCTAACTCTACCAACTGTCAGTGATTAGCTGGCAAATTGCATGATTTAACATATTTTGATGGACCTGACAAATAGTTTGGGAAATAGTCATAAACTGAAACACTGTTTTTGTACATAAACCAACAAAAAAGCAAAAATACAAGAATAATGCAAGATATGGAATTAAAAAGCACAATTTAAACTTAAAAAGCAAAGATTACTGATCACACTGTCAGTCATGCCATTTGTAATCTGTACTGGAACACCTTTCTTAAGCAATCTACCCAAAACCGGTAATTTGTGAGAAAGTGTGTGTGTGTGTGTGTGTGTGTGTGTGTGTGTGTGTGTGTGTGTGTGTGTGCGCAATACATGTGGAAGAGAGCAAAATTTGTTGCATCTCTATTGCATATACTGCATGCAAGTAAAAAGGCTCACACAGGCAGACAGATCCCAGCAGACTGGCTCAATCCATAGAGTAGTGGTACAGTATGTTAGGTATCTTGTAATCCAGGCTCAGCGCTCTAATCCCTGTCCTTTAGCGCAATATGAAGCCTCTCCCAGGCACCAGACAGGCTGACTGACACTGTATTTAGTGCCAACACTGAGGTAAAACTTTCACTGCGTATGTGTGTATGACAGAGAGAGACTGATAATGTTTGGGACGTCCTTTCAATTGTCTGTTGGCCTTATTTCAATTTCCATAATAATTCATTATGATATTTAACAGCATATTAATGTAAGTGACTCATCTTGTGTGTGGACAAGCGACGAAGGTTTATTTCAGCATTTAATGAATATTCAGGCCTGCGGCGTGATAAAGAGAAGGGGGCGTTTTGTTCTCTGTTCACATCCCTTTTTTTTGACAAACAGGCACTCACTTTGCCTTCTAATATTAATGTTTAATTTCCACCGTTTCTTCCCAAATTAGGTATAAAAATGAATCGTAGAGAAAAAAACTGAAAAAACTTTGATATGTTGGTATGTGTCAAATGTCAGAAAGACTATTTTCTACTGAGTTTCATGGTTAATAAATCCATAAATGCACTGTCCTACTTCAAGTACACAAGTTATATGATTAACATTTTCTGTAACAGCAGCACTGGATTTCAAAAGAATTACTTTTACATGTGAACACAAAAAACAATAAAATATGAAAGCAACCATCTTCAGCCCTATACTCATTCCTTTCTGCTGTTCAAATGTTCACGTCTCATTTTAGTCAAGATACAGCACCGTGTTGATCATATATTCGTGGCCAACCAAAACTAACATTTGTCAGGGATTTGCACCATAGCCTGTGCTGTCTGACCTGTCCCTTTCTATCTTTGATTTATTTTGTTCTGGATTGTACTTGGTAAACTGTCAGTACTTCCCAAATATTTCATACAGTAAATAAGATGAGAAAGCTACTGAATAAAAGCTGCTAAAACACTGTTCCATTCGCTGGAATAGCAGAAAAAAATTGAAGGGATACAGAGACAAGACACCGTCTAACATATATGGTCAAAATCACTGCCTTTTTAAGTAAAAATGCTCAGAATTTTTTTGTGCTTTGTGATATCGATCTAAATATCACACCAATTTTTTAAAAAATGAATGCATTTTATTGATCACATCTCAAAATTTAAAGCTATCAAAAGCAAAACAAAGACTGCATCTCACAATACTCAGCTTCATATGTATCGAAGTGTCTTTCTTTGTATGAAGGACTTACCAAACTGTTGCTCAGAGGGGAAACGCTCAGGGCCTTCTAGGTCTTCAGAGAAGGCCTGATGACTTCTGGCAATTAAATAATACATGTCTGTAATTTTTAGGTCCTTCTTCAACAGAATGATGCTTGTTCTTAAGCTCTGCGAGTATTACAGTACTATTCTTGCTTCACTAAGCTCTGAATGGAAACAGAAGGGTTAAATTCTTCCAACAGCAAACAGAAAACTAACCAGTCAGGAACTGTTTTTCTCTCTGATATCTAGAGTAGATACAGCTAAGTGAGCACGCTTTTTGGTTATGACTTCAAAGAGCTAAACAGAAAGTCTAGTGCAATAAATTAACCACCAGTATAATTACAAAATGACAGGGGCATCAAGCAGCCAAGTTTTGATTTCCAGTAAATGGTAGGGGCAGGTGAAGAGGCAAAAATATCACAATACTTCACCTGCACTGCACTAAATCTAAAAAGTACTGACAATATCCACAATATTCTCAGAAAAGCATACTGTGACATGATTCATCAAGATAAGGCTAAAATACTGCCATATTGCCCTCCTCTAATAGGTGGGACCAATTTTTTTTTTTTGGTCCCACCTATCAATGGGGTTGAGGAAAACATCACAGTAGGCCTTTTGGAAGTCCCGCATTTGTCACTCACTGAATACAAGCAGCAACTTTATCAGTAGATTGTTGTAAATTGAAAACGGCAGTGGTAGCTTTAAAGCAGACTCCTCTGGTTCACTGAAAGAGTCTCTGTGAAACTGCTTTATAGTAAAACATATCGTCGCTGCCCGAACAAAACTTGGTATATCAAAAATGGCAGCTGTCCCAAAAAATGAAAAGGTTTTTGCTGTGACTGTGGCAATACGCTAACATGTCTGAGAAGCTTCAAGTAATGCCTTATAGACGCTTCAAATAGTCACTGCAAATTGAGCAATGAAACATGATCACATTCTCAATGTCTAAGTGTCTTCAAACCTTTTACAGGCAGTGGACACAGACAGAAAGACTGCACGAGAGCAGGTCCATGTCCCTCAACGGCTGGATGAGAGTGATCTGATGCTTTGCTCTCCGCTGATTAATTCATGTGTTGTTGCTGCTCCGTAGAGAGGCAGGTGGAGTAAAGCTCATTAATAAATTCTGACAGTCTGGGCTGTTTAGAGCTGAAGGTAGGAAGTAAATGAGTGTTGGAGACGGAAGATTCTGGTTAAGGTCAGGTCAGAAGTGGGTACAAATCTTAAAGCTGAAAACTGCCCTGCCTGAGTCTTTGCTTACAAGACACACACACACACACACACACACACACAAAATATTGTAGCGTTAGCACAGAAGACAACACAGTCTGCCATTTTCTGCTCATGAAAATGCTCTTTATTTAAATAGCAGAAAAGGGAACTGACATGTGAGGGAAATGGGGATAAGGTCACCAACAGCAAAGCTCAACAGAAAGACACTGAATCACTTCAAAACACACTAGCACTGATAAGGGCAAGATAAACCCAAACCAAAACATGCACCATATGCCAGGTATTACCAAAAAATAAATAAAATAAATAAATAAATAAAACATTTGGCACATAAAATTTTACTAAAGACATGTGCCAGGGCACAAAGCATTCTGAAAGTCCTCTACATGCTCATTCCCGCTCTCCTAAATGGTCCAAACCTTTAGTTCAGTGGCGGTGCCACAAACATATGTGCGTCACTTACCATACAGGTGTACTTTACAGTTCTACAACCGCAGACTGTAGCCCATCTGTTTCTTTTCTTTGTTGGCCTCAATTTATCATGTTCTTCAATGGTCAGGACCACCCCAGAGAAGGCATTATTTGGGTGGTGGATCATTCTCAGCACTGCAGTGACACTGATGT
Organism: Colossoma macropomum; assembly: GCF_904425465.1. Taxonomy (NCBI): domain Eukaryota; kingdom Metazoa; phylum Chordata; class Actinopteri; order Characiformes; family Serrasalmidae; genus Colossoma; species Colossoma macropomum. Next base: position 14,587,547 of record NW_023494795.1, on the reverse strand, counting down.
GGTGGTGACGTGTTTGTGCGTGTTGTGCTGCTACAAGTGGACCAGACACGGCAGTGCTGCTGGAGTACACTGAACACCTCAGTGTCACTGCTGGACCGAAAATAGTTCACCAATCAAAAATATCCAGCCGACAGCAGCCTGTGGGTAGCACCCTGTGACCTGATGAAGGACAAGAGGATGACAAACTACAGGAGCAACAGATGAGCTACTGTCGCTGATTTTGCATCTACAATGTGGAGCACCTAGGCAAGAGTGTCTAATGGAGTGGACGGTGAATGGACAAGGTGTTTAAAAAAATAATTTAGCAGCACTGCTGTGTCTGACCCACTTGTACCAGCGCAACACACATTAACACAAAGTGGTGGTTCTGACCATTAAAAAACAGTGTATAAAAAACTAAACGTAGATAAGTTGACTACAGTCTCTAATTGCAGAACTGCAAAGTACACCTATATGTCAAGTGGAGATGATGCACATGAGAAAACACACAGAGCCTACATTCACATTCACAGCTATTGCCGTCAAAATTCAGTCAATAATATATTTGCTGAATTTATACAGCCACTGCTGTAGAATCAGCCTTCCTCCTTGATGGACGTCAGTCAAAGAGCGTTTGAGTAACAACAAAAGATACAAGCTAGACTAAGAGATGAACAATGTCACTCACCTGCTAGGAACATGGGAAGACAAAAGCGCACATATACGCCAAGCATAAATAAGACACAGCTGCAGACATAATTATGGGGCAGGATTACAAAACACAGGTGACTTAGATAAGGGGGTTGGAGCGAGAGAAAGATGGAGAAAGAGCGAGGCGTAACATGACAAGAGAAAATGAACAGAAGAGACATCAAAGCCATGTTCTTTAACGTGAATTTAAAACAAACAAAGCACAACCTACGTCTTCGCTACATCGAGCAACGCGTGATACAGGGGTCTGTTTAAGAGAGTAACTCGCCCGTCCCATCAAAACGGGCCCACAGGAAATTGCAACGTAAAATCATAATGGTATGAACAAATCGCAGCACACCCAGCTCACTTCCTTGAGGAGCTCAGTTACTTAGTGACAGCAACAGAAAATAAGACAACAGTAATGTGAAACTAAAAAACTACAAGCATAATAGACAGCTCTGATCATTAGGTGACCACTGTGAGTATTTTTTGCTTCATCTTACTCTACATCGACATTAGCGACTAGAGCCCTGTTCCAGACTGTCTCCATGGTTTTGTTACATTACATTTGTACATTTCATCAAAAGTCTATGCACTTTATTGAACTGCTATGCACTTTACTGAACTGCTATGCATTGGTGTCTGATGTCTGAAGGAACTGTTCTCATTGAAATCAACGTTAAGAGGCGCATTTTTGATGCAAAATGTCCTTATGAACGTGGCCTGGCTCACTGTCGCAATGTTCTCTTTCATCACCTTTGTGCTCTCCACTCTCTCTCTTTAGCTTGTTTGGTGACTCTGAAAGGACTCCTCTCTCTTCCTTTTGCCCTCTCTGACACTCATGGACACTGGCTCAGAAACTCAATAATCAAGCTTCAGCTTTGCCTTATTTCAATCACTAAACCAACAAAAACCACTCAATCCCTCTCTGCCTCTTACTCTCCATAAAACTCTTGCTACCTGCATTTCTCCACTTCTTTCTATTTCACCCCTACAACTTTCTTCCTCCTCCATCTCTCCAGGACATGCAAGGCAGGTGATACAGGGACCTGGAATGACTGTTCTGAGGTCACGGTTCTGTTACTTGGCAACACGTTTGGGGGGAAAAAAAGCCAATGACTCTGGGTTTTCTCACAGGGAAAATGCAGCTGACCACTCTGGGGTCAGGTCAAAGGTAGTCTTGGCGACATAGAGAAATTCTCAAACCAAAACAGAAAAGTGCATGAAGCTCCCCCATTTTTTCACCTCACAGGTAGTCTGAAGATCAATCACATATAGCTAACGGTGTGTGCGCGCGTCATTTGGACAGCAAACATTCCAAATTCCAAATTTAAACAACTTTGTGAGGAAGTCCAGGGCTCTAAAGCTGCTTCACTGCATCTCTGAGTAACTGCTGGCCACTTTCGCCTAATTAAAGAGAAACAACACTCCAAGGTGTTTCTCCCCTGCGCATTACACATGCGAGCTAAATTATTTATCTGCTTTATTCCCGATGAGGATGGCACGCTCTCAGCGCTACAAATCTGTTACTGCAAGCAAACCACTTCCAGCCATCTGTCAGAACACACGCATAGACAAATCCTTCACACAAGAGATTTAATCAGACCTAAAATTTCAGTCTGAACCAAAACTGAGCCCCAAAACTTTGTGCAACCTGGACCTCATCAGCATATTTTGGGTATGAAACAGACCCAAGCCTGGAGGTTAACTTCACAATACAATACTCATCAGGACACAAGTATCACAATACTACACAAAACAATGACAAGACACTCGAGATGTACAACAGACATTGTTGATCGATGCTTCCCTTAACAATTGTACTAACTGATTTTTCAAACATTTCTGCATATACACTATATTGCCAGAAGTATTCTCTCACCCATCCAAATCATTAATTTCAGGTGTTCCATCACTTTCATGGCCACAGCTGTATAAAACCAAGCACCTAGGCACGCAGACTGCTTCTACAAACATTTGTGAAAGAACGGCTCGCTCCAGACGTGAAATTTCCCGCTACTAAATATTCCACAGTCAACTGTCAGTGGTATTATAACAAAGTGGAAGCGACTGGGAACGACAGCAACTCAGCCACGAAATGGTAGGCCACGTAAAATGACAGAGCGGGGTCAGCGGATGCTGAGGCGCATAGTGCAAAGAGGTCTCCAACTTTCTGCAGAGTCAATCGCTACAGACCTCCAAACGTCATGTGGCCTTCAGATTAGCTCAAGAACAGTGTAGAGAGCTTCATGGAATGCGTTTCCATGGCCGAGCAGCTGCATCCAAGGGGATGGCCCCTTCCTGTTCCAACATGACTGCGCACCAGTGCACAAAGCAAGGTCCATAAAGACATGGATGAGCGAGTTTGGTGTGGAAGAACTTGACTGAGTCCTGACCTCAACCCGATATAACACCTTTGGGATGAATTAGAGCGGAGACTGCGAGCCAGGACTTCTTGTCCAACATCAGTGTCTGACCTCACAAATGTGCTTCTGGAAGAATGGTCAAAAATTCCCATAAACACACTCCTAAACCTTGTGGAAAGCCTTCCCAGAAGAGTGGAAGCTGTTATAGCTGCAAAGGGTGGGCCAACATCATATTAAACCCTATGGATTAAGAATTGGATGTCACTCAAGTTCATATGCGTGTGAAGGCAGACGAGCGAATACTTTTGGCAATATAGTGCATCAGTCACAAATATAAAGAAAGGCACTGAAAGTGGTTTGATGTGAAATGGTTTACTGTAAAGAAACTTACTGACTTCTGTACAATGATGGTGATGGTAACCAGTAGTTGAGATGTCTGCAACACAAATATAGCCCTTTTATTATCTGCTCTCTCAAAAGAGGAGTGAACTTTCTGTACTTTCAATATCAAAGGCAGTAGTCTGGAGGTAGTAGTCAGTATTTTGGCAAATGTGTGTTGTGTAAAAGTCAGTAGCTGTACAAAGCAAGTGTTCACCAACGCACGCCAAAGATCACATTCAGCACAGAAACAAATCTGTTTAGTGTGTAACAGTACTATAATGCAAAACAGCTCTACAAATACACAGCTCTATCTGAGACAGATATTACTCAAAACCAGCCCATTATCACTAATTCTACAAGGGGGCTACGCACCTAAGATTATCAATCACCTTGCACCCGTGTAAATGTGATGTGACAAATGTGATCTGATGTAAAGAAAATGCTAACAGCTGAGTGCTAATCACAGCAGCTACAACCACTAATCTCGCTACATCCGCAAAGTAAATCACATCTGTGAAAGTAGAACTAATTTGAGAACACCACTAACAGGGACCATACATGCCTTAGCAACAGTTACACGCTCAATTCACGCACACAACAGTAAACCATAAACCAAATGAACATCACTATGTTTCTTCAGAGTGCACAACGTGCTGAAGCAATGAGTGAAAGATTTTTTTTAGATGCAGTTTTTCATACAAATGTGCTAAACTAACTATTAGAGCTCATTTGCAATCTGCTAGATGCTGTTTCACTTGTGCATACACATGCTATAAAAGTAAATTTAGAAAGACAGATTCAGCCATCACTGTATTGATACACATACTGCAACAAGCTTATCCAATAACACTGTCATATTGATGTTCTGAACACAGCTCTGAGACAGAAATTACCCAAACCAGCCCATTATCACTAAAGTACTGAATAACACCATTTCCAATGATAGCACTGGTTAAATTATAGTCATCACTAGATCACAGGTAAACAAAAAACACTAATATAAAACAGCATGATAAAAATACAGGCCTGTCAAAATTATCACAGAATTGCCTATTCGCAATCATTTGAAAGGATCACAGTTATTTTAGCTGACTGCAGTCATTTTTCACAGTCATTTGATTTGATAGTTACTGATAGTCATCAAACTAAATGGTGTGCTGGGCTGAGGCAAATAAATGCAAATAAAAGAAAGCATGCAAAGTAAATGCACTCACTGAGCCACCATGGAGCTTTTGAAAAAAAAAAGTTCTAACTTCTATCTTGGTGCTCTAATGTTTAGAGGGCAGAGCTGATGTTTATTTGTTAGCTATGCAGCTTATTCTAATGTTTTAAGCATGTATGCCAGCGAAATGAGTGTTTTTTGCTCATGTTTTCACTTTAGTGAAGAACATTTTGTAGCTTTGCTTCACTACACTAATTGTGTAACTGTAGACGTGCGAGTGCACAACAGTGTGCTTGCAGTACTGATTCAGCAGCACTAAGTAAGCATCACTACCAAGTGAGGTGGCCACTATAGGCCTGTATTTCAATAATTGCATACAATAAGAAAACACAGTTTAATTGTTAATCCCAATTATTTATGACAATTGGCTAAAATTTCATGCCCATGACGACTCTAATAAAATAATCAGCTGTCCAAAATAAAGCTCAAATTCTGCTTTTACAAATGTACTGAATCAACGCTTTAAAACAACTCTATTAACTTTGAGTCTGGATAAGCTTTTATAATGTGCTGCTCTCATGTAGTGCAGTGCTGATATAGCAAGATGTTGGTCTTCATCTGTTTAATCTTAAAGCTCCATGTCTTTTTACATAGAACACATCTTATGAAACGTGAAGTTTCCTACCAAAACAAACTAATTAAACTTGCATTAATAATCATAATTTATACAACAGTTCGTTCCGGCCACGCAAGCTGATTGGTTGAGAAGCGCTCTGTGCTGTTATTTCGCCATAACAGCACTTTTTTTTTTCCACAAAACACTAGCACTCCGCTGAGACTTTTGACAGCTGTAAGAGACGCTCAAGCCATTTGAACGTTTTTGCTTCATACTTTGCACAAACAGAAAATGGATACTTTCAAGATCACATTGGACCTACAGCTGATTTGGTCAGACTCTGAAGATGAGACTACACTAAATTCCCAAACTGTCATCACCACCTAAACAACCTGGAATTAGCCAGAAACAAACCAAATACCATTCGCCAAACAAAATAGGCTGTAAGATGCTTTACAGACTGGCTGGAACAAAAGAGCCAGCCCGATTTGGTCAGAAGATGAGACTACACGTTTGGCAAATGGTATTCGGTTCATTTCTGGCTAATTCCAGGTTGTTTAGGTGTTCTTTTGTCACAGCTGCTGACTGCCGGCTGTGCAGCGAGTGAGCGGAGTTCATTACTCTGACGTAGCAAAAAGCTGCTTGTTAAGGAACTATAATTTGGCAGAAGGATTTGCTAACATTAAAACATTAAATGCCATGTTTACAGCCAAATTTGTTAATTTCTTACTTTATTTCACTGTTGTATAAAAGCAATAGAACACCTTTGAGGTAGTGTGTTATTGCGAATAACATCACGGCTGTGATGGTCGCAGACACGAGCCAAAAGGCGTCTTCTAACATCACAGCCGTGATGTTATTTGCAATAACACACTCCCTCCCGTGCTCTATTGCTTAAATAGCATGGATATTTCTTGTATGTGTTTAAACTCCCAACAGCATGAACAAAAAAAAAAATCAAAAAAAAAAATCTTGAAAGTAGTCTATAATGCATTTTGGAACAAAACACTTCATACTGAACATAAATATTTTTGCCATATAAATATTAACATCTTTTTAGCTCCAGTAAACTATACTCTCCTGAATCAATTCACTATTTTATTTTCAAACATCCATTTTCTCACAGTTGTGGGCCTCATGGACCTTAGTGTCAGTAACACTAGTGGCTCCAGCACGCCAGATTAAAAACAACTTTCATACTACAAGCTCTGCTTTACACACATGCTAAAGCCTATGTCACATGCACTACCTCACCGTGACGGGAGATGCCGCAGCTCAACTGCTACAGCTCACGTTAGCCATTCACGAAAATGACTGAAATCAGTCACGTTGCTCAATAGCATAGAATTCGTAAAAAGATCACAATACATCTGTTTACCCTCGACATCTTTCTGACCTGTGATTGGGCACTTGCATCAAGCTTGGTAAATCTACCAGAATGTGCACACGCAGCACAAGATATTTAAAAACAGTCACGAACTGTAGAACTTACATTATTTTTTTTTTTATCTGGGTTACCATTTTGTTTTCGTTTCACTGCTCAGTGTCTATTTTGTAAATGCCACGCCGTCTCTGGAACCTGCCTGGGACGCACTGCCGCGCTGCTTGCACAGGGTCACTCTAAACTCTTATCATGAGCGCTGCAACAAAAATCAAGTCATGTCTCCTGTGCGACAGGAAGGCACAAAAAGAGCAGAAAGTAGGTTACAGCATCTGATTTGGGTTAAATCTTTGGTCAGTCCCTCGTCAGGTCAAGAGAGCAGCCAGTTCAGCAGAAGAACGCAGTGCTTCATCATAGCTCATAGCTGTCCCTTACATGACTCTACTCACTTCCTCAAACAAAAACATGTGTATTTCCATTTCTCTCTATTTTTCTCTCTCACTCTCCTCCTTGCTCTTCCATTCCACAAAAGCCGGAGGAAAGGAAAGAGAGAGAGAGAGAGAGAGAGAGAGAGAGAGTGCTGAGGGTGGGAGGCCTCATGCATAATGCATCCATGTCCAGCCCAGCAATCACACCTCCTCACCTCTGGGGAAATTTGAAGCACTCAGCTAAAATGGATTTTTTGGAGGGGAGGGCGAAAATAAATAAGCATTTCGGTTTTGGGCAAATTTCAATATTACGACGTACGGAAAGAAACAAGACAGACAAGAGAGACAGAACGAGTTTTTTTGGGGGGTGGGGATGGGGGGGGTAGTGCTCGACAGCAGCCTTCTCCTATTATACTGACACAATTACACAACGCTGGAGCAGAACACGCTCACGCATTAAAGCTCAGAGGGCAAGTGTCTTATTCGCTAATCTGCCGTATTTGCTTATAAAAGGATATTTCAAGGGGACCAAACGCCAGCCCTACTGTAAGGCGAGACATTTGCAAGCAGTCATCAAAATGCACAGCGAAAAATAGAACAAGAGTGAACAAGATCCATTATACAGTCTGAAGTAGTAAGAGAGAACAAGGACAAAAAGACCAAGCTATCAGTACCTCCATTTGTTCAGCGATAGCTGAAAGCAGGGTACTAGCAAAGTGGTCTATTTAAACTACAGTCATTAGTTTGTACATGTTCTGTCTGTTCTCAACCTCTGAGTCACATATCCACTTTCATTTACAGCTCTGCCAAAGATGACTACTCTAGAAGTCAAAAACTACCTTCAAATCATTTCTAGCTGCTTGCATTTCATCAGTAGACTTTAGTTTAAATGCAGAACTAACAATGCATATGTAGCACGAAAAAAAAAGTCTTTCTACATGGCCTTAAATGACTCCAAAGAATGCTTCAGCTTGCAAACCAAACCAAACAAAGGGTCCATCTCGAACTATCAGAGGTTCTGCCATCACTCGACGCTGCACTCTGTACAGTCGAGTGCTCTTGTTTTAAATGCACAGCCACTGCTAACTTCATACTAATTTCCCCATTCACTCTACTTTTTCTGCCCAGCATAATTCGTACATCATTATGAGACTTATCTCTGCTGCTCAGGTTAGAAAAGTAATGAGGAAAGTCTATTCAAAACCCACCCTGCTTCAAATGAATACTTGGAATAGAGGAAAATGCATTACATTTCAGGAAAATGAAAGTGCACGTATTTGCTGCAGCAATCTACGAGAGTCAATAAGAGAGTGTAATGAAGTCTGTAAGTACAGCTGACCAAGTGGTCTGTGACTAGGTACATTCTCACTAGAGCTATATGAAATATAGCACAGGCAAACGAACGGCATCACTAAATCATGACTGTTTTTCACAATTTTGCACTGATATTCTGAACGCTTGCATTTTGTGTGTATTCATGCCCATTCTACTGACCAATCAAGTGGATGCAGTACCTACTTAAGGCCTATAGTTGGTAAGAGCTATAAAAAAAGACCAGGGAATATAAGGCTCTACTATAGCTGCTATACTTTAATGTGAGTTCTGCTGCTCCATAGCCACAAAGCCCAAAGCTGTGGTGCTTTATACTCCTCTAGCTAGTGCTTGGCATTCGGCACGGTGACTGTAGGCTCATGTGTGGCTCCCCGAGACTATCCCATTGTATTGTCAATACTTTCCTAGATTATTCAAGCTGCATGTTTGCTTTTAAACACCTGCATCAGCAATAGGTGCATCTTAAAGAAGCTGAATTCCCTAATTATAAGAGGTGCCTGGACACTTTTGGACATTCTTATAAAACATATGTGCCAAAAAGAGTTCTTTGGAGTTCTGCCAAGCACGGCAGTGCTTCAAATAACTCTTAATGACACTTTTGTTTTGAATACTGCATTGAGTCACTTTGTGCTCTTTCTTTGAGGCTCTTCTCTTTCTTTATAGAAGAAAGCAGAGTTTAATTTTGTCAAGAGAGCAATGAGAGTACACTGTGCAGATTTCCAAAGCCAAGTAAGTTCTGCTTGTACTCTGGATCAAACCTGCCTACACCCAGTTTGTGAGTCAGCAGCCCTAACCACTGAACGACCATGATGAAATGTGGCAAACTGAAAGAAACGTGAGAAATCAAGAATAATCAGCAGTGGGCAGCTGAAGTCTTGAGAATTCAATTTAGACAAAGATTTGTCTGAAAGCCATCCACACTGAAATACTACACCATCTAAACGATCATCAGTTTCTTGTACAGCATTTATTGTTATTCAACTGTCAGGCCTTCTTTTGACATCTGGAGAACCTCTGGCCCCCACTGTGATACAGCTAAAAGGACACACAGTAACTTTGCTCAAACTTCTGACATCTCACGCAGTCGTTCATTTCATCTTTGGCGTGTCCGCTAGCGTCTCGGGCTGAGACACTGATGTAGTGCCTTACTCTTTCTCCATCAGTCAGCCACTAGAGCAGCGCAAGCAAAATGGCTTCCAACCATTCCCCCCCAAACTCAAAGTGCCACTTCCTGCTTATCAAGAGTGACAGGACGTTGAACTGAACTCGTGTTCTGTGTGGCGAAGCGGTACTCAATTTTTACATTGCACTCTATCAACCCACCCTTGGCCCCCACCTGGGAAAATAAAAAAATAAAAAAAATAGTCAGAACAGCTGCTGGACTTGCCACCTGCATCTACTCACACAAACAGATGCGACAACAAATCAAAGAGGAACCGAGCCCCTGATCCAGAGGAAATGTCCCCCATATGGCCAAAGGGGAGAGAAGTTTTCTTTAACATTATCATTTTCATACTTTAGGATTTATGAATATGCAAATCCATCTGTCCCGGTCGTCACGGTGAGGCACCTCCCTGCTGGGGTAGATCAGCGGTTGTCGGGGGAGACAGGACGACAACCCTTGCTGTTATTGGACAGGTGCTGCTGTATATTTATGATTGTTCTTTTCCACAGCAGAACGCTGTCCCAGAGCACTGGGAATATTTAATAGCTCCCATGCCACCTCCGTCAGCATTCCCACACACTGTGTGGGTCTGTGTTCCAACACTGTGTGCGTGTGTGTGTGTGTGTGTGTGTGTGTATGTTGTAATATGGAGAAATTTACAGAAATAAACATTTAGAAGCAACATTTACCTCATAGCTCCAGCTCTAGGCCAAAAAAAGCAACATTTGGACCTCAAACATATCTGACTGACTATATCTGGGTAAGAGGAAAATCTGATTTTTTGCCAGACCATTTCTTTCTAAATGTCTACAGGGTGAAACTTATTTTACACTGGGAAAACTAAAAGTTACTTAACACAGGCACATAAAATGTGAGTGAATAGTTATTACTATTTAAGTCTACTTTCTGCCATTTACCATGAGCAGTATGCCACTAGAAGCATGGAGAAAACACACTTCCACCATATTTTTTAGCTTGCAAGTCAGATGAAAACTCTTGATACACCACATCTGGTTTTGCCATTAGTGGAAACAGCAAAACAGAGACAGCTTCAGGCTAATGCATATGCATTAAATCAATATGTAAATATAAAAAGGTCAGTGTATAAAAATAGTAATTTAATAAAAAGCCAAAACACAGCCTAGAATGTCACACAACACACAACCAAATAATGAAGAAATTTTCCAACAAGTGGATCAGTATTGACAGACGTGCAACATTAATTCTAATTATATATTAAATCTTAAAGCTGTACAATATGCAAAAAAGCATCTCATGTAGAGGTATTATTTATAAAGACCAAACCCTTATATCATAAGAAAAGATCATGAAGCGTTGGTAACTAACAGTAAAGCTAGGAAAGCCAGTTAACCAACTCTGGGACGAACATTATCCAAATGCAAAAAACTTAAATCTGACAGTGCTCAACGAGCAAACATTTAACACTGGTAAAAAATGAAAGACTGCAAAGTAACAGTTAAAACACGTTGAGTCAATACATTTAATGCCCAGCCGGCACTACTATCCAACCTTGTAGGCCTTTACTCGCCATGCGTGATTTATTTGGATGTCAAAAAATTCATCAATAACTGATCTTTTATTTTTCACTGTCAGAAAAAAAAATTTTTTGCCCTTTGTTTTATTTTTGTGACAAATTTTCTCGACCAATCACAATAGTATCCGTCTTTGGCATGGCAACAACCTGGATGACTGATGAGCCGTTTCTAGAACTTTTTGCAAATATCAAAATGATGGTTAAAAAAAATGTCACAGCCAGTGTGTACAGTTTTGATGTGAAGATTTGCATATGGATCGCTTACTCATTGTATTCAGTGTGTGGCAGCCTCAACACACACTAAACTGCATCATATCCACTGTTAGATCAAAACTATCTGAATTGCTTTGCCCTTCCAGCTGCACCAGCCGTCTGCACATACCTAAGCAGAGGATGCAAATATCTGATAGTGTATTATCCTTGAACTCTGCAATGCTATACACACAGCGAACAAATGCGCTGTGAATGCAAACTTCCTATTTGAGAATTTTGCCAACTAAGCACCTCTGAGGTGAAGGATAATCTCAAGATAGCACGTATTTAGCGCACACACACTCCGGCCCTTCTCCCCGCTGAGCTGCTCTCCTCAGCCTCTCCAGCAGCCTGTGCTGAAGTGTCAGCTCCACTTAGGCAGGCGGAGAGGGCCCGAGATAAAAGAAAAAAGGAATTGCTTTTAGCCACCGTGCTTTCCCTTATGACGGCAAATGAAAAGCACAGAACAGCCGTTTTGTGAAGACGGGAATAAAGCAGAGTTACCAGCGTATTGAGGCCCTTTCAATCGGTTTAGAGTGAAGCCTCTGGCAGCCATACAGGCAGAATATGGAGTTTGATAGGATAAGTGTTTATTATCTCATACTGCTGTGTGTGTTGCAGTAACTCCACCTGCGCCACACTGTGCGTGTGAGTGGCACTAAGAGAGAGTTTTAAAAATGACTGCGAGGGATGGAAATCGTGTTTGCGGCTGTAAGATGACAAGAGGCAGATGAAGATGGAGTGAATGAGAGAGAATGACGGAGAGAGAGAAAGAGCACGGGATAAGCAGGTTACCTCAGTAGTAATAGAGAGCTGAAGAGTGATTGTGATATGCTCTATGACTCCCAGTGCTGGCACACAGAGAGAGAGAGAGAGAGAGAAAGAGAGAGAGGGAGAAAGAGAGAGAGGGAGAGAGAGAGAGAAAGAAAGAAAGAAAAAGAGCACAAGAAAGATGGGGAAAGAGCGAGGGGGGGGAAGAGAGAGCATGAGAGAAGGCGGGGGGGGGACGGGGCGAGAGAAAGAGCTAGAGAGACAGTGGAAATGAAAGACAGGAGGGAGGGAGAGGGAGAGGGAGGGAGGGAGGGAGAGGGAGAGAGAGAGAGAGAGAGAGAGAGAGAGAGAGAGAGAGAGAGAGAGAGAGACAGACAATGAGTGCCTGTCTCTTGACCCAATATAGGACAGAGTGTGAGAGAGTGCAAGAGCGAGAGAGAAAGAACAAGAACAAGAGAGAGGGAAAGTCTAAGAAAGAATAAGAGAAGCCGAGAGTGAAAAAAGACTGTTTTCAGCAAAGGATTAAACTAAAATTACTGAGAATTCTGTCAAATAAAAGTTATGCTCGTTTAATTTAAATTTTTTTTTTTTTAAGATTAACTAGGCTAAAAGCAAGATGCCAAAAGCTGAAGCCTCATAATGATAGAATCTTTGAACCACTGTTTCTAAGTCTGTTTCTTTTTCTCTCCATCACTGGCACATGGAAACAACACCAGCAACTTGTTATAGGCAAAATTACATATATTGGTTTCACCTCTGGAAAGAAATGTTCTATTGATGAGTTTTTCCCATTATGCTGTAGTTTATTAGGTTTCAATCAAAAGCATAAATAAGGAAGAATATACACAAGATATAAATATATAAATGAATTAAATTTAACACCTGTTGTTCAGTTTCTATTTCGGTGCATCACTAATTAGTATATATTATCAAATACATTTAATAGCCATTTAAACACGTTCTATATACTAAACAATATTCTGTCATTCATGACAGTATAGCAGACAGCAGCACAGCGTTTGCTGAGGCTGGGTATCAGCTCTGTGAGTGTGTGCCTCTGTTGACTGTTGAGTCGGTGTGACAGGAATCAGGACAGTGTGTGATGCACCAGGATCCGGCCTGAAGCTGCCTGATAAACAAAGCAAACAGCAGTGGACCAGCCAAGTCAGGAGACTACGCAATCAGGCTCTCACACACAGGAGGGAAAAAAAAATAAAAAAATAAAAAAAATGCACAAGCTGCAAAGACACTCTGCACTGAATATACTATTAGAAGTGCAACAAGGAGTTATTTATATAATTCAATTAATTTTCTATAACTTGACTGATCAACTAATTATTCCTGCTGCGGTTTCCTCTCACTTTGCCCCTGTTTCACTGTGACCATAAATCAACTGCTCACTCCAGATCTCCAGTCTTCTCCAGATCTGCAGACATGAACTTAAACATGCTGGTTAACAAGTCCACAGACAGCAGAACTGGGCTGTCAATTAGATAACAGAGACTTTGTGAATTTCCAGAAAGGCTTCAGCAGATATTACTCATGGAGTTTTCTAAAATTTAAAACGCAGATGACAGCAAACGAAACGGTAGGAGTACTCAAGAATTATTAATTAAAATGAAACATTTAAGATAAACATAATGTCATCCAAAGTAGGTAATACACAGTTTATGTGCAAATGTGAAGATTTAGTTGTACCCATCAACCATACAGAGTTAATATCAAGTGGGTCGAGCTGAAACAAGCGAGCTGAAGTGCCTTCATCAGCATTAGCATTCTGACATTAACAGAACCATCCAGAGTCCCGAGATTTGAACTGGGCAAAAGTTCCATCCGTGCAACAAACAATTTCTTCTTTTATTGGGTAATGAAACAATATCACCCCCTAAGCTTCCTGTACAGCACTGAAACTTATGACCACGTGGATACCATGAATATTACAGCACTTTGTGGTGTGCATGTTTTATATATGTAAACGGGATAGCAACATTTTTTCGTAATCATGGCAGCTGTACTGTACAGTAAAGACTAGCTTTCTATACACAGGTAAAGCTTAATAAAGCTCAAAGACTCACCCAGCACTCACACTACGTTACACACTGCTGCTCCCAAACATGGACATATTAATCTTTCAATCCTCATTATCAAAAAGCACCTCTTCTTTTTCAGCCCCAAAAGCATAAAACCAGCAGGAAAATTACACACATTACTGAATTACTGCACTATACACCAATCAATATGCAATTAATAAGGTCTAAATTGTTCTTCAGGCTTTAGGCCTGGCATTATGCACCTCGCTCTAAAACTCAGATGAAGTGTTGTGGAACATTATTATTGATATTTCAAATCTTCCTGATGAAATTTGTAATAGTCAGAGGAGTGGCAGACTACAGAAATGCTTCCAATAAAGACAAAGTACAACCAGGCGGTATGGCTAAAATATGGTATCACAATATTTTTAACATTATTGACGGTATTAGATGGCATTTTAATTTTACATGAGACATACACTCAAATGCACCAGACAGAAAACAATCAAAAAACATTAAAAACTTCTTGTTTCTATTACACTTAAATATGAAAAATAATGTAGCATTAAACTGAACATCCTGACACAGGCAAATAATTAAATGTGCAACTACAAAAAAGTAAACGAAAAGATTCCACCAGCGTTGTGTTGATCTCATAGAAAGAGGGCAAAAAAAAAACAGCTTGCGCTCCATCTTGTTTGTACAGTTTGCATATAAACCTGTCACGATCTTAAACTACAACCTTAAAGTAACAAAACTGACTATCACTACTAGCTCTCTAATGACCGTTTCAGCACAAATACAAACAATAAAAGAAAATATATTATTCACTGCTGGCCTCTGAATATCACCAAGTCATAAGTTAGAACTTTTGATTTTATAAGATGGATGACGCGACAATATTTCCTACGTTTTTATTTACATGTATTTGCCTCAATACAACTGATGAAAACGTATCTATGGCTACGTTTACACAGCAGGTAAAAGTGGCCCAAATCCAATCTTGCAAAAACACATTGAATCTGACATTTTCAATTCCAATTTGAGAAGCTTTCATATGTGGCAGTGGAATCGGATACGTAGTCGGCAATGCGACTTTTTCATGCGACTTTTACGTCAGTCCAACTCGACATTCGTCATAATTTTGTGCTGCTGAGACTCAAACATTTAGGCTGATGTTTCTGTACCGAAAAATTAGTAGAGACTCATCGGAGCCGCTCCATGTTTGAAGAGATTTTGAATGAAACGACCGAATGCGGCTGGAGGAGACCGAGCGTCAGAGAACAGTTTAAAGAATCCGAGGACACAAACCAAAGAAGTGGCCGTGGCAGAATAACGTTCCCTTTTTCGGCAAACTCGAACACATTCTGGGTGATGAGCCCAGCTGTCAACCACTGGAACTTTCTAATCCCTCCTGTGATGAGCCACGTGAAGCACTGAAAATGTGAACAGCCAAACAAAAAATCGGATTTGATGAGAAAATCAGATTGGGCCACTTTTACCTGCTGTGTAAACGTAGCCTAATTCATATTCTATTTGTCTATTTGGGCCTGTTTAAAGCAGAAAGAATTGTGGAAACCATATTAACTAATAATAACACAGGGACAGCTTTTAACTGTTGCTGACTGGTAGATTTCTGAGTGCAAGTTAGTGCTAATGCTAAAGCTAACACTTGAGCTAACTAGTTAATACCGTGCAGGGACTCACTTTCAACTACTTTTAGCAAACCTCAGTGGGGGAAAAAAAAAAAGTCTCACTGTGTGAGCAAATTAACGTGTATAAAACAGGATTCTTTTTAAATTGCAAATGCAAGTGTAAATGTCACACTACATGGCTCTGTTACATCACTGCGTGTCTCATCAAGTGTATGGGCACAAATTTGTATATTTTGGCAATGAATGAGACAAAAATAGCAATAATGAAGGTACCAAAAACTGCATACCTTTACATGAATCAACACCAGTATAACGTAAAGTGCCGTGTGCGCACGGAAAAGAGGGACCAATAAGATCTCTTTCTCTCTGATTGTTTGATGGGTGTTACTATCTAATTAGTCCCCTGCTTCACACTCTTCAGTAAAGGACACTCTTTCCTCTCTGCATCCGCTGCACTAATTAGCCACACAGATCCATCCCCCCAACTCTCTTAATTAAGACTGGGCTCTCCTATGGCGGCATGAGCTGGGAGTAATATTGCGGTTTGGAGACAATAGGCCAGTCCTGAGTGCTGTGCTCCTCTACAGGACCTGCAGAAAGCCACTGAGTCAGCTGCTGGGTGATACCCACATCTACAGCAGGATTACAATAGCATTAGAACATCCACAGGGACAACAGAGCTGAATCCGATTAATGAAGCGGATTGAGTAATCAAGTGATGGATACCTAGAGGCAGTGGGGATGGCAGCGTGTGCGTGTTAGGCCCTGTGTAGCCATTACAAATCAGCAGATAAAGAAATTCACAGATGTATCCACTGATTTATCAGCGTAAATCTTGCTGATGAAGCAAATGATGTCTGGAAATATTGTATCATGGGAATATGGGAATACTGCGTTATTGCAAACCTTTAGGATTTTAGAATTTAAGGACATTAAACCTCCCATTTTCACTGTTGAATTCTCAAGTGTCTTGTTTAATTTTTTTTTTTTTATTAAGGCAAGGCATTTAACCTCCCACTGTCCCAGGTAGCGCTGCTCAACTGGTGACACTGCGCTGCACCACGGCTGGGCACAGTCAGGCACCAAAATGACAAATGTCCCTTGTAGGACCACTACAGTACAATATTATCAAAGCATTATGAACAATTCATCCAGTCATAATCTTCAACCATAATCTAATACCTGCCTCTAAATTTTTGATTTTGTCTGTGTCACCACCACTCCCAACTACAAAGTGAAAATGCTTATCTAGCTCACAGCTTCTCAGATACAGTGTTTCATTCAGAAATATGCCATAGTACTAAGATTGAGAGTTTGTCACATCTTGACATTGAAACAAACAAAATATCGTCGCTGTCCAAAGAAAAATATGCATCTCCAAAATAGTAAATTTACAGGGGAGGGCAAAAATGTTCTTTACTTTCACTGTAAGTTAATGAAGAGAGATTTTATTCTATTTTAGACCATTTCTATTGGTCCAATCATGAAATTTTCACCAGTGCTGAGCTCAAATGATGCAGAAAAGTAAAAATCGCAAAAAATGGAGAGATGTTTTTCACTGGACAGCGACGATATATGTAAATGTGCAGACTCAAGCTTGTCGATATACACAAAAGCCAACAGATGAGTGACTCCATTGGCATCTTCACTTCATGGCTACCAGTACATGAAAGAAGGGCTTCAGCAAACCTTACATTCAAAAGCTTTAACATGTAAAATTTCTAAATTCAAATAACACAGCCTGCTTTATCTGAAAGCCTCAGATTATTCAAACTATTATTCAGAGTGACATCCAACAGCCACATGCTGCCCGCCACCTCCACTGTCAAATTAGCTTGTCAAATGAGAAAAGATTAAGGAGCCTGTCATCAGGCCATCTGAGGTAAAAACATGAGACACACTGACTCGCTGTGTTTTCATTAAACAGAAACCCTTAAGAAGAACAGCACGGGGGGTGGAAGACTGGAGACGAGAGGGAGACGAGCAAGAGAGTGAGTCTCTTGAACCTTAAGGGACACAGAGAGTGAGAGATTGAGAAAGAGCAAGAGAGGATAGAGAGAGAGAAAAAAGCATGACAGACCGTGCAAGTGAGTGAGTGAGCGAGCGAGCAAGCGCAAAAGGGTGAGAAACAGATAGACATATTCTAGATGTCCTTGGAGAGAAAGTACGGTAGCCTGTTGATCTCACTGAAACAAGAGCACTTAACACTAACTGTAGAGCTGCGGCTAGACAATCAGACCCAGTTTCCACATAAGCAGCGGATAAGAACTAGAGCAAGGTCATTCGCCCCCACTAAACCAGGATGAGTGTCAATCCACTGTAAATTCTCTTATACACACAGGGTTCATCCATGTCCTGCTGCAGACTGTGGATGGTACGATTAGTCACATCATTTACACATTTACCCAGACGAGGTTTTCAATAATGCAACTCTGTTAACCTCTTAAAATCACAGGTTTATTACATACTAAGGTTTATTATTCAGTAACTACAGGGACTTCAATACAAACTGGCTGAGCTATTCTTAGATTATAGAAGTGTGTAATAAAACTGAGCCCAACAGTAGGCCATGGCCATTTAAGGGGTTAATTCTCACTAACAGCCAAAACAGCCAAACTGCTGTCACTGAAACAGAATCCTGGGTTAAATTGTTAAATGTATACTTTCTACTTACACATCAAAGCTCTGTAAATATAGTGTAAAATGTCACCTATATACAAATCACTAGTTAAGAAGCACTCAAAAATAACCAATTTTTAAGACAAGAGCAGCATAAACACAAACCCCACACCCCACGTTTAGGGGAAATAAAAAATGAATACTACCCAACACACTCCTTTCTGCCCGTCCTTTCTCCGATAACCCCGTTCAACACGGCAGAGTATGTGGTAACACACAAACGCCTGCTAAAATCAGAGAAAAAAAAAAACTTGTAAGATTACTTTAATCTCACTATGGTTAGGGGTTCTAGGCATGGTTTGGTAGTTTTGCTATAGGTTTAAATTAGGGCTGCACTGATAAGCACCGATACTGGCACTTAAACGCAGTATCATTATCAGCAACAGGGAAACTGATCACTACATTATCACAAAACAGTATTATTGGAATATTAGAGGTTGGAGGCTTGAATGAGGCAGTAATGAGCTGGAAGGTTGGGTGGGGGGGGCTTTGGTCCACATTTCTGAAAGGTAGCAAGTTCTGCTTTTGTTTAGCGTCAAGAATTTGTTAGCTCTTTGCTGAACTGGTCAGCCTACTCTAAAGAGGGCAAAATACAGTTCAATAACAGAGACTGCAGAATTTAGACAAGAGTTAAGCAAACACAGTAACAACAGTTATCCAATGTAGCACAATTTTAAGGTGGAAATGCTAGAAATCACGAGCATGTAAAAGTCATGTTGACTGCTATTGCTCCTGTGTGCAAAGCAAGTGATTTTGTTTATTCTTAACTCCACTTTTCCATGCTTTGATCAGCCACGAGCCAGTGTTTAAAAAATTCAAACAAGAAACTTCAGCCTCGTTTGCCATCATCGGTTAACTCTATCTCTGAGCGGTGGCATGAGGGGAGTCCTTATGTTCGTAGTATTCCCAGAGCATTTTATTTTTAATATGACACTCTGGCAAATCACGTCATATCCATGGCCTTTTGTCCTTCCGCTGACCTCACCATAAACCAAAAACTCAGTCAAAGCAATTTCCAACTTATATAATAAAATATTGATACTTGGCATCCATGCATCAATACAATACCGACATGCAAAATATCATATGCTGTATCAATTGTTTCCCTTTTACAGAAATGTTCTGAAGCCACACAACATATTTAGATGAATATGGACTACATATTTTACAAACAATAAATAAAAGAAAAGAACAGCGATCTATTGGCAACTACTGGCATTTCACAATATTACTATCAATCAGCTCAATCCTACACTGTCATCAGCTTTCATTTCTCTTTGTGTATGTGTCATATAGCAGCTGCAATGTGTTAGCCATTAGCTTTGAGATGCAGCTCTCCTGCTGGCCTGTCTGTCACTGTTGTCATCAATGGCTCAAAAACAGCCAGAGTTTCCTCCCACGTCCAAGCCTTGAAACTGACATCAATCTCACCCTTTAACATTCAAAGAAGTGCTTCAAAAAGTTACAAAAGGTGCAAAGTTTGGGGGCGGAGATGGAAATCTTTTCAAACGCTTTTTGCAAGTACTGTGTGAATGAACTCCACAGACATTTCAAAATCATTTGGCATGATTTCCCATGAATGTCAGAGACCGGATTCTAAAGAAACCTCATATCTTAGTGCTGGGCTTCTCAACCTTTTCCACCCAAAGACCACCTGTTTATACACTCAAAGCATATCAGCCCCCAGGAAAACTAAAATCTGCTTTTAAATGCAATATTCTTTTTTCTTTACATTGACACTGAAAACCTGGGAATCAGAGCCTGAAGAAGATTTTAGTTCAATCACAGAAACCAAAATTACGGTTATGTTAAAAACCATTTATTAAAAAAAAATTTTGATGTTACACAAAAAAAAAGGAGTGGGAAAATAAGAATTGTACAAGGTACATGTGGACTGTGGTTTGGACTGTATTTTCACTGAAATAATCCACTGGCTTTGTCACAAGAGTAATTGTTTGGTCACAGGATGTCTCTTCAGGTTTGAAGGCTTTTGTGTTTCATTTTAAATTGCCAAGCCACTGTCCTCTCACTGGGCTTTTGGATTTGAATTGTCACAATCAACAATAAACCTTACTTGATATCTGCTTTGTCGTTGGGTTATCAATTTGAGTTTAACCACTCAGGTCACTCATTCTCGCAATCAATGAGCCAAAATCAAACGCAGACCTTTGCCATTATTTTAACGCTTGTCTGTCATTTTTAACAGCTGCAGTTCATACTGCAGGAATGGCATGAAAGCAAAGTCTGCAAAGAGTCAAGAAATGAAAACAGGCAGATTCTAGGCCTGATTTCCAGTGCGAATTTCTGCAGACATTTACAGCGATGTTCAATAAATGTTCAGCCAATGTTTGCACCAGTGTGGAATGAGAGACGACTGGCCGAACGGACCGACTTCCACTCTGGACAACACACTCGGCGCGGTCTCTCTCCCTCCGTCTACGAGCCTACGAGCACCCTCTGCTGCTGCAGCACCTCTCGCTAACATTTACAGACAGGTTTCAAAGATGTGGACCTGAAGGCATGCAAACATGGACCGCTGGCTAAAATGTAAATCCACATTATCTGAAATCAAACTCGCTCAGAAAAATACTCTGGAGCCCGAAAGGGCTAGCGCAGGAGTGTCCAATCTTATCCACAAAGGACACCTGGGTTGATGCAGGTTTTTGTTGCAAACAAGAAGAGTACACCTGAATTCACTCGTTTAACCATTCAGTTTCAGTCTTTAACCAACTGATCATACATGCTCTGCTTTGCTGCAACGAAAACCTGCAGCCACATTGGTCCTGAGATGCTCGATCTGTTTTGTTTTTTTTTACCAGCCTATGTTACAAAATCTCAACTTTAAGGCGCCAATCAGATGGCATCATACTCATTTCTCAGTGATCATGAAAGAGATGGAGCGTCCTTTCAAAAAGCTTTCAAAAAGAACAAGGTAAGACTTGTAGTTAAGCTCACAAATAGTAGTAGGTTGATAACAGCCTCATTAACTGCCCAGTTCATAATTATTTACAAACTCCTAACTGAACACACCTGATTCAGATGTATCTGAACGCTATAATCAGGTGGATGCGATTACACGAGTAAAATTTGCAGGATAACGATCAGGGGGAAAACAAATTAAAAATCAGTTATACACTACTGATAGTAGTGTAAAAACCCTTTTTTCTGTGTTAATACTAGAGCCCAAGCAATTTATTGGTTGGCTGGTAACATTAGCCCTTATCCACAACCTGCGTTTTCATCAGCATTAGCAAAAATCTGCACATAGCGCACAAAAAAATAACTTTTTTTTTGGTTGCAATGTCACTGAGATTCAAACACAATCTATTAATGAAAACTGACACTTGTGCCATTAAAGATCCCCGTATGATGTTTATATCACAGCACAATATTTAGATACATTTGTTTTTTAGAATTAGGTGCATTAAATAGGACAAAATTGTAAATGACTATTTTCCTAAATTCCTGTTTTTTTTTCCATTTAGGCGCTTTGCCTAAAGGACTTCAAGCTGCATTTTAATGTATGACATAGGTGAATTTGTAACCACTGAACAGTCATTTCACAATTCACAGTTAAAAGCTGAATGATACTGGCTTAAGCTCTTCATAACAAGACATACATACACTATATGGAAAAAAGTACTGGGACATCTATACATCACACCCACAGAAGCTTTTATGACATCCCATGCTAAACCCATAGGCATTAATATGGAGTTGGTTTACTCTTTGCAGCTATAAAAACTTCCCTTTTAAGGGAAGCTTTCTACAAGATTTGGGAGTGTGCCTGTGGGAATTGATGCTCATTCATCCAGAAGAGCATCTGTAAGGTCAGACACTGATGTTGGGCGAGAGGGCCCGGCTCGCAATCTCTATTCTAGTTCATCCCAATGGTGTTTGATGGAGTTGAGGTCAGGGCTCTGCACAGGCCAGTCAAGTTCTTCCACACCAAACTCACCCAACCATGTCTTTATGGACCTTGCTTTGTGCACTGGAGCTCAGTCACGCTACAACAGAAAAAGGCCTTCCCCAAGTTCCCCAAAGTTGGAAGCAAACAATTGTCCAAAATGCCTTGGTATGTTGCACCATTAAGATTTCTCTTCACCGGAATTAAGGGGCTTAGGCCAATCCCTGAAAACAACCCTATTGCATTATACCTCCTCCATCTAACTTAATACTTGGCACAATGTAGTCAGGCAAGTAACATTCTCCTGGCATTCACCAAACCCAGACTTATCCATCAGACTGCCAGATAGAGAAGCATGATTCGTCACTTCACAGAATGCGTTTCCACCACTCTAGAGTACAGTGGTGTGCTTCAGACCACTCCCCATCAGTTATAGATCACTGTATACATCAAATCTCTCTGGTCCAGACGACAGAAAATGTTTTCGTTTTCAGGTAGCTACCTCCGACCCCCTCAGTCAGGGGAAAACAAACCAAACCAATGCAACCCATTCACCCCTCCCCATCACCCCATGCTCATTTTCAATCCTTTCCTCTACGTCATATTTCTGCCACCGTTCTCTGCTGTGTCCAGCAGCAGCTGCTGAGTCACGTCATTGATTTAGTGTGACCACGTACAGCTTGTGTCTGGGACGGCGTGTTCGCCTCTGCAGCCATACAGTCCAGGCGTAAATACAGCACAGCAGTTTGCCGGACACCATCAGCCACAGTCTGATGGGCTTGAAGGTGAAACAATCAATTATTCGGAGCGGTCAATATTTCACGTGAGGGCAGGGAGATTGAAGAAGTGGTGGGGGGTGTATAGAGAGGGCCGGAGGTAAAGGGGGCGTTAGAACAGGCCTGAATGCCCCCAGGGCAAGGCCGCAGAAACTGTACACAACGCAGGCCCAGGCACAATGATCCTGATTTAAAATGACCGGTCAATGTGGATTCAAGGCTTCAAAGAGGAGGTCTGAATTATTACTCGGCAGGATGACAGATGATTCACCGCATTCTCTCTCCCTCCCTCTTTCTCTCTCCTTCACCATCTCTCTTTTCTATTTTCTCCCTTTCCATCATTTTATCGCTCCACTGCTCTCGCTCTCCTCTTTGTCTTTGAGAAGCCCTGTCTCACTCTTCCTTTTTTCTGCTTATTTCTTGTTTTGTATTCTTCTCCTTCACTACTTTCCACTGCTGTGAAAAACTACCCTAGTTTCCACAAAGACGCTAGATGACATGCTATCATCCAGACAAGATGTGTGTCCAATAGCACTTATTAAAAAGGACGGACAAAACATTTGCCATTGTACTCCAATTAGTCAGACAGAGAGGGAAGGAAAATAAAAAGATCTAGCAGGAGAAGGAAAGGAGAAAAATATTCCCTCTCCACCACCTCAGCCTGCCACAGACAACTGCACTTCTTAATGGCATCAATTTCTCCAACGCGTTTCATACCTAAAATTACAATATGAATTGCCTTGCTGCAGTGTATGACTTGATGTTCCTAGAATTGGACTATTCGTCTTGTTGGGCATCACCCATCAAATGAGTCGCGCTCATAGAAATTGGTTCCACAGGTGCACAAACAGAGACTGAGAGCACTGCAAAAGTGCATCACCCAGTGATATCCTGGCAAACATGCCGTGGTTTTGATAAGGCCCAGCAACACATCGAGAGGAAGACAGAATTGAGTTTCACAGGGCTTTCAAAAAAAAGGGATTTTAGCAGCCCTTTATATTCTGTCCTTCAAGCTTTTTCAGCAGATGCTTCTCACAGTTGCTGTCATTGTTAGCCACTAGAGCATCCTAGCAGCAATACGGATCTTTGGATCTACACCACCGTTATGAGCAATAACAGCCTGCCCATGAATGGTCTTGTGGGGCCAGACATGATCTTCTAAGGAGAACAGTCGGTGCCTGGCTTGCTATCTGTCAGACCATTGTGTTAGGAATTTCACACACAGTTTGTTTCCACCATAATATGTCTACATTCCCACTCACATTTTGTCCAAAATTTCTCATGGTTGCACCCTGACATTCTCATTATGAAAATCACATATGGCCCAGTGAAACTTGCCAAGCCATGGCCTATCAACCAGCCTTCAAGTACAGTACATTACCTTGACCTAGAAAGTGGAGCGTTTTGAGTTGTTTGTAAAGTTGCTAGAATAGGACCATTTGTCTTGTCAGGCATTGTGCAACAAATTCCTAGAAACTGATTCCACAGGTGCGCAGAGACTGAGTGAGCTGCAGAATATCTGAATGGGTATCCTCAAAAGAAAGACTGTGTTTCATGATAACACGAGAAGCCCAGCAACACTTTGAGGAAGACAGAACAGAGTTTTGCACGGCTTTCACATCAGGGATTTTGGCAGCACTCTTTAGACAATAGTTCTTAACTGTTTTCCATGTTAGTACCATCAGTATATTCCAGAAGCAACAAGAACTTTTGATTCACCACCATGAGTAATAATAGCCTGCCAACCAATAAGCTACCAACAACTCCAGGTACAGTACATTACCTTGACCTGGAAAGTGGTAGCATTGTGAGAAGTAGCTGTTTGGTTTTTTTCTTGCAGTTACTCAGAAACTGGGGAAGCTTTTCCTAGAACACTGTGAAAGGGCAACGTCTACCTGGAGCCAAAATGGCCGCCAGCGATGGATCACAGCACAGGGTTGCTGTGTCAGGGAGAAGACATCAGCCCTCCCACCGGATGATCTGTGGAAGAAACCAGACTGAAGGGCATTTAAGAGCTTCTCACTGTGCAGGAGCAAGAAAAAAAAAAGGAGGGCTTGCTATCTTTGTGCAGAGATGGCGATGTGCTAGGTTATTCTCATCCTCTCTGCACTTTTACTCTAATGGCAAAGAATTAAGAAAAAAGGAAAGAACTAATCAGCTAACTCCAGTGGTGTGTCACCACTGGATCAGTTGCAGTGTTGAGGAAGGCCTTTCTTCTGTCGTATAATGCTTTTAATCCTTCGTTATTGCTTTTGAATTGTACAGTCTCCCTGGCCCAGCATGTAACAATGCTAAGATTATAATCTTTCACAGCTGTGCTGTCGATGATTATGGAGCGGTGGCTGCAAATATGGACTACAAAACAAGCTAATCTCTTTCTCTCCCTCTTTGCTACCTCACTCAGCAGCACACTTCATTTAGCCCAATACTCCTGCAAGGCTTAACCAGCATCAACAATTATAGCAGAGGCATTAGCTAGCTGACATGGAGAAAAGCAGGGAAAGCAAACAGAGTGAGTGAATGTCTGTACCCTCTCCGAGAGTAATGCCTTTAAGTAATTTCTGCCCTCGTTCGCTTGGAGCGGGAAGGTTGATAGGATTATTTGGGAGACTGCAGTGGATTAGTATCGAGGAAAGTCTGAAAGAAGGCAGGGGAACACCTGGCCCTCCATGCTTCTGCTTCCGCAAAGGCAAGCGGCGTTCAAGCTCACTGCCACAGAGACAGTCCTAATCGCTCCTGAGGATGCTCTCAAGGAGTCTAAATCCATCCATGTAACCCAAAAGGATTTGTCTTCATTAGCTAAGTACCCCAAATAGCAGGGTAATGTTCAGTTTAGAAAAGTCTTGAAACTGGCTTATTGACCGGAAAGGTAAATGTATTAGGGCTCGACCAATTAACGCCCCAACCAATAATCAGAGCCAATATTCAGCATTTTTCCGATTATCAGAATTGGCATATGAACTTGCTTCCTTGCTGATAAAAATGGCTTTTGTTACTTATGCGCATATTTGACGCAACTGCAATCTGTAGTCTAGCCCAACGTCCCACCCACAGGAATACTAGATTGTTTGAAATGTGGATGATTTGAGTACAATCAACCAGCCCTTCTGCAGCATGTCTGTGTCCCGCCTGGTGTTAAGTAAATTCAATCCAACGCACTGGTTGGTTTTGGGAGAGATGCCTCAGGAAATGAAGCACCTGCTTCACCCCACAGTGAGAGGAAAAAGTAAAAACACGTCAAAGTTGAACAACATAGTTGGCAAAAAGCTCGCTCACTCAGTCATATTTTTTTTGTTTTGTTTTTATTAAAACAAAATGAAACATTAACATTCAAATTTCTTTAGTGGTGTTGCTTTTTACAAAGTAGTGACAATTATTTATGCGTGATTTCAGATGCTTACTGTAATATTTTTACTGTAATACCTTTACAGTTCTATGTATTTGTATAATGCCTACACTAACCAGTGTTTAGTCTCTCAATTGCATCCATATACTGAAAAGGCAAGCTCCGCCCTTGATGTGTGCCCCTTTCAACACTGTCAGTGGCCCATTTTTTTGTTCTATATTAAAATTGTGTAAATATAATATACTTGTATAACATTTTGAATTTAAAATTTTAGCTTTTTTGGAGATCAAAAAAAAACAAAAAAAAATATATATACATTGGTCAACCCCTAAAATGTATAAACCTCTCTGTTAGAGTTACCAAAGAAAACAAGATACACACCAGCATAAAGTAAACCCTTGTAAGTCCCCCAAGCTAAGTACACCTAGAAATGCCTGTTCTTACAATATGATTACTAATTTCATACTCATAGCTTACAAAAACAAGTGGATGAATTCCGCTAAAAGAGAACTTTTCAAACTGATTGTGTTTGAGATGTTTTATAATGACTTAAACCTTATTCAAATTCACTATTCTTGTTGGGGAAATATATTTTCGCAAAGCTTTCGTTTTTGTTTGACAGATGTTGTAGCCTCAAATCTCAAGTAATGTAATGCAAATTTGCAACATGAATACATAGCAAAATGACAATTATGAATCTAGACTTGTCAGACTTATAGACTTGAAGCTTGTCTAACAAATCTCTAGCAATACAACAAGCGTAAGGTAGTCAAAAGAGGTAAATACAGATGTAAAACAGTGGCAGGACTGGAATAACAGTAATAATTTAATAAACAGGTGCGACTGGAAAAGAACTGAATCGAAAGACCTAATTAAGCATTGCATTGATGGACTTCAAGCAGAAATCAGCTCCAATTAAGTCACTTGTGTCTTTTTATCTGCTTCTCCATACTCTGTGCAAATGCAATGTCATTCTGTCATTTTTATGAAGCACAATACCTGTCGCCGTGTCAGTCCCCCCAGCCCCCCACATCGCTCTGGAGTCTCTTATCGGTATGAGCGCCCTCCATATGTGGCAGGTGGTGCAGTCACAAAAACACTTAGTCACTTCACTCTCCGCTGAGATAGAGCCATTCAGTCTTCCATCCTGTCATTTAGTAACATACAATCACAACATTAAGGCATGACTGCTAGCTTTTGTGCACTGATTGCAAGTGTCTCATTCTAATTTACTAATGACACAAATGTACTGCTTTCATTATGTTCCTTTATGAGCATTTCCATAGGCCTTACATGATAAGTCACCAAATACATGGCAGCTGGTTCAATCATGCTAATAAGCATAAAAGATGCATGTATTTTAAGATTAAACTGCATCACTCGAGCGCTTGTATGGAGCGCAGGGAAATGAAAAGGATGCCTTTTCTGTGTTAACTCTCCTGCACAAGAAATGGAAATTATTTAAGCTTGGTAAATATATTTCAGAGAACATTTCCGCAGTGCCTGGAGGACAAGCTCCAGGAGCACTAGCAGGTCATGACTTCCTCCCATACGCCTTCATTTGATTTCAGACAACTGCCTCATACGATCTTTTGTCTAGACCACATACGCCGACGAAAAATAACTGGGTTGAAATCGGTTCAGTTTATGTAACCCTGCCATGTTGATCTCCGAGCTGGAACGTTCTCTGTCTGTGCTGTATGACTCATCTGTAGGTAGTCCTGCGGGGACAATGCTTCAGCAGGCCTCTGAAGCTTACCTGGACCACACAATCCACACAAGAGGACAGAAGGACAGCAAGGTCTCTAGAAATGACAAGTGTGTTCATCAAGTCTTATTTCATCTGTCACTGCAGCTACATTCAGTACCTACTGTAGACGTTTGAGCTGTTTCAATACCATTTCACAACCATAAACATTCACATGCTCACAAAGCCCACTCATTTATGCTGCAGTGATGAGGAAAGTTGTAACTGCAGACATTCTCTAGCAGAGCTATCACAGTGGAAGATGACTTACACCCCTGTACAGAGTTATCTGCAGATTTCAGTTGTTCAGATGTAAACAAACTCATTGTGTTTGATGAGTTCCATTCTAGAGAATGACTTTAATTTTCTTAGAGGTGGTGATAAAAACCAGGGATCACAATATCTACAACACAACTATAGTTATCTTATCTACCACCGATTACTTTTACTACTATTTACCACCAGTGAACCTACACGTCTAAGTTTTTATATGTAAATGTTGCCAAATGGTAAAATAACATAAAATCAAAAAACTAAACAAATACATTCAGTTCACTACCATTTCGCCTTGCAATGCCCTACATTTATAGGCCAAAATCTTTTAAAATTTTCATTAAAAAATATCTCTGACATTAGGCAACATATTCAAAACCATTTTGGGTAATAACTTTCTATAAGGGAGCTTTTAGAGGCAGTAAATGCTTCAGATCAGTCTGGTTCCCATCACCACCACTGAGCTATTCTGACTACGCTTCTCTTGAATGCAGCGTTTGACATCAGACCAATCTGACACTGTTTCCTCTTTAAGTGAAATCACTGCAGACTGCTTTTTCAACGTGGCATGCATCATTTCAGCTATGTATGTTTAGCCGAGAACAAAAAATTAGACTACCTAAGAGATTAAGAGAGGCTGTAAGATGACTTCTTGGGTACCTAAAACCACACAAACGTTAAAAGTTGACTACATAGGGAAAAATACAAGACAAATGTAGAATATAGACTATTATTGCTATTAAATTAAATATAAGAAGATATATTTAAATGATGTATTAGGAAATACCTTACACAGGTCTAGGAATGCATACGAGTAAGTATAAATCAGTTTACTAGATTAGATTACAATCCTGGTAGTGTTAATCAGCTTCACATAAAAATGAGAACAGCACTTTTCTTATTCATACAACTCCTCACTATACACACACGTTACATCCTGCAAATGTTTCCTGCACGCACAACTGATAGCGCTGCTAATGTTTCCTCCTCTTCAGCAAGTGCTCTTGGCATCCACTAAAATGGCTGCTCGAGGCCTGTCTCAGTCTGTTACTGCCGTTTGAGGATGCAGAAGCTTCCATCCCCCACCCCCCCTCACTCAACGCCTCTCGCCCTTGGCTCGCCTCCTCTCTGACACTTCACAGTGGGGTTGGAATAGACCTTGAGGGCCAGAAAATCAAGCCCTGCCTTCAGCTGAGAGCAGACATTTGTTCTCTGTCACTAGACATCAAAGCAAAAGGCAGACTCTCATCCGCAGAAGCCGCTTCCCGTCGACTGCGGCTGAGGCGGAGAGAGATTAGGTCAGAGTGGGGAGAACGCAGTCTGCTCCGGTGGCACTACAGCAGCATGGCCCAGTGGCTTGGGTAATGGACATAATCAGAGGGGGTTTAGGTTCAAATGGCAGGTGTGGTTGACTGCATCTCCCCATTTATTTCAGCGTGCCACCTGCTCACCCAAGCACCTGCCGAGCGCATGGCGACTCGGGATGAAAGAGTCCGCTAAATAGCTGATCCAAATAGAGATATCACCTGCAAAAGCCTCTCACATAAGAGACTTTAAAGTCTGGATCATTACTTTCCTCAGTGACATAATCCTATTAAAGTCTTCTTAAATCATAAGGCCATTTTTCAAAGCTGAAGTCTGAACTTTCTATAAACAGCACAGATCATGTTTCATGGAATTAATAACAACCATTGAACAGTCACTCCACACATGCACAGAAAGCACATTTCAGGATCTAACGCCTTTATAAGTAATGCTAGAGGAGGTGGTCAGTTGACTATCAACATTATGCAGTATGCTTGGAATGCCTGGTGTCTTGTCAGAGGGCCTGTTTACACTTTGCATTTAAATGCATTTACATGCATTTTCGGTGACCAGATCTCATTCAGATTTCACTTGACCGCATGAAAATCCAGGTGTAACCATTCTCAGAATGCCCGGCAAGCAGACTGCGCTAGAACTACTCAAACCATGTTCGGAGGTGGACAGAGAAGGAGGTTTACTACATTTTATTCAAGTGTAAACAGAATGCGTTTATTTGTATATAATTACATAAGCGGAGATGCATCTGCCAAACAATGACTAGCAGGTGAGAGAAACAACGAAACAAAAGACGGAGGACAGGCAAGGCTGAAGTAAGCCACAGACCAAGAGCCTTCAAACACACCAGACCGAAGCATGTGTCCAGGACAAGCTTATGCACTCTTATAGTAAAAGGGGAAAAGAATAAATAAAAGTAACTGCAAAAACAATATATGTATTGACATGCTCTTTTAACACTGCGTATAATTTGATCTCATCTGGCCACACTGGGGATGCATTTGAGTGAAAAGTAAAACTTGAATTTGGCCAAAAGTTTATCCGCACTGCAAAAAAAAAAATGCCCATGAAATTAACAGTGAAGTGCTATAAAATCATGACATCAAAAAATGTAAATAAAAAAACTATAAAGCAGTGTTTAATTTACAGTAATACTAAAGTAAAATACTGAGAAAACTGAGTGAGTACAGCTAACTGTTACACTGAAATGTTCCAAGCACTTTCCTACTTCACTGTACAAAACAATGTGCTTGGCACAGCTAAGTGCAGGTAATTGCAGAGAACATGAAGTATATTGTTAATATTGTGGACAGATGTATAACATGTACAGAAGGTCCATAAATAATAGGTCATTAACAAAAAAGTTACTATGCCTGCCTATCACAGCATAGCAGAATTAATAAAAAAAAAAAAAATTCTAAAGGGTAGATATACAAATTTGGTAATATTTATAGTGCCTCAAGGCCATTTTCAATGATTTTCAATGTAAATTTTATATTCACGTGTAACTAAGCGTCTGTGTTTGAGTTTCTTTCATTGGACTACTCATCACGGGAGCAGCCATCTTGGTGAAGTTCACGACTTATGGCTGAGTGCCCAGTCTGCCAGTCCATGGAGCTGTATGTACACGAGAATCATGATCTGCAGCACTCGTAAGCTAAGAGTTCATTTTCTTTAAACTTGAAATACATGACCATTTGTCAGAAAAATACTAGCTTCTGTTTGTGACCGAAGGCATATTTTACAGTCATAACAACAACGCTGCCAACTGACCAGGGGTTAATTAGTGGGTTTCATGCTTAACACTGAACTCTTTCAGTTCCTTTTTTCATGCTGTTGTGGCGTTTGCAGCATCATCCAAGGAGGGTGAAAATGTTCAAAAAACAGGCAGCTTTGTTAGCTAAAAATGATTACCTGCTGTTTTTGCGACAAAACACTAGAGACGTTAAGAGGTTATGTGCTGCACCGTAAAGTTCACAGGAACAAACACCATAGTTTTCTCAAATGTGCTGGCACTGATTGCAAGCAGACGTTTGTACTTACGCAGCTTTTAAACCTCATTTCTATCGGGTTCACAACAAGCCTGCATCCTCTGGTACTACTCAAGACGTTACAGACTTTAAATGTGCCAATTTGCTGACTGTGTGGGCCAATTTTTCCACTGTGAAAAAGCGTCCAAAAATAAATAAATAAAATTAAAAAAATAAAACAGTACAGTATAATTGATAGGCAACTTGTGGCATGTCCAGTAACTGGTTGTAAATACACATTCATTGTGAAATCATTTGCTGCTCATATGTCCAGGAAACAAAGCATGTTTGGTGGATAACATAAGTGACATGTACAGGAAAACTGCATGTGAAGATTCCCAGAGCTTAAATGATGCAACAGCAAATGAAAGCACTGAATTTTCACAGAATTTTAATGAGACCTTTCTTAGGAATGCATGTTTATTCTATCTGAAATTGCAGGGGCAGCTCCTTCTCTCAGCTTCAGTAATACAGACAATACAGATGCAAAATCCGCCTGAGCTGGGACAGGATCACACTCCAAGCAAACTACATTCACTTTTTAAAAATTCTGTGTATCAGACAAAGCTCTTGCTAAAATCTGTAACTGTGTGAAGGATTCAGAGCAGTTCTCACTCATATCAGGGACTACTGAGAACATATTTAAGAGCTCAGGCGTTCAAAAAGGTGTTCAAATACATAGAGCCTAAAAAGGTAACATTAGGAAATAATGAAAATAACAAATGTTTGTTCACTACAGATCTGTGATAAACATTGAATAGCTCATTAGAATCAGACCTAAGGAAGAATTTGGTGCCACAACAGCCTTGTAAAAGAGGCTCAGATGATTTTGGTGACATAAGTGAAGAACCAAACTAAGTTTAACAAGTTTAAGAAAAACACAAAGTTGTTGCAGTCCATCTTTCTGTGGCCAATGTACCTGCTCATGTGCAGTCCAATACTAGCCACATTTACCTTGTCTCATTGTGAGGAGAGAATGACCTAAAAGAGGAGTGTCCAATCTTATCCGCAAAGGGCCAGAGTGGATGCAGGTTTTCAGTCCAAACAAGCACACCTGATTGTCTCAGTCGTCAACAATTGATCATGCATGCTTCTGCTCTGCATGAACCTGCAGCCATACCAGGCCTTTACAGATAAGATCAGGCACACCGATGTAAATGAATTTGCAAGTGCTAAGGTTTCTCATAGATGTTAGTGGATTTAAAAGATTATAGGTAGTAATAAGGTCAAAGGGACCCTGTATTGTGTTGCAACTGAAAACTTGGGTTCACATCATAGGTGGGTTTACTGAAAACTTCAGTCGTTCTCAATACTTTTGCAGGTACTGAGAAATCATGCCATGTGAGTTTCAGAGTGACAATCAAAATGTATGTGGTCCACAGCGCACACCTGAAACTTACGATTCTGCTGCTGGTGATCTACAAGCTGAAGAGAGTCAAGTCATCAAAAGGCATAAAGGCAAACTTTTCAATGCTCTGAAATGTTTGTTTGCCAGCCTGGCCTCCCACCTTCTTTAGGCCATGATATGTCTGAGGGGGTCTTATCCTATGATGTTGCACTGTACTTGAAGTATTTCATTAAGAAAAAAAAAGGCTTACATAATCACTTTTGAACCAACGCATCAAGCAGTTCAAGTACAAAGGATCGGATGTTTGCATAAAGCCACATGCTGTCAATTCAAGGTTTTCTTAAGGTTGCTGTCTGTATTAACTGATCAAAACCGCAAAATCCAGAAGATGGTGTGGCTCTCCGGCTTTAAGATACTGTTTGTGCACAAGTGTTTATTTCCTGAGTCTCCACTAAAACCAAAACAGCATTTCTTGCGGCACCAACCAGCATTAATTCTGAAATTTGACCCCTCGATCAGATTATGAATGATGCCTTTTAAAAGTACACACAGCTACTTAGAGATGTGCCAGGAATTTGAAAACATAAAAAAAAATCTGCCTAACTTTATCCAAAAAACATCCGAAGTTTCAGGCTGGGCCGGGATGCAGTCAGCTTCTGCAAGTCAAAGACAGTCGTACTTTTTACCCCAACCTTTACAGTGATGCAACTCTCTACGCAGTGAGAGAGTTTTCAGAAAACAATACTATTGTTTCCACAGAAACACAGTATAAGTGTACATCATATTAAAAAAGGGCATTGTGTCAAAATATTGAGTCCATGGAGTTTGGAGAGCTTATAATTCAAAACGATGCAACTAGGTATCTTGTGATGGATATACATAAAGCTGACCATCATTCTGAATACTCTGTACTCTGTGACAAAAAAGAGCTCAAGGCTGCAGTGTTTTAACATTAAAGACTTGGTAGACTTTTATCCATTACCATCTTACATTGTTAGTGGTCACCAAATTGTTTCACTGAAAGTGTCTTTGAAACCTATGATATTGGCCAGTGTGGTGGAGAAACCATACTAAAAATGCACATGTATTCCAAGTAAAAATGGAAACATACTACATGAAATAAATAAGTGATTGCAGTTTCTTTTGGGATGTACGGAAATAATACACTCACATTATACACTCAAAATAGAGGTGTTTCTTATCTGTATATATGAACAGTATTACTAAGCAGACTAAAATGTGACCAAACTAGTGTCATTCTTCCTTGATTCTAGAAATGACTGTCCTGAAGCAAAATTTCTATGCACCACCATCAATGAGGTCTTGCCTGAACTTCCAGAGGTGACAATATATTCTAGAAGAGACCTTGCAATCCCTTGGGGTGGAGACACGATGATTTCCAGTTTATTGAAGCCGATTTGCTGTCAGTGTTGAGGCCAATTCAAGACCGAAAAAGTCAGTAAGAGAAGTATCGCAGTACAGGATGAAACCCAAAGTAGCCTGGATTAAAGATCAACTGGAAATAAAGCAATTCACATTTACTCTCTTTGCATGTGTGTGTGTGTCTTTGCAGAACAGACACCTGAAACCAGCAGCTCATCTGTTGGCATCTAGGCAAGAACCTCCCAGATCTTTGCAGTTTCTTTTACTTAAGTTCATCCTCAGCCTCTTCCAACAGCTGCCAAAGCCCTGATATGGACTGGGTGGATACCTCTATAATACCATAGGGAAAGTTCCCAGAGGAACTCATGTAGTCACTGGAGAGGGCAAAATGACCAAGTCCACGAATAAGAAGGGAGATGGCCCAAATTGTGGTTTGTTAGATGATGCAAAAAAGTTCTTGCACGAGTTAAAGTAACTCTACTGAAGTTGCCAAAAAGATGGTATCAAAACGTCCAAAATCTCTGCAAGACATAACAGGAGACACAATAGGGCCAGGGTATCATTCCCTAGTCAAACTGCCAAATAGAATAGAGAATGTGAAGTGATCTACAACCCCAAAAACAAGAAAACGAAAGAATCGCACCGATGAGTCTGACATAGACAAACTCCCTCCAGAATGGAGAGCAGCAATACAGTGTGCATTAACTGGGATTTAAAATTCCTGCCCATTGAAGAGACCCCAGAGCAGCAACAGAAGAAGCAGCAAACTAAGGCAAATCCCAAGGAGGTCAAACTTCTAATAAGGTTGACTTTCTACACACAGCGTAAATAAGTCAAACGAGGAAAACACACACAGAACTGTGCTCTCATTATGGTTCGATGAAGCTGGCATGGCAGTCCACTTCACCGAATATGGAACGTGTATCTGAAGGGGAAACAGCTCCTGAACTACATGAATACTGTGTGTGAACAAGAACAAAGTTCCTACAATCCATAACAAAGCTTAAAGAGATGAGTGGAGAGTGGAGTGGTTGCTCTGAAGATGTCAAAGAGATGGCGCTGCTTCTGCTGTCCTACTTTGATTAGAAGGAAGATGTGACATCTGTTATGTGGAAGTGACATGCCTGGCAGGGGACGTACAGATGGACCAAGCTCACTAGACTCCCACCACTGTTAAGTGTGAAAACATTTTTCCTTTCTTGTTTTTCCACTCATGTATTTCCCTATTCTTTCTTCATTTTCTTGCTCTCTATTTAGAGACAAATTCATATTGTACAATGTTTTCGTAGCAGAAAGCTCTTAAGGTTGGTCAAAGTTGCCTCAAAAGGCCTTATTTTTCTCTCCCCTAAACCTGATGATCCTGCTATTCTTCAAGACTGTTCATGCTGAAAGTGGATCAAAACACTGTACATGACAGTATTCCCTCCTTGGTTTCTGCCCTGTGCATGATGTTTGGAAACTATTATAACTTCAACATCCATTACCCATCAGAGCTGGCATCAGCCCTGGAGCTTTTGCAGAGGCTTTATCCAGCATTATACTTTACTGAACTAATATTTAAAGTAGCTGCTGCGGTGACTTGGGGGGTTAGGGGACTTGACATTTTACCTTTTTACGATAATAAGTGGCTAAAAAACAACTTGTTTAACTAGTTTGTTAATGAAGCCATGTTTTTCCTATTTCCTTCTCTCCATCTTTCCTGTTTCAGTTCCAATAAGATGATAACTGTCACATGCTCTCTATTGTAATGTTTGTAAAATACATACTACAAATATTCATGTTGTCATCATTTGAATAAAAATTGCAGTTATGACCATCTTATGAGAGAGTTAAACATGTTTTTTTGTTATTTTTGTGATATTTAATAGGATTCAGTGTGCAATAAATGACAACCGCATGTAAATCCTACTGAAATAATTAGTTTAATAGCAGCACAATAGCATTTCAGAATTACACTGGCCACAGCTGCCAGTTTTTTTTTCCCCCTGTAGAAGCAATGGATTTTTTTGTATTTATTTATTTTTTACAGTGCAGATACAATCAGAGCACATAACATGTTACTGCAAGGTGTAAACAGGCACAGAGAGTATTCCAAGTGGTTTTTTTTTAATTATTTTTTTTTATAGGACACTGTGTACTTTGAGGTAGAAACCAGCACTGTGTATTCCCACTTGCTATCTAGGTCTCTTCTATAGCATGATGGATACCAACCTGCAGGACTGGAGGCTGATCTCTCAAACCAGTTATAGCGAATGCTAGTCTGGAAGTAGAGCTGGGCAATATGGCCAAAAATCTTATCACGATAAAACCCTTCATATCATTTGATATCGATACATATCGCAATAAATGTCAAACCATTATTTCTTCCAAGTTTGAAGGCTGATTTTTGCTCCTGAGTGGTCAGTTGCTGTTTTAAACTATCCTTTATGGTCAGAACATGACAACCACTTGACAAACTGGGGAAACATTTCACAAAACTGTCATGAAATAGTGGGAGAAAGTTTCTGGTTAGCTGTTTTTACCAGCTGGAAAAGCACGGCCGCAGTTTTTGTAATAGTCATAACTTAAGAAAGATTTATTTATCTGGTGATGAGTGCTAGGCTACCTGGTTACAAGTGCTAAACTGTTTAGTTTCTTAACAACTTCAGCTTAATATGAACAGCAAACATTAGCTGGTTTGGTACGTCATTGATGGATCAAACCACCTTACTGCCATCACCCCTACCACATCCATGTCAGAGCACATCACAGTATTCAGACATCAGCTAGCAGACATCTGGATTTCTCTATTCTATCATAGTGTTTGATATAATGTATATATATTAGATGCTCACTGTGTACAAGCGTTAACTACAGTCTGATTCTCCCGTACCAGAGTGCTCCTTTCAGGTACTTTTTAACTGAAATCAGCGCTTTTTTGTCCTTGTCTTAACATCAATTCGCTGTGCTGTGCGAGTGACGGAGCGTTGCTTCAAGTTAGCCAGCTTCTAAAAACAGCTAGCCTAGAAAGCTAATGTTCTCTGACTGAATGCCACACGTACAGCATCCTCAGTTCACTTTTGTTTAAATCAGGGCTGTAATTTGCATGAACCCACTTTTTCACTTTTGTTGCTTGGGAATGCACTAATACTAAAATATGACAGAGCGCTGTAACAGCGCCGTAGTAATATGGAGCAGACATGATTTAACGCTGCTAAAGCTTGTCAGGATGTAAGGAAAGAAGTTAGTTCACTCTAAGCCAGTACGCCACTTATCTCATCACTCTCACTTGGTCACAGGAGAACAGATCACCGGTCACTCCATTCAAACAGGGAATATATAACTCCTTGTTTCAGACGTTGCTCAAGTACATTTGCCGACTCAGTTCACTCCTTGCATACACACAGGCGCAAAAATATCCAACAAGAGTGGATAGACAGATAAGACAGATAAGGACAGAAATTGTATTATCAGGAATTGGCAAGATTCTGACCTCTGTGGCCATCAAAGCATTCAGTCTAAATCAGACAGCCTGTGTAACTCTGAACACAGCTTCTGAAACTGAGACTACACGAAGGCTAATACATACTTTCTTCGTGACCTGTCAGTCATTTCAAGCTGCCGCCATACATCAAACAGCTGTACATGTGTGGAGAGGAGTGGAAACTGCCCAATACTGTGTATGACTGCACAGACACACAACAGAATTAGCAGGCACTAAGCCATCCGTCAGACCCCTTTTAAACAATGCCAGCTATGATCTGATCGACTCCCAGCCTTGGATGGTTGTGGCAACACTCCTAATTGGAATATGGGCCACAGCAGAAATGAACAAGCTAAAATGTAGTAGACACAAATAAGAGACTAGAGAGAAAAGGAAATGTAGTGTGTCATCATAAAAAATTGTGCATAAACTTAGGGTGTCAAAAAAAAAGGGTATAGTGCCAAATCGATGCAAAAATTCAGTAAAACATTTATTTTACATTTTATAGTACTTTTTTTATAAATTGTTAATATTAGTTTCACATTTCTGTCTGATTACACAGAGAACCTCACTTGGGAACACCCACTAACATGAGAGCAAAACTAACAATAGTGGATAAACATATTGCTGCAGCAACAGCACCACCAAGTAACAGATCGAGAAGAAACCCCACCTCTCATTTAAATAAATACTTGGCTTTTGAGACACAATGACAGTAACAATGTTAAAAAAACAGTGCAAAGAACATCACTGATCATTTCAAACTAAAAGTAATGGAAGAAACTCAAATTTAGCATTTGAAGGGGCTTTTAAGAGTGTTTTTATACAGATACAATGCATGTATTTCTTTATATCCGTTTGAAATTACTAGGATTGCTTTGTGTTTGGTTCATTGTTGCTGTTCTATGTTTATAATTAATAATCTTGAACATTCCTTTTGCAGAATCAAGCTGCTAGTGTTGCAAAAATACTGTATTGGTGCTGATAGTGGCACTTAAAACACAGTATCAACATGGGTGATGGGGATACCAATACTTATGACTGACACCACAAAGCAATTTGACACATACATGCGCGCCGGTAGACAGAACTTCACACACTGGCAGTGTGGGACAACAAGAAGCAGTAAAAATGTTTATGGCAGAATCTGTAACAGTTTTTGGTGTTAAGAACACAGTACTGGAGCTGCTTAACTGAACGGCTGAGCTGCTTCTTTCAGTAATCACTCGTCTGCTGCTGTGTGGTCACTTACAGTCTGAGCGGTCACTTACAGTCTGAGCTAATGTTCCCGAGAGAGCGGAAGGAACCACGCGACTCTTGGTATAATGATAGCCTTTAGCCACGATTTAGCCTTTAGCACAGGAGCCCGCTAGCCAGGGCTGTGTGTCCACTAGCCCCGTCTGCAATGCGCCTCTGTCAGACAGTTGT
Source organism: Colossoma macropomum (assembly GCF_904425465.1). Taxonomy (NCBI): domain Eukaryota; kingdom Metazoa; phylum Chordata; class Actinopteri; order Characiformes; family Serrasalmidae; genus Colossoma; species Colossoma macropomum. Next base: position 14,548,081 of record NW_023494795.1, on the reverse strand, counting down.
GTCACTCAGTAGACGGGTGTTGCAGCCCATCACTTTAAACAAGCCGGAAAAAACACAAAGTCACTAATACTGACCGTGTGGACGAGACTGTCAACTGACGCTCAGAGATGCAGCACGAGTGAACAAGACGCAATGACTAGAGAAATTTGAATGTGAAACAACATTCAGCTCTGTTTCTGAGCCAGAGAGGCTGCTGGTTTATTAGTATACTCGTCAGCTCTGTTTGTAAATCTTTTGCACAATTTAAGTAAAATAAACATTTACTTAAGCTGTTAAACATGGTTCTCATTAGTAATTATATAATAGTAAATACTAAATATATACAGTAAAACAATTTAAATTTCTTAAGCATCTAACAATTATAATCCAACAAGTAAATGCAATCCAGCCAAGCTGAGTGTGTTATATTTGTGGTACAGAAAACCAAAATACCAAAATAAAATATTTTTAAAATGTAAATGGTATAAATCTCAGGACTCATACATGAGTTAGGTTAGACAGAGTTAGTATCGCTACTCTCAGTCGATACTAAAGGATCAGGTATCAGCATCGGAAGGGAAAAAAGTGGTATTTGTGTGTCTCCTAAAGCAGCTGTTACTGTTAGCAGTTGTCGCTTACGCTATTTAAAAAAAAAAACTCAAAATATATTTACTAGAAGAATGTTAATAAAAATAAAACTAAGGCTGCTGTTTGCAGTTAATCAGCATTTGAAGGTTACATAGTTAACTGTTCATGTTTACACAAGGGGTTTTTTTTTGGTTTTTTTTTTCCCAGTGAAGGACTGTGTGCTGAATGGGATTTCTTTTTTGCTGTAGTACTGAATCTGGTACAGAGAATCATGTAATGTCACTGGTATTGCCTACCAAAATTGTGGTACAGCGATCTTTAATACAAATCATAGATTTGAAGATATAGGTCAGTATATAATACTCACTTGCTTAATAGCAAAACATGTGGTCTCCACATGCACAAGGTGATGAATATGATCCTTAACACAAAGTTACTGTTGGATAATTTATTGCCTAACCAGAAACCTTTAGGTAACAATACAGCGGTATATAATGACACGTGTACCAGTTTCTACCAGATCAACCAGACCGGAAGCACAACGAGACTGGATTATAGTTATTCATATGACCAGAGCCTGCTCTTCATGCCGGTGAAGTGCAGGCAAGTGCAGCTATTACACCGCACACAATGGCTTTCAGTTCAGCCAGCCCTCAACAGAGGGACTGGTGGGGGAGGGGGGATAAATAAATAAACTTTGAACCATATATCGGAACACTGCACACACAGATTGAAAGCACTGCAATGTTGTGTTTTTCAGGTTAGAGTGGGTCAGTATCAGTAGCACAGCTGAGATATTGCTGATATTTCACCTGCACGAGAAGTCGGGACCTCACAGCAATGTGCTGCGACCTCAAGCAAACTCACTGCCAAGCCTATTTTCTTAACTCATCTGGACTGAAGAACTACAATTTGCATTATGTGGGTGGGCTAGGTTGGGGAGGCAGGGTTTGGGTGGTTAAGCCTCTGGCTTGCCCTAACAAACAAATTCTGTCTGGTGCCAAAAAAACATGGTTCTTCACAGTTTCATCAACACAGACATCACAACTATGTTCTTATTCAGCCTCTACTGAATAGTTTTATTATACTAATTTCTTGTCCAGGAATCACTTGATTTCAGGGCCACATAAGGCATCAAAAAAGCAGTTTGTTTTTTCCTTCTCTCTTGGCTTTCTCATCATTGCTTATGCATCAGAATAGAGCAGGGCTCTTACACCAAAGCTGGGCTATTCTTATAGCCACCAAGTTGAAGACCGTGCCATCAGCCAATCTGTACCATTAACCCAGCAATTCTTTGCATTTCTAGTGTGCTGATCAAGTTAAATGTCTTTAGCTGAAATCTGTGTGTGGGGAGGAAAAAAAAGTCACCATGAAGCAAAGCTGACAGGGTAGAAGGCATGTACTTCCAGAAGTACAAGTATCACTGAGCAAATCTCAGTGAAATGAATTGATGCTACTGCTAGGTCAAGGTCTTTGGTTCCTATAATACCACCATGTGCTGGATGAGGCCTAGAATAGACCAGATAAGTTGGCCCAGATACTGCTAAGTCAAAGCTACCCATTGCCTTATGAAATGCACACCAGACGTGTGCATGGGCACTCAGGGATTGTTACAGGTGCCAGTGACATGAAAACCTACTGGTTTAACTACCAAAAGAAAACATTTTAAACATATATCTATGTTCATTGCTTAAGTTTTCCTTCAAGTTACTGACTTTAATCCTGCTAGCACTAGTGCACCAGTTTACCCTGTTTATGCATGAATAGTGCCAAAGCTCTTGTTTCTTTTTTCTTGCCCACATTTAAACAAATATTCATTCATTAACTCTTACATACTTTAACATCAAAATTAGTCTGAAAGCACACCTCTAACAGAGACCCGCTGCTAAAAGGCCAACATTGTTGACAAATCTGCTTGCGTAATTACTTTAGAAGGGGAATCACTAGGGATTTTCGAGTTTGTTCTAAAATCATCTGAACTTTAACTTCTCCTTGAGGCAGCCTGAACCAGACACAAAAGCCAGGCAGGCTGACACTTCAAATGTGGCTTTGGTGGGGTACAGGACCCTGTGATCCCCAGCCCCGTCTGACAGCCCAGTGTGTGATTAAAGCTGGGATTGTCTGGCACTGAGACAAATTAAGTCTAGGCTTCACCCTTCTAAGACCTATACCCAGACTCCGATTTGCTTCTTTCATATAGTCCTTTGCTATCTTTCCTGTTTTGAAGGGTGGGAGGTGTTCTCTTTTCCATCCCCCTCCATCTCGGTTTTCTTTTTCATATTGTAATTTGTTCTATCTGCCCATCTCCACTCCCTCAACACGACGCTGTCTCACTCCCTTTCTCTGTCGAGGTAAGACTCCCATTAAAACCCAGCATGCTAAACAGAGCCACGTTAACACACCTGTCACTAGCAAAACTAAAAAAAAAAAAAAAGCACAAGCAGTCTGCTACTACAAACAGACAGGATAAGGAGGAGTGGGAAAAGGAGGAGGACTTGAAAAAAGATGCTGAAGACAGGGGCACTATTATCAGGAGGTGGAGTGATGACAAGGGTTGACAGCAGATCAGCTGGATCCCTGATTTAAATTCAACTTTTATTCATAGTTTGGTGCTTTATTTCCAACTGCCATATTCATTAAAATGAAGGGTAAGGAGGTCTAGACCTCAGTGCAAACTCTGGCAGGAGTGGAAGGCTAATAAATAAACATAACCCTACTGCATAAATATTAACTTATATATTATTTAGTGTTTGTCAGAATAGGAAAAAAAAAGTCCAAAAATCGGATTTTATTGAGGCAAACAATAGACAGCCTTTACCTGATGCTGAATGGCATACGGTGAACTTTGTAGTCTGGTGAAGAGTATTGTTTTGCTAGGGCAACTTGTACATTGTACAATGTACAGTAGACCCCATGACAGAATCCATGATTAGTGTACAGAAGGTACATAAACAAGGCCCCAGGTTATGGCCGTAATACCTTGAATGCAAATAAATGACAAAAACACAAAAAATGTGAAACTGTTCAAATGGACAAAATATCTTCAAGTGACGACGATGTCCTTTCCACCTAATTAGAAATGCAAATACTGAAACTCAAAGTGAAAAGTGCAGTGAGTTTCACTGCCTCACAGAACAGCTGAAACTTTATATAATAAGCATTTTCGTTTCACATATACTTGCACGCCCATAACAGTTTTTGTTGCTTGTCTTACATGGGACAAAAAAAAAGCAGATGAACTAATCTTCTCACATGGTCAAAAAGCAGCAGTTGCTGAGGAACAACTCAGTCATCTTGGTCATCACTATGCCATCACAACAGTTATTAGCCAAGAGACTTCACGTCGCCTGCAAAAGTTCGCAAAAACTTAACACTGGCTGAATAAAATGCATTTTCTCCTTTCTGTTTTACAGGCATTACATCAGACACAAGGTCCAATCACAATCATATACAGCCTGCTGTGCTCTCACTTGTCTGCTACTGACTTTTTTCTGTACACACATTAGACACCATTATTCAACAATAACCATAGCAACACTGAATGTTGTACAATGTATAGTACACTCTAATATACGTTCAGAACAGTTCGACAATTTATGTAAAATGCTATTTATTATTCAAATCTCAGTCTGTGTCAGCTAAAACTGAGTTCTGCCATTATGTGTTATGAAACAAAAATAATTAGAGGAACCTTATTCTAGTGTAATGTACTTCTAAAGAAACAAAAATCACAAGAATGTTGAGTCTTAATCATTCTCAAGCATTCTGTTCATAACAATGCTGTATGTTTTAGTCCAGCTGGTTTAGTTCAGCGTTAAACAAATAGGCTCAACCTAGGCTCTCTCTACAGCACTAACAACTCACAATAGATCCCTTTCCATACCATATGCAACCTACCGGAGCCAAAATTGTTCAGAATTGGACTTGGTCATCTTTGACAGAGGTAAGCAGGTCAGACCACATCTTTTTATATTCTCGGAGTACACGTAGTTCCACGGGGGGGGAGACGACAACACACCACTCACACAAAGACAAGATATAAATTAACCCTGTTTAATAAAAATATTAATATGAAAATTAAGCACTTTTTTTTATTTTTTAATGCTTCAGAGTCTGAATTCAGGCTGAGCCCAACCCACTCCCCACCTCACCTCCAAAGTATATTTTTAAATGTGGGAAACTGCTAATTTGTTTGCTTTGTTTGTTGGACTACTGCTGGACAACTTTTGCGTTCAACCAAAGTAACACATGTGCAAGATAAACATATTTGAATAAATTTACCCATAAATCTCACAAATTGTGATGTGTAAAGGCCTGCGTTTGTTTGAGTTGGTGTGGAAGGCAGTTAACCATTTGTTAATATGATTACGCTTTTATGGTGATTTAAAACTGTTAGCCATTTGGTCACTGGGGTCATACTGCCGTTTATTTGGTCTTCACATCTGTTCAGTATGCAGCTGGTTTGCAGTTCCACAGTAACTGCTTGGGCAGTGGTGTGAACTGATTCAATGGGCAATTGGTCTTCACTGTCACGTTGACTAGCTTGTGCAGCGATGTGATTTGGTTCAATGGGCAGTTAGTCTTCAGTGTCACGTTGACTGCTTTTGCAGTGGTTCGAGTCGGCGCGACTAAAGGTCGCCCTCCCCTTGCGAGTTTTCAGGAGTGTTGACATGGCCAGTGTTGTTATTAAGAGCTTTTAGCACCTCGGTGGGCCGACTGTCACACACTTCTCAGGTCACACACTCCTCCTCCCAGCACAGGGACAAAAGGCCAAGGCTCAGTCCTGAAAAGGCTCTGAAAATGACTTCAGGGGCCTTCCACCACTCCCAACAGCAAGTGAAAGAGAGGCAGGGAATAAGCATCTGAGAGCTATTTGATGTTGCCAGGGATAGATTTTTCACCACCAGGGTTTCTGAGAGGAGAGAAATCAATAAGATACTTCAGGGGAACTTCACCTGCCCGCTAACCCGTGACAGACCTTCCACTCCCCACTGCTGGAAATCAGAGGTGTCACAGCACACAACAGCTTGATTTAACTAAAACAAATCTCAGAACAGCCAGGGGTCATACATTAAGGCCAAGGAGACATAAATCCAGTGAGGTGAGGAACTCATGGAAAAAGAAGCAGGACAGTATTTCAAAATGTACCCTTCCAGCTCCAGCAAGGAAGAGAGGAGGAAACTTTTTAAAGGGCCTACACATCATGAAAAACTAACTTTCTCAATTTTTTTTTTTTAAACATTAGTGTTTGATGCAATATGTAAACACTGCTGAAGCTGCAAAACATACCATTCATCCCCAGTCTATATAGTCGATATTTAAAAAAATAACCTGGAAAAAACCTATACATGTACAGATCCGCTTATTCAGCCTACAGCAGTTTAGACCTACCCATCCACACTGAAGTTATAAGGAGGGTTTCAGCCTGGGCTGCTTTTTGAATGAGGCACAATACAGGGCAGCCAATCAGAGCAGAGGTCACTTACATTATCTACATATGCCTTAAGGCCAAAAAAGGTCCAAAAGTGACAAACAGCCTGTTTAATTGTATTATGATTGTTTTTACACAAAACAGTGAGATGATGCAGAGATCAAGTGAGAGGGAGGGGGGAGCAAGAGCAGGCAGGAATGAGAGACAACGCAAGACAGGAAATGGGAGGAAGGTACAAGAGAATGAGAGAGACAGAGAGAAGGAGAGTGAGAGCACACATCTTTCACTCTATTCAGGAGCACCACTCATCCCTGCCCCAGCTAACAGGAAAATGCATAGATGGAGGTGTAACCAAAAAACAAAGAAAGGAAAGCACTTAAAGCGTCAACCAATTAAATCATTCACATGCTTTTCAGGTAGCAACAAAGCACTGAATTTAACTAGAATGTCCAATATTAAAATCACACTGAAATCAAAATTGGTCTTTTTTTTACCTTGTTAGTTCATGTCTCTGGTCATATTAAGTAAGATTCATTATATCATTAAAAAGAAAAAAAAACACTTGCTTCCTGTAATCTTCCATCAAAATCTAATGACCCACCTTCTAGCGTCTTTTCATTTTTCAATGAAAGAAAAATATAAACCAATAATATGTTGGTGCCTCTGCAGAAAGAGTCTGCATGTAATAGAGGCAATAATAACAAAATAAAAATCCTCAGTCAAAAAACAGACTTTGTGGAGTATTAACATTTGTTTTGGAAATCCAGTGTTTGTTTACAGTTTGTTTGTTATATTACGCTTCTTAGTCAAATACTTTGTTAAAAAAAAAGTATAAACAATGAATGTTTAATAGCCCAGATTTACGAATAATAATGAGACATAGTCATCCTTATTAGGGAAAAATCATAAATAAAAAGTTGCCTGTATGGACCGTGGAACATACTACTGTTACGTGGGGTAAGGCAAAAGCTGAAGAAATAACAAAACATACAGAGATGGACTGCTGAAAGTTCTAAAGTTATATTCATCGCTCATTACTAGCCCAAATTAAAACAAATATAAAAGGTCGCTTTGGTTCCTCAGTAACTCTCGAGGCCCGCTGCAGAAATTAATAAATGTACTAAAAATGTAGGAATACAATATAAAGCTTTTATTTAAAAATAAAAAATGAACAAAAATCTGAAAACAAACATTACATTTCAAACATTAAATACTGCAAATAAGTGAGAAAACAGTACATTTTTAAATAAATTAACCTGTTGGACATTTCTCAAAATGAAACCAGCAGATAAAAAAATAGGAAGTATTATTCTTAGTGTTGCACTAAAACTTGCGTAATAACTTCAGCCATTCTGTAAGCAGTAAAACTGAACATTTAATGTGAAATGTTCCACTGCAGAAAAACTGGCCCACTCAGAAAAGTTCACAGTGGTTGTGATTGGAAGCAGACAACTGAAGAGTTTAACGCCTCTGAAGGTTACCTCACAAAAAGATATTACATTAGTTATGAATGCACTGCCTGATGCCTCATTGTTTTATGACTGTTTTGAGAGAAGCTTTGGGCGTAAAACAATTTTTCCAATCTTGATGAATAGGTATATGCAGGGTGTCAATACTTGCCTTTTTTTGGCTTTATCACTATTTTATCTTTAACAAAATTACATACAAAAACTCAAGACACGTGTAGGGTAACTTCTGTTGTTGGATAATAACCAACAAAAAATAAATAAATAAATAAAAATAAAATGTGTGCAGATCTGTGATTATTTTTGTTAGTGCTCTCAGTAAGTGTGCATTCAGCTGTACAAGGCCACATCGCAAGGTACTGGACAGAGCTCCATCACTCCAGAGAATGCAGTTCCACTGCTCAATGCCCAGTGTTAGGAAGGGGTTTATACCCTCTAGCTGACGCTTAGCACTCTGCATGGTGACCTCCGGCTCATGCGCAGCTGCTCGAGCATGCCCCATTCTACTGGCGGTGCTCTACTATGGAGATTATATAAGCTTTGTGTGCATCTGAACTCCTGTCAGCAGTGAGTGTACCCTACCGACAAAACCTGGTGTTTAAAAGTCTGAAGTCAATCTATCAACCAACCTTTATTTAGACTCAGAAGTACAATGAGGGTGCCCTCATTTACAATCTAGTCAAGCAAATAAGTGATTGAAAAAGCTGAAATGAAATTTACCAACTAAAACAAATGAAAATTAAGACAAAAATTTATTATAAAAAAAAAATCTTAAAAATTAAATATTTTTTTTTAAAAAAGTGAAATCTTTCAGAAGTTGTGTTGGACCTAGTGCCTTGGAACACGTTTTGATGAAGATCTGTTCTAGGATTTCACAAAGCTTCTCTAGTTCCACATGGAAGTGTGTTAATGTCTCCAACAGTTGAAAAACTATTTACATTTGAAGATAATGCATCCTGAACATGTTGCCTGTGTGACGTCAGTCCTTAAAGGGTTAAAAGTTGGACAATTTCATTCCTTTTCACACAAGTACTGTGACTTGGCTGTGGAGGAGTGTAAATTGTTCATGCTACTAGCAGTATCAAGAGAGAAAAAAGTGATGGCTTAAAAACACACTTTTTAAAGTCTGTCACTATCATTGTGTTATTGCAAAAGACTGAAGGAATGTTTAGCCCATAGTTTAAATCAAAACAAGTCAAATCTTTAAGTCAAAGATTTAACCCATCAAATCCAACACAATCATACAATCATTTCTATATGCGCACACACAGACACGGCAGGCAATGAGACTCATTTGAAATTTTCAGGTCATTAGTGGGGATGGTGGTGTGTTTAACAGATGTGTAGCCAGAAACAAGTAGAAGAAAGAAGAAAAGGGCCAGGCTGCATGCAGCAGATTGCATCAGCTCACTTCAATGAGTCACAAAATTAAGCTGATTGATTTTTTTCTAATTCAGTAGTTTCCAATACCCCTAACAGTGTGAGTACAGATCACGAGACCCACCTGACCATGGCCAGCAGGAGTGGACTGTCACTCAGCGCAAGGATGTGGGATTTGGAATGAAGGGTGGTGGAAAGGGGATGGATAAAAGGCAGAGAGAAAAGGGGGCTGGAGGAGGATGAAGAGCAATGTGCCACACTCTTCACTGCCACACACACACACACACACACACACTGCTTCATCTTTTGGCAGACACAGAGGGTCTGGAGGACAGCCAAGCAGGAAAGTGGAGGGAGAGAAGGATGGAAAGAAGCTATTAGTTTGCTGGAAAGAGAAGAGAGAGAGGGAAAGGTAGGAGGGAGGGCAGGATGGAGAGAGAACAGACGAGAGCGAGAGGAAGGAAATAAGAGAAAATGTGAATTGAGGATAAAGAATAATAATAAGAGACAGACAGACAAGAAGTGTGCAGGAAGCCTGCAGAAGCAAAAGTTTATAAATCACTGCAAACGTGTGCATGTGTGTATGGTGTGTTAAAGTGTCTGACGAAGCTTAAAATATTAGTCTAAATGTGACAGGACTTGACTACTCAGGTTCATTTCTTAATATTAGATTTAGTTCAGGTTATAATTTCATGCTTTGGTTTTTCACAGCCTTTGGCATTTACACCTGCTTTAGTTTTTATTCCTACTTTACTTCTCTTTCCTGCTTTTGTTATTTTAAATAAGTAAGGTCACTTTTTAGCACTGAGGTCCACTGGTGGCCACAGAGCAGCACAAGAATAGCATTATGTAGTTTATTCAGACTAGGGATGCAAATTTAGGAAAATTCGTTTTCTGAAATCTGATCTGATTGACCAAATCATATTCAAAGCCATCCCAAAATACTTGATATATTCATGTTCAAGACCTCTTACTTCAACTGAGTGTTTTAGTGCATCTGACAATGCACTAAAAAGGGTTCCCTGCATGGACCGTGGAACACAGTACTGTTATGCAGGGTAAAGCATAATGCTGTCGTCAGAAGAAAACCTTGTATCTCCAAAATGGTAACTTTACAGGAAAAGGAAAAAACATACTTTACTTTTAATGTAAGTCAATGGAACCAGACTTCTTTCCTCCCAAGTAATTTTGTGCCATTTCTTTTTGTCCATTCATGAAACTTGCCCACAATGCAAAGGCCAACAGGCATTTTTAAATTATGTCAAAAACTGAAAAATGACAAAAATGGAGATACAAATATGCCGACAGCAGCGATAAGCTGACAGACATACAAAGATGGGCTTCTGAAAGTTCTATATCTGAAGGTCATATTTACTATTCATTACTAGTCCAAAATAAAACTAATAAATGTCATGACCAGGGCTCAGAGTACCTCGGTAACTGTCGAAGGCCGCTGCAGTCAACCAGATCTAACTTGTCAGATTTCTTCACACCACTGCTCAACACTATCAAAAACTCTGCATCCAACAAGAAATGTAGCTTGTGCATATTATATATAGTGACAAAAAACAGTGGCACACAAAGTGCCAAAATTAATGAAACCCATTTTACAATTTGCAAAAACCGACTTTTTCCCCTTCTTTGGAGGCTGGTACTAGGCCAGTCAGGTTCATGTAGTTATTTTGATTTATTAGTTATTTGATGACAGCCGTCATTATCGCTACTATGAACTAATAACTCTAATCCTAATATGAACTAATGATAGAACCTTCCTGTTCAGGAGAGGATTCTTAATAACCCGCAGTCAGCCATTAACCATATGTTCAGCCTCTTCCTGCTTCTCCTGAGTAGCCTGTACCAATTAAAGGGGAAAGACATTTGAGGCCGAACCCGGCCCTGATCTGCTTCATCACACAGCATCGCCACAGCCAGCCGCCTTAACAGCCACTGCTGCTCTGACTTTAGGCGATCCATTTTAAAGCCAGAGCAACTTTTATTCACAGCCTTATTTGGGGATGTGATTTATTAGACTGGGTTTTGCTGAAGGAGAGGCACAGGATGAAGGAGCAGGAGAAAAGTGCTTTGGTCGTTCTCTTGTCCATTTTTTGAGGCACGGTCAGGAGGTGCCATCTTTGCTCTGTGTACGTGTTCTTGTTTCTGTGCAATTTCAGGACAAATTTCCTATGGAATCAGGACACATACACTATATTTCCAGAAGTATGTAGACACCTGCTCATTCAGTATTTCTTTTCTGCATAATTTAATCAAGACATAAACAAAGATGTCCTAACCTGATGTTCAAGTGATGTTCAAGTGTTTAACACCGTTATACGTTATCACACACAATGGTTATTGATACGCTGCCCGAGAATTTGTATTAGATTTGTGATGATTTGCTCTAAAACCCTTTAAATAACACACACAGTGGGGAGGTATATGCAGGGTGTTGAAAGGCATTGCACCTTTACACTAGATGTTGGAACACTGCTGTGCGAATTTAATTGCATACAGCCACAAGAACATTAGTGAGGTCAGTTACTGATACCACTCTAGCTCATCTTAATGGCATTAGATGGAGCTCTATCCCTCCAGAGAACGAAGTTCCACTGCTCCACAGTTCAATTCGGGGGGGACTTTATAACCCTCTAGCCAACATTTGGCACAGGACATGGTGGTCTTGTAGAAATGTGCTTGTAGAAAGGCTGTGTGGATGCTCTTACAGATATATTGAGGGGTTACCTCTGGGAGGAGTAAGAAAATCCCCACAAGTTCAAAGTTTCATTTTAGGTTAAAAATATTTTTTTAAGTTATTGAGGTTAAGGTTAGGTATACGTTTACTTAGTTTCTTAAGGTTTAGGTTTATTTAAACAATTATTACATACAGGTAGTAAAATATATAATATACTCGGAACATGCTGTATAAATGACCCACATCCTGAAACTCAAAAAAAAGGTGTGAGCACAGTGCCGACAGACTTTAGTGGGCTCATTATTCCCCTCCTTGCAGTCAAAGTGCAGTAATTGCTATCAGGGGCAGATATCAGAGCAGATACACACAGCATGAGCTTTGCCTCTGTCACCCTCCATGGACACACACTGAACAAGGTCATCTGTTATTGTGGGACAACAGAGACATACACACAGAACAGCGAGCAGTACTGAGCGTGCCTGTTGAGTGTGTGAAGGGTCTTGTGGACTGCGCTAAAAGGAGCTGCCTGTGCGTAATGATGATTTATGCACACAGACACCACCCAGCCGAGCGGAACCGCATCATTTACACAAACAAACATGAAAAAGCCACCATCTCTCCGAGTGGCTTTTTTCTCCCTCTCTTCCTCACCCTCTTTCTTTCCATCTTTCTCGCTCTACCCCCACCACAAGTATGCAGGGTTGTCCTTTCTTTTTTATTTTTTTTTACCTAAAGCTTTCCTAGTTCCTACTATCTTCTTGGGATAACGGCAAGAGAGACTCTCCCCCATCCACCGGCCATTTAAACTAAGCCTGTGTGATATAGCTAATACAGCAAACATATTGCTGTGACACATATGTAAGAAAATATTAAACACAATGGCAATACTTTGAAGTGATGTAAGTGTCGTGCATTATTTTGACAAACTATGTTTATTGAATTACGTAAATGCCTTCATTAAAACACCTGCAGAAACATGACTGCGTAACATGACATCACAGTGCCATTCAAACATTCAAGCTGGGTATTGCAAACTCATCATGATACAATATTTAAATGCTACAACTTAAATGTATTATGTAGGGCAGTCACAATTCTATAGTTATTGATCATTATATCAATTGATCACAGTTTCAGTTAGCCACAGTTACTTTCAACAGTTGTTAGTTTTCACCATCGTACGCTTACATGAATCGGTGCACTTGATGTCTCAAAACGCATGTTTTGAGACATCATGGGTTTTATGAAAACAACAAAAGTTCAAACTTCAAATTGGTGCCATAACACTGAGGGCAGCAGCGAGTAGTAGTAGGTATTTGCATCACAGTATCACAAATGGTTCACAAACGTTAGCCCTTGTAGCTCGCATTGTGTAGCTCATTTTAAAGCTTAGTAGTTTGTAAAGAAAATATACTGGACCCATATTCGACAATCGTCAAGGTTTCAATATCAGTATCAGAAAAAAAAGTGGTATCGCATGATCTCTACTGAATACACCAACAAATAACCATCTAGATCATCTGTGATTGGTAGAGATGCTTACAGTACATGGCAAAACATTTGACGTATCACAAACTGGTCTCACATTTATACTGTAGCCTTCTGCAATATCAGCATGGCCAAGGTGAGCGTCACAATGGCAATTAACAAACCAGACTCTGAGAAGCCCTTATTTAAACACATCATGAATAGTGAAGGACAGGGCTATAACAAAATACCACCTATCCATAATTCAACTAATACACAACTAGTCAAAACCAACAGTTGGTCTGTATAGCATTCGGTTTCTCTTTGCTTCCATTCAAACTCTCAGAGCGCACTATTCTCTTCACCTCTTCCCTCCAGTCTGCTGGCTTTTCTTCCTTCATTCTTCATTTTTTTTACTCATCCTCCTGTTCTAGCTTGCATTCTCTCCACTCTTACTTTTTCGTTGCCACAATGTCTACAACTCATGTCATTTTCTTTTTCTCACCCTCTGTCCATCTCATCTGTTCATCCATCTTTGACTTTCTCTCTGCTCCAGAAGCCAGGCTCTGTGGCTTCACACTGATCATAATCTCTCAGTGACGGTGGGAGCCGGAGACACTTCCTGTGTGTGAGAGTGTGTGTGTGTGTGTGTACTGGAAAGCAAGCCTGCACACAGCCTCTGCATATCAACACACTACTGCAATATGAAGGGGGAGGGGGAGAGAGAGAGAGAGAGAGATGGCAGGAGGTGAAGGAGATGGAGAGAGGGAATAGGAAAGAGAGAATACAAGTGAAAAGGAGGGTAGCCATGCAGCAGGAGGACAAGATGAATGTGACACAGTACATACTCCTACATATACAATCAGCCATTTGAAATATATACCACGCAAAGCAGAATGACATGTATGACACACCATCACGTGACTAAACCATGAGCCTTAAACATGTATGAGATGCTACACTACCACTCAAAAACATTACAGCCATTTATTGCCCACTACCTAACAATTATAACTGAGCTCAGCCTTATCGCTGCTTCCCATGATAAAAAAAAGTTAATTAGCCAAATAAATTAACCATCAAAACACAGCGCAAAAAAAAAAATATATATATCACTGTACCAGCGGTTAATGTATTGTATTAGGTTCCACCGTCCTCCACACGGTAAACTGAGATTCAATCCTCTGCCTATGCAAACATGCTATGCTTTATCAATAACAGGCCTTGTGCAGGATTCCCAACACTACCTCTCACATTCAACTGTAACTTCTGAAATGCCATAAGTGTAAATAAATTAATCAAATGATCATTCTAAATGACACCCTAGACACGAGTCATAAAGGCAAAACAAGTGATCAGTGACTTACAAGAGCAGTATGTAAATACGAGGAACACACCTAGAGGACAACGCTAACTGCAACTGATAAAAGTTGGCTAACGGACGCATGCACTGGCTAGCATCATAGTAAGTGATGAGGGTAGGAGGAGGACTATCCCACTCACTCAGAGAATTAGGCTATTTTTGCTCTTTTAAACTCAGACATGAATGGCTGTGGCATCCATGTCCGATGATAGGGTGAACACCTAGACAGGGCAAATGTGTATAGTGTATTTTTATAAATCCGTACTTATAGAACTGTGAGTTACAGAGCATAGTCTCATAACGCTCATATTGAAAAAGGAACATTAACATGCATACTGTAACACCCCTACATTATGAGACATAAGTATATAACACAATACGTCATCTCCGATCTATAACTTCCTATTTCTAGCACAGTTTGGTGATTTCCCAGCTACAATACCTTAAATAAACCTAGCAACTAACAGAAGTTGAACTCTGTGCACACACACACATACACACACACACACACACACACACACACACACAAATACACATACATACATACACACATACACAAATACACATACATACACACATACACATACATACATACACACGATGCAAGCTTTCATAGCATCGTTCGAAGCACCAATTCAAAATTGTGAAACACATCATGGTCCCATAACTGACAGAATTAGCACAGCTCTAAGAAACACATACATGTAAAGTCAATGTGAAAAAAAAAATAGAGACATTTTTCTTAGCCTCAGTTTGACTTTATCTCCCCAATGACAACCCCATAATAAGCTTTACCATGTACCATTTTTCCACAGATACTTCCGCCATTAGAGCTTTTTTTTTTTCACAAATTTCCTTAGGGTAGAAACCCAACTATTCTCTTCACCCAACTCCTCTCTTTCATGTTTTTATACTCCCATTATTCATATGTGCTTCAAATCTATAGCCTGAAATGACAGAACTAATATATAAGCCTTAAAGATGATTGTGAATCGACAGCCTTTCCATAATATCTGGCGCATACGGGCAGAAAGAAGAAAGAAGTTCAGATACATAAGCTCCAATCTGCAGTAAAGAGTAATTGGGCAACTCTGACTCGGCTTTTTAATTAATACTGTTTGGTTTGTGGGGTGATATCCGAGGAGAGTGAAAGGCTTTATAATACACTCAGCACTCGTCAAGACAGAAGAGCATTTAGGCCAAAAAAAGAGCTGGAGTGTACAGCTTACTTTGTGCTCATTTCTGCTGGTGTATTTATTGTTGCGTTTTCAGACAATTATATACAATGCTGTGAAAATGTATTGGTCCCTCCCCTGATTTCTGTTTCTGATAATTTGTCACATTTAGATGTCTCAAATGATCCAACTAAGAGAAAATACAAGGAAACAATGAAAGCAGCTTTTAAATCATTCCATTTATTTAAGTAACTGCCCCCCTAAACCTAATAACTGGTTGTGCCTCCCTTGGCAGTAACAATTGCAGTCAAATGTTTGCAATAACTTGCAATGAGTCTTTTTACATCGCTGTGGAGGCATTTTGGCCTACTCTTCTTTGCAGAATCATTTTAATACTGCTACACTGGAGGGTTATCAAGCATTAACTGCCCGTTTAAGATCCTGCCACAGCATCTCAATGGGATTCAGGTGAGGACTTTGACTTGGCCACTCCAAAACCTTCATTTTGTTTCTTTTTTTGAGAAACACTTGCTTGGACTTGCTTGTGTGCTTCTGATCCTGCTGCATAACCCAGCTGTGTTTGAACTTTACGTCGCAAACTGATTGGCAGACATTCTCCTTCAGGATTTGAGAGAGCAGGTCATCCAGGTCCTGCAAAAGCAAAGCAGCGCCAGACCATCACACTACCTGGTGGCCATGTTTGACCCTTGGTATGATGTTTTTACGGTGGAACGTAGTGTCAGCTTTACGCCAGATGTAATGGGACCCATGTCTTCCAAAAAGTTCCACCACTGACTCATCAGCCCACATAATATTATCCCAAAAGTCTTGAGGGTCATCTAGATGTTTTTTGGCAAATGCGATATGAGCCTTCATGTTCTTTTTGGTCAGCAGTGGTTTGTGCCTTGCAAGTCTCCCATGGACGCTATTCTTGCCCAGTGTCTTTTTGTGGAATTGTGTTCATTGGCCTTTACTGAGGCAGGTGAGGCCTGTAGTTGTTTACATGTTCATCTAAGGTCTTCTGTCACCTCCTGGATGAGTCATTGATGTGCTTTTGGTAAAATTTTGGTAGGCCAACCACTCCTGGGAAGGTTCACCACTGTTCCAAGTTTTCTCCATTTGTGTATTATGGCTCTCACTGTGGTTTGCTGGAGTCCCAGAGCCACAGCAATGGCTTTGTAACCCATTCTAGACTGATAGATTTTAATGCCTTTTACATCTTGTACTTGAATCTTTTTAGAACATGGCATCATATGCTGCTTTTTTGAGATCTTCAAGCCTGCTTCATATTGCCAGAGAGGTTCTATCAAAGTGATATTTAGATTCAACAGGTGTGGCAGTAATCATGCTTGGGTGGGGCTAGTGAGTTAAACCCAATAGTCAATTGAATTTGGTGAACTGGTTGATTTAGTAGCTAAGGGGGCAATTACTTTATCATATTGGGCCAGGCAGGGCTGAACAGCATTTCCCCTTCATGCTGAGATGAAATCAACATTTAAAAACAGCATTTTGTGATTACTTGGGTTATCTCTGTTTAGTTTTAAAATAGAGGAAATTAGGATTGGAAATACTTTCACAGCTCTGTATGTTCTGAACCTGCTAGAAAATATGAAAAACACAACTATTGGCTTTTTTTTAAAAGATCTTCCACAGAATCACAGTGAGCAGGACAATGATACAATGAAGCTTGTGTCTATGACAGAGAACATGGTTAGAGAACCACAGCTATGAACACAAACATTCCCCATGTGCCTCCACATTTACTCCAAGGGGGGGGGGTCATAAGCATAGCCATGCAATAAAATTTAATTGAACCCACAAATACAAACACAAATGCCATGGGCTCCACAAGATGCAACCCTGTGACATCTAGTGTCTAAGTTCAAGAACTTGAAAATGTCAAATTAGAATTAGCTTGATGTAATTTGAACTAGCAATCCAACCAGAGTTAAGATCACTGGACGACACTTGCAATGTTTAATAGCCACTAACCTGCTTTACATCAGCTGGAACAATTTTTTACTATCATCTTAAATCCACAGTGCATCTTTCTTTAAGCATCTTTTAAGGGTACAGAAGGAAATATTTCAAATCAGTCATGCTGATAGTAGTTGTCACTATGAGCTGCATGGCAACAGCATGGGGCTGACAGCAGCCTCTGGCAACTGATCTTGTTAGCTTTCTTCCAAATAAAGCAGTCAGACGTGATCTTACATGTTGCAGTAAATGTCTTATTTAAAATATATATATATAGTTACATTATTTCTCATCACTTATACCTCTTTATTTCTCGTTACTATTATAAGCAGAACCAACAAACTCTGACATTTAGTCTGGAGATGCTAGTGGTGTGCCACAGGGAGCCATACTGAGACCAGTCTTGTTCCTCACATTGTGTGATGTCATGTCAGCTGTGTGATAGAGTGTTTCAGTAGTTTGAACATGACAGCCTACTTTTGCTCATCTTAAGAGTGAAGTACTTCAATTAAAATAGCTTAGTAGTTTTCACAGAAGCTCAGTAGTTTTCATAGAAGAAACATTGGATTGGTATCAGCTGATACTCGAGGTTTCCTTACAAAAAGTGGTATTGTTCCATCTGGCATCGAAAACCAAAGAACAAGATGAAGCAAAACCTAGTTAATGCATCCCTTAACTAGTCTTGGAACAAATTAACTTAGAGCAGTGGGTTTGTTGCCTGAGGACTGCTTAGGGAACTGCATGGTAAACGCTTAGCTATAGTTTAAGAGATTGTGCGCACTAGAATAAAATTTCCGCACCATCACCTTCAGCCCATCACTCTCTCCCCCCACCCTTGATCTTCCTTTCATTAACTAAAACATAGAGAGAGAGAGAGAGAGAGAGAGAGAGAGAGAGAGAGAGAGAGAGAGAGAGAGAGAGAGAGAGAGAGAGAATATTCTGCCTAAGGGAGCAGAAGATTGCAGACTCTCTCCTGGGCCAGCTGATAAGGACTAAACATCGGGTTTAAACAGAAGGCCCAGTTAATCCAACACACACACACACACACACCATCCATATGAAACCACATGTCCAACACTACCAAGGCTTGTGTTACTATTTCTGTTCCAGAATAACCTCCTAGGAAACGCAATCCTCCAACAGCGTTTCTACAAAGCCAAAATGGCTTGGTCCCAGGTATGCTCTGCCATACATAAGAGAAGGTGTCCACTGGGTGTTGCTAAAGAACTTTGTATCCATCGACTTCACTGCTTTTTTGTGACTCTGGTGGGTGTCACAAAATTGCCTCTAAGAAGTGAACAAAAGACAGCAATGAAGAACAAAATAGTTATTGCAATTTCACAGCAATCTAGTTTGTTCAGACACTGAAAGAAAATCAGACATGAGTCATCCAAGCCAACAGTGCAATCTTTGCAGTTATACAAAAGTTTAACATTTACACCTACGTGTGCACTTATTCACTGGGGAGTTGACCAGCAACAGGAAAGGACACAAAGTTTGGCTTTCTTTAGCACCGCCTAGTGGACAATTCCTTTCAAAGCTGCAGCAAAGTGAACATAGAAAAGCACAGAGGGACCTGTATTCCCTAAGACCTGTAGCAATGCTCTGCTAATCTCTCAGCATCTTTTGCTCATAAATCTTTAGTCATATTTTCTCTTGGTTTAGATAATCTGGGTTAAAAAATAACGATGATTGTAGGTTAGAATTGTTTTTCTACACTTTTGTGCTTAAGATGTATAAAAACAAAAGAATGTACAGACAAATACAGGCACATGCTGCAATGTGAAAACAGAGAAGATGTGCAGGTAAGGATGTAGCACTGCTGTGTGTCCCACATACCAACGAACACAATGAGCATACTACATCTCCATCCCCCACCACTGTCTCCCTCACTCTCTCTCCCCTCCCTCACTCTCCTCCTCCAGGATCTGGGCTGGAGCTCACAGGAGAGGTGGCACACTTTGAGGATAAATATAGAAAAGAGGTGCAAAAGAGGAAAATCCCTGGGCCAAAGCACACAGCTCTCTCACACACACACACTTTTGGGTATACATGACACACACAAACCTTCTTCGGCACAACGTTCTCTCCCTGTCATATACACACTCAAACACTCCTGTAATAGTCACCATGTCATGCAGCGTATGTAAACACGCTAGGCCCCAGAACAGCACAAGGGATTCTCATCACTGTCCCATTGAAAGAGAACAAGATTATCATGCGTTCTCCAAGACAAAAGGATGGAAACGGCAGGACAATGGAGGTGGATTGGACCTGCCACTGACTGTAGCCCCTCTGCACTCACAATACAAGCGATTGCCAAGACGATCAGTGCAGAACAAAGAGCAATCAACAAAAGCCAAGTTGGCACGCTTGACTCTAAATAGCCCCTTCTCCTATGATACACTGGGGGTGCGGCTGCAGCCTTCTAAAAAGTCTGCGAAATCCAGGGATCTCAAAATTTCTGTGTAGAATGTAATTAGCCCTCTAAACTGCAATAGTATTATTTAGTTCTTAAGGCTCACTATTCAGTACCTACTATAAATTAAATCAGAAACTACTTGGGTTGCACAGCATACCGTCTGCTATTTGTTATTGTAACACTGGTGTACATAACACAAAAGCTTGCAAAACAAGTTAATGTAAAAGGTTTTATTCCAAGAGTTTTTGGAGCATTTCTCTGGGTCCATTCATCATGAAAATTTCACACAATGTAGGAGAGTCACCAAAAATGGAGATATACCAATACCTGGGCAATATTTTCTTTTTAACCAATACACTTAAAAATGAGCCATTTTTAATTGAAGCACTTCACTTAGAATCATTTATACAAAGGCCATCATGCTAAAATCGGTCAAACACTCCACTGACATCACATCAAGATCATTACGGTGTGAGTATGGGGTTTCAAGTTAGATTTGATTTAGCCCTTCTTCCCCCAGCCAAAGCTATGTCAAGAAGAGGAAAATGAGAGAGAAGAGCAGTGGCAGCATGTGAGTGTGTTTGTGTGTATGCATGGGTCTGAGCACAGAGGAGAGATAAGAAACCATGGAGTGCAAACCTCCTGCCCAGACTCAAATGAAAATGAAAATATTGTGTTGCCCTTGGTTACGGGAGACCCGTGTCAAGGCCGCTGTGTATTAGAGTCTGTATTAAATCTTCGCTTTGCTGTGATTTATGGGATACGTCCTTGAAGCAGATATTTGAACCCCTTGCATCAGGAATACTTCAGGGAGCGCATCAGCAAATTTCCATTTATGAGATGGAGATAGGAGGTGTGGCCTAATCCGAGTGAAAAGTTGCAACTCAGTTTGCTGCCAAAGTTACAATGCAGATGGACAACCAAGCATCCATTAGTTTCTTTGAGAATAATCAGAACTTGGAAACAAAGAAAGATGGTTGGGACGTAACAGGGAGTGAGATAGAGATAGGCTGCTCAGCCATCTGCAAGCATTCGCCAAGATAACATTCACAGTAACACAGAAACAGGATGTTCTGTCAAAAGCTTCTGAATAGATTGACTGCAGATATTATACTAACTAGTGCAACAAGTGTCATTCTCCTAAACCAGTGGTTCCCAAGCTTTTTGAGCAGAGACCTATCAAAAACCCTCACGCTCTCAGACACGCTATAATAAACTTCTTTACATTTCTCTCCTGAAACATACTTCACGTTACTATCCTGCAGGACATGCTTTCTGACTAAGTATGACATTCAAGTATCGGTATGAGTTAATGAACAGACACAGTTAACCACAAGGAAAAAGCAACAGCAGCTACACTAGCAGCAACAAGAAGGACTTAACATAGGGCTGTAAAATTACTCTTTTAAATGATAGCACTGCAGGATAAAACGTTTTATTTTGTGTTTTATTAGCCAAGGTTTTGGGTCGGATGAGTAATGGAGGCCGCCTCTTCAGATGAGCTGTACAGTGGTGCTTAAAAGTTTGTGAACTCTTTATTTCTGCATAAATTTGACCTAAAACTTTAAATTGTCACAACGTTTCCAGTAACTGTTGATTAGTTCTGCACATCTTGTTCTGCTTTGTGTAATTTTTGGCCATACCCCTGTACAAAACAGCTTTACCTCTTATGTGGTGGGTTTCCTCCTATGAACAGCTTGCTTCAGGTCCTTCCACAACATTTCTATAGGATTAAGGTCAAGACTTTGATTTGGCCATGCTAAAAC
Source organism: Colossoma macropomum (assembly GCF_904425465.1). Taxonomy (NCBI): domain Eukaryota; kingdom Metazoa; phylum Chordata; class Actinopteri; order Characiformes; family Serrasalmidae; genus Colossoma; species Colossoma macropomum. The sequence goes on along the minus strand of NW_023494795.1, from coordinate 14,526,378 downwards.
ATTACTTTTATTCTTCTTTAACCATTCTTTAGTACAACAACTTGTGTGCTTAGGGTCATTGTCTTGCAGCATGACACATTCTCTTGCCATGCACACCAGTGTTGTTCAGTGTTTTGTTGATGGTGGACTCATGAACATTAACATTAGCCACTGTGAGACAGGCCTTTAGTTGTTTAGAAGTTACCCTGGGCTCCTTTGTGTCTTCGCAGACTACACACCTTGCTCTTGGTGTAATCCTTGTTGGTCAACCACTCCTGGGGAGACGTAATAATTGTCTTAAATTTCCTCCATTTGTACACAATATGTCTGACTAGATCGGTGGAGTCCAAACTCTTCAGAGATGTCTTCGTAACCTTTTCCAGCCTGATGAGCATCAAAAACCTTACTGCGGTCCCCAGAAATCTTTTGTTCATGCCATGACATACTTACATAAATGTGTTGTGAACATCAGACTGTGACAGATCCCTCTTCCTTTAATAAAACAGGGGTCACACCTGATTGCCATCCCATTGATTAAAAACACCTGACCAATTTCACCTTCAAATTATCTGCAAATCCCAAAAGTCCTCATACTATTGCCACTCACAGATACGTAATTTGATCATTTTCCTCAATAAATAACTGACCAAATCTAACATTTTTGTCTCAGTTGTTTAAATTGGTTCTCTTTATCTACTATTAGGACTTTTAGATGACATTTATGCAGAAAAAGAAAATGCTAAAGGGTTCAGAAACTTTCAAGCACTGTCTCACTATCACTGTGCTCTTAGTCCTATCCCTAACACATTTATAGCAATGTACTCATGCTTAGGCACTCGTGCAAAGGTTTTTAGGCACCTAAGATGTGATGTAAAACGCTGTTCATCTGGTCAATACGTAGTTATTTGATCATAAAAACTCTCCTCACAATAGTACAAGTACAATAGTTATTTTATGTATGTCATTTTGTTTAACCACTTACTCTCCTTAAGGAAGTGAAGTACAATACCTGGTTTGGCTAATCAATACTTAAATCAAGTATTAAATCAAGATGTTAAATCAAGTGCGCCCGTGGCGGAATTTAAGAAATCCATGAAATGACTGGAGGCACTGAGAAGACATCTGGAACCAAACCTTGTTCTTGATACTAGTTCAAGAACTATTTACTGTATTTATGTATATCTGTATTGATTCAGAGTTTTCAAAAACCAGTAGTCTCAATGACATCAGACCAGTGCCGCCAACCCCTACTGTAATGAAGTGCTTTTAGAGACTGGTCCTTAAACACAGCCATTAACAAAGCCCTCCACACTGCCCTGACCCACCTTGAACACCAGGGGACAAATGTGAAAACGCCATCTGTGATCTACAGCTCCACGTTAATCACAATCCTCCCCAGCACAATAGTCACCAAACTGCTCGACCTGGGTGCTGGTCAGCACACATGCAGCTAGATTAAGGAGTCAACAAATCCTCAGACCACAAATTATTAGACTAAGGCCCTATCACTCCCCAACCGCCACACTTGGCACTGGAGATCCATAGGGCTGTGTGCCAAGCCCCGTACCTTATCCCCATTACACACAATTGCCTTCCTACCCACAGCACAAAAGTTTGCGGATGACATCATTGTGGGGCTGATGCATAATGGTGACTCGTCTGCCTACTACTGCACATGGACCGTCAACATAACTTTTCTTGTGAAGTAGGCACGCAAGCAACTTTACTTCCTTAGGACACTAAGGATTGCCAACTTGTCCAAGCAGCTTCTGGTGTCCTTCTATGGCTGCTCCATAGAAAGCCTACTGATCTAAAGCTCTCCAGAAGACTCTCCAGAGAGACATCAGCTAATGCAGCCAGAAAATAACACCACTATCTGCACTGAAGGACATACACAGCAATCTCCACCTATGAATCATCTCAGCCAGGTCACCACCACTTCACATTTATGTGCTTAGGTGCCTAAGACTGCAGTCTGCTTCTGTAGCAAACACACTACATTTCTATCCTTGTGGCTACTCCTAGCATGTTTCAGGCCAACAGTTAGTCACACACACTCACACACACAAAAAATACCTGACTTTGTTAGCCACAAGTAAACAAAACAACCTTCTATTACATTTATACCTATGACTATTTTAGTTTTAATTAGTGTGAAAACTTAAGCAATAAGCTATATCATAGAAACCTGTTCATTTCTTCTTAAATAAAGGGTATTAAATTTGAGTTTGTCCTCTCCTTTGCTGCCATAACTTCACCTCTTCTAGATTCACACTAGGCATTGGAACATTGCTGTGAGGACATGATTGTATTCAGAAACAAGGGCATTAGTGAGGCCAGCTGCTGATTTTAGATGATTAGCTCTGGATGATTAGTTGATTAACTTAACCAACTCACACAATATTTTATTCAATGGCGTTCCCTCACTCCAGAGGGCAAATCTCCACTGCTCTATAGCTCAATATTGAGAGCTTTACCATCCTTCAAGCTGAGACTTGGTTTTGGGCATGGTGATCTAAGGCTCTTGCTTTTCTAGAGATCATACAAGCTGTGTGTGCGCAATTGAACATACGCATCAGCAATGGGTGCACCTTCACTAATCCACTAACTAGAAGCAGGAAAAATACAAGAAAAATGCCAGCAGATAAAAATCAACCACTACAAGTTGTTTACAAAATGCCAGTAACTAAAAAAAATAAATAAACAAAATAACGTACAGATATACAGATAAGCAGACAGAGTGTGCCATTTCTTCAGTTGTGCATCTGTCTAAGAGGGTGTAAACTAAATGCAGGGTATGAAATGTTCTTGCTTTCAGGGAGTTTAACAGTTTTTTTAATTACAGGACATTTAATTAAACACATTGCTTAACATTCATATGAAAAATATTTTCAACTTTAAACTCCTTTCTGATGGACTTGATGGACCATTCCATTCTGCTGCAATACAAACAATACAATTCAATACAGATGAGGAGCTTTCATAGGACAGCCCAACGCGGACCCACCTTTCTTGGCTGCAGCCTACCATTTGGATCACTGTGCATCAGTAACAGTATACTTTACTACAAGGCAAGTTTACTTATTTTACTGCAGTTATTTTACATAAAGTTTTCAGAAAAGAAATGTTTGTAGACTTAACCTGAAACTAAGGAGTTAATTCAATTTGAAAAAGTGAGGCAACCAGTTTCCAAACTTTTTTTTTTTTTAACAAACAAGTTTACAGTGTACTCTCAAACTTTACTGTAAGTGCACTAAACTTTGGCTCATCCACAGTTGCGTTAACGGTAAATTTTTTTTTTTAAGTTCATGATGTGGACTGCGCAATTTAGCACTAATTATCCTCAAATACCTTCAGAGCAGGTAGATCTCTGTGGTGCAAAGAGCTCTGCTACACCACAAGCTTCCACAACATTCTGGAAACATTCCGAACCTGCAGCATGAGCACGTACACTGTCAGAAGTGTTATCACCCTCAACAAGCAGGGATGAAGAGCAGATTTCACTGCTCCATGGACTGACTCACTAATTCAAACAGCTCCTCTGCAGACTAGCATAATGCATGAGGACACAGAGGCAGGACTGTGAGTAAAAAACACAAGGAACACTCAGGGGATCTACTCACATAACTTTGGGGAATGTTTCCTGAGTGTAGTGTGTGGCATCAGCTTTAGGACAGTGTTTTTTAGAATGTTACAGTGAATTGTGCAATTACTAGTTAATGTAGGTATTTAAGATAGTATTTTATCTTTACGCACATGTAGAGAGAACTGTAAAACAGGTTTAGTGAATTTGTAAAAGTCAGAGAAGTATAAACTAGTTTTGTTTACTCAATTCCATATTTAACAGTACACTAGAATGCATTTGGCTCTAAAAGGGAACAGTTTTTTCTGGTGGCCTCATGAATAATTTGAGCTCTGTTCTGATTTGCTGTATAGGTGAGGCACCGCAACAGTTCACAAAGAAACATCAAAACAGACACAAGCAGGAAAATATAGACCTGTGTGTAACATAAGCTAGCTCGTCATACTATTTAGTTAGCAATACTAGTTACTTGGAGCTTGCTAGTAGCTAATGTTTTTAATACTAGCTACTTTATTTTGTTGAGATCAAAATCAAGTAAATTACAGTTAACTCACTATAAAACCAAGATGATCTGGCATTAAATAAAAAAAGAGACAAAATCACAGCATGTCTAGCTACTTAGCGCTTATAAAGTTGGAACTGATCCTCTCCAGTGTCAATTACTTATCGAAGCCTGCTCAATATTGTTCAAGGTTTAAGAGACTGCCTAGAGTGAAATGTGCAGAGCAAACTAACAACATTGAATTAAATTCAATTAACCTCCAAAGACATGCACTCAGGCAAATTGGAGATACTAAATTGCCCCTAGGTGTGAGAGTGTGTGTGAATGTGTATGTCTGTGTGTCTGCCCTGCAACGAACTGGTGGCCTGTTAAGGGTCTTCGCTGCAACTCAGGATGATAAGTGGCTTAGAAGATGAATGAATGAATAAACTCAATTTTCCATTCCACTATTATCTGTGCAAGCTGTAGCATTAGGTGGAACGGAAGATTTGATTAAGAAGCTGGAAAATAGGAAGCCACCTTTAGCCTTTTAAAAAAAAATAAAAAAATAAAAAGTCAACCGAAGATCAGCCATGCCTAACAGTTCAGTTCCTTGGGAAAGGTATGAAGTGTGTCAACATCCTCTTCACAGCCTGGAACAGTATATTACTGCACATAATCTGCCATTTTCATTGCTGTTGCTCTGTTGTTCTTGTTTCGTTCTTCATAATACCTGTTGGGCCAGAACATGGGCTGGTGTATGTAAATTTTGTGGGAATGCATGTTTCACATTTATATATTAGTATATATTATCATACATTAATGAGTCAGGACTATTACCTAACAGTTCAGGATTTTGGAACTGGCCCATTTTAATCGCCCTCTTTTGCAAATACTGGGTTTTCATCTGAAGGAGGAGACTGTGAAGTTCACGGAATGTCACGGAATGTCAGTTCCACGTACCAAACTCTCCTTATTTAGCTATGTCAATGTAAATACAGGTTTCCATTCTATGGTTCCCATGGAACCCAGTGGAAATTACTAAAAATGTTTGACTGAAGCGCTATATTAAACATTCAGCAAAGTTTGAATGAACAAAAACAACAAACATAATAAAACCATGGCTTAAAAATCGCTTAGACTAGTTATCATGCTTGCTAGGTTAGCTGGTATTCATCATTAGCTTTCTCATCGTTAGTTTCTCTGACTTTAACAGAGAGAAGGAGATCACTGGTGAGAATGGTGATGAGGGTTCTGACTACATACCAAGATTGGGACTGTCCAGTTTACATCAAGAAATGATAATGTTGGCAAAATATATCTGCCATTTCTTAGGCACTAGAAGGATATTCACAGAACATACTTAGTAAATTTATATCATAATCTCTGCAAGAGCAAGATTAACCTACTTTGAAAGAAAACACAGATCTAGGTTCCCTGGGGCTTGAAGTAAAATTTTTATAGCCTTATTTCTTGGAGTATTTTCAAACGACAATACTTACATGCAAGAATATGTATGAGGAAAGAAGTCTATATTTAGTGGTTCACATTTAGTTCACAATTTCTTTTGGGGTATAATTTTAATCTGTTGTGTTGGTCCAGAACGTACACTGCTTTACTTTTGCTCTCACTTATTTTATAGAAAAAAAATACCACAAAAAGACAAGAACAGTGCATTAACTTAATTTTCTAAGCTGACGGATGCTTGTTAAAGAAGTTTACTTTTGCGACCCGACAAATTTTAACTCAAGTTGTTTCCTGCTAAGGATCTTGTGTTTTCATTTGAGCCACTGAAGAGAAGTAACTAACTTCTATTCAAGTATGTTTTTACACTACTCTGACTACCCTCTTTCATAATATGTATATTACATTACATTGTAACTAGACTCATTATTTCCTTAGTGTAATGTATATGTATTCCCTGGCCACTTTATGGAAGCACCACTGGAGTATAATAATAGGTGTAAAGAAAGCCATCTGATAGCCTGCATAATTTGTCATCCATGGTGAGTTTTGAGTCCTGTGGTCAGAAATTGACCAATGAATGGGGCAGAGGGTGGCTGACCTATTGTGCCTGACAAGATGGCTTACAGTCTATAACAGACTTCCACATTGTGTGGCTGAACCTCAGAGCGGATGGTGAGTGGATGTAGGCCTATATAAAGTACTGTGCAAAAGTCAGATTGCCCTTCGTATTTAATTTCCAGGCAAAACTGCCGTAAACTGCAAGCTATTCATTTTTCAGTGTCAAAGAAAAACAGCAGGAAAATTATATTCCACAGAAAATTGCATCACAAGCCTCACCTAGACATGTCAACTTTCGATTTTTTTTTTTTTCAGTATTTAAGTTATCCACTCCTTGCCTTTGTAACAGCTTCCACTGTTTTGCAAGACTTGCTTTCAGTTTTTCAAAGAAATCTGCAACGATATTTCCCCCACATCCATTGTCCAGTGTCCAGAACCCTGCTGCCACTGCAAGTTCAGTCTTACAAGTTGGTTGCATTTAATGCTTCTAACGGTCCAAGTAATCCCAAACACATGCAGTGATACTGAGGTCTGTACTCTGGGTGGCCTATTGTTCTAAGAACATGCGGCGCTTCTCTGTTTGATTGGCAGTATTTTTTTTTGTGTAGTGGCTTCCTGACAGCTACAAAACCATGTGTGTTAAGTTGTCTTCTCACAGTGGAGAAATGGACAGAAACGCCTGTGGATTTCTGCAGATCTAAAGCCAGAGTGGAGACTGTTTTTCACCTCTTGCTCAAAGACAAAAGTTAAGTGCTAGTTATGTGATTGAAACAATTTTGGTGGTCTACCAGGTCTTGAATAATTGCTAGGATTTTCACCATCTACATTGAACTTTTTTTAATTTCAGGTTTTTTCACTTCCCTTTCTTTGATGTTCCTCTTCCTTACGCAAGCACCTTGTATCTAATCTCTTCAGAACCATCATGGAAGGTGTTCTCTTACTCACACATTACTGTACAGATAAAAACAATATATATGTACACACACCTACACAACAGAACAACACTCCATGCACACTTAAGACATACAGCCATGTCCTGTCTCTTTAACAAAAAATAAATACTTAAATAACCAAGAGGCTAAATAATTTGGTGAGCTGGAATGTCAAACACAAAAGGTCTCGTTGATGTTCTCATGCACAACTAGATGTACAATCCTGGAGTAGGATGTTCTTACATTAATATTTTAATTTTTGGTTTATTAGAGCATTAACATTACAAAATACAATAGACCTTAGAACAGAACAGTGGCGTTCGGTTTAATCCATTCAGACTGGTTTCTTAGAAACATAGAAATAATTGAAAAAGTGTTTTAAAATGGTACAAAAAGACCAAATAAAACAATGCAAATCAATCCAGTGTGGCACAAGCAAACCAATACAGGGAACATCACCTCAGGTTAACAACCACAGCACTAAATTGTTTAACTGAAAGACAAGAGTGATTGTGCAGATGACTGGACATGCCACTGCAGCCATGCCTCAACCTTAACTGCAAGCTAACGCCATAGCTCACTGATCCAGTCTGTTTGATGCCCGTGTGTTCGAATTATACAAGATTCTCTGTGTTTGATGGATGCATTAAAAAGAGGTTGACCAATCACAGCTTTTAAACAAACAGCGGCAGATAAGCTTGGAGGATAATGCAAATTGACAATTATTGTCTCTAGAATTTCCACATTAAATTGTACTGTCATCCAAAATCAGTTATGAACTACCACATTTGACCTTTACAGAAACTTACCCTACAGCTTGCATAATATGATTACCGTACAATTACATCTGAGCTAGCTACTAATATTACATAGTTTTTAATAAGAGGTATATTTTGCACAGACAGCTCGCAACACCTAAGACTTTTCCACGTTCATTTGGCTGAAAACCAAAGTACTGACAAACTGGCACACTGGCACCATTCTTCTGGACAAGTTTGTCTGTTTTACTCTCAACTGAAGAGTACAGCTTATGTACTGGAGTTTTTGTTTCATTTGCATATTCCCCAGCATTCTCTGAACGCCTGAAAAATCTTCATAATCTTTCCAAGTGGGGCTCAGAGCTGGTGGTGATCTGTTTGTGTAGTGCCAACTTTTCTGTTGTATACATTTTTGTAACTGGAGCAGAATGATCATACAAGAGGAACGATTAAACAAGGACCAGCAAAATGTCCTTACTTGCGAAAAATCATCGTTATCCTATACCTGAGGACATGAGGTCCTCACAAAAATTGTATACGTGTGTGTATGGCCCATAGCTAAATATATGGCCCATTGCTGAAATGCTGGACAATGACAATGAGGCTTCACCTAGATCCCATGCGTCAAACACAAGGCCCGCAGGCCAGATAAGCCCATCACACAATCCTGTCTGGCTCACAAAAGTATTTAAATTTTCAGTTAATATTAGCTTGTTTCCCCAAATGTGCTACACTACAGTCCCCAGCATGCACTGCAATGCAATGTGCTCTGACTCTTCTAGCTCAAAGACAGTCTATGGCACAGCGGTTACACCTCTAGTCTATGAGGTCAGTCTATGACTCAGCAGCTCAGAAATTGAGTCTGTCTTAACGAATTTGCAGCAAAGAAAGGAGTCCAGGTGTCTAATTCAAGCAAATAGGTACTTTTAAAAAACCGAGTACCTGGGGACTTTTAAATTTTGAATATTTTACGTGTCCTTGTAATATTTCAAGGTCTACCACAAGTGTCTGTATTGTACTGCAGAAGGTTTTGCATATTTTGAATAAACAATGGACAGTTCCAGTTATAGCACAACATGAACTAAAAATGACAAACATTTTTTTCTTTAGGCCACAGATTTGATGAGTTTTTATGATTATGACCCTTTTACTGGTCAAGTTCACAGGCCCAGCTCTAGATGTATTCAAGTATTTTTGAGCATGAGTTGAGGTTTTTTGTAGAATGGTACCCAGTGTGTGCACATTTTAGTTGCAGAGCTTATTAAAACACAACCACAGACACACACACCATTGAATTTGGTGTGAAAATTACACAGTATATGCATCTTTAAAAAAATAAATACATAAATACTTTCCTGTAGTGTATGTTCTCATACTCAGGATATGTGAGCACATTATAAATATACCACCTTCACAACTGTCACATTTACATTTTATTTATGAATGAGTCTCCACTCATGTTATAACAAAAATGCAAGGCTGTTCTATTATGCTGTGATGTTCTTAGATATATACAGTATATCAGAAACACTCATGTAGAGAGGCTGTGTGAGCTGCCATCTCCACGCCCCACTCAACTCCCTATCTGCCCAACCACTTTTATCTCTAAGTGTATTTTTGTACTAATGTCATGTTTTCAGAGCACCTTAAACTCTCTCTTACTGTGTTTCAGAAACTGCTCAGGAGAAACTGTAATTTATTATTCATCTGTTATTTTACCTGCTGCGCTCAAACTCACGCTAACATCTTGTTTGAATCCCTTTCCCTGCTGAAAGACGCATGTCCTGCTGAGACTGTGCTGATGAGGAACCTTTAGAGCTTTCAGGCCATAAACACACAGACCCCTCCATCTCATGTGCTGTTTTGATATTTTATCTATTTGTCTAGTACAGGGTTTCCAGTTTATAAGGAACAGAAACAGTCTACTTCAGCAAGGCAAGCAGCAGTGTCTCACATCTAGGCTCATGCTAGACTACATTGTATTGCAGTGCTGTGCAAAACTTCTAGACAAACCTTCACTTATTTAATTCCCAGTCAAAATGTCCACCAAGCACAAGTTCTATATTTTTAGATCATAATCCTGAGGACATTCGATAAGATGATTCACGGACATAAGGAAGAGGAAAGTCAAAGGCAAATAAGTGAAAAAACAAGTTTTCAAAACTGGAGTTTAAAAAAAATTATCAAAAATAATACAGAAAACATGGAGAGACTCGTTCAGTTATTCTGCTTCTAAACTGTGGAACTCAAGCCCACCTTTTATTATGACAGTCAAGCTCAGTGCTCACTTTTAAGAAGCATCTAAAAACATCTCTTTAACTCAGAATTTAATTTTAAATCTTTGTCTCGTGGTATTTATCTTTTAATTTGATCTGTGTTGTCTTATGATTTTAAATACTTCTAATTTTTTTTTGCATTACTGTTTAACTATCATCTGTCTGTAAATCACTTTGAGCTGCCACAGGCATGAAGTGCTATATAAATAAGATCATCATCATCATCATCATCATCATCATCATCATCATCATCATCATCATCATCATCATCATAAATCTGTAACTCAAAAGAAGCTACTGGCATTCTCAGAACAATGGACTGACCACCCCAGAGTCCAGACCTCAACATCATAGAAGTAATCCCAAACACATTCAAATCATGAGAAGCAGAAAATGCAACCAACTTCTAAGAATGAACTTTTGGAGGGGTGAAAAATATCCCTGCAGATGTGAAAAACTAAAAGGAAGTCTCCTGAAAAGAATGGAAGCTGTAATAAGACAAAATGGACATAACTACTGAACACATTGTTGTTGAGGCTTTGTGTCATATTTCAGTGTATGTTTTCTGTCTTTCCCCCCTGTAGCTTACAAATGAATAATCTGTACTTAATTGTTAAATAAATGAAGCTGACCTCTTGACTTTTACACAGTACATGCACAGTAGAAGAAAGAGTGAGAAAAAGAAAGAGGGAAAGAGAATCAATAGCAGCACAGCGCATGTAAAGTACAAGAGAGAAAGAGACAAGAAAGTCAGAGGAACTGACAAAGAGATCTCTCCCTGAGTAATGAACTTTCTCTCTCTCTTTCCCATACTACTCATCAGCAACAGCAGGGCAGAGTTCCACATCAGGCTGGTAGAAAGTTCCCATCCACCGCAGGTCTCAGTGTGTTTATGTTTGCGTGGGCTGACAGACAAGGCGAGGACGTTTCATGGCGGAGGAGGAAAGAGCAAGAGGAGCGAAGAAAAGACAGAAGGGGACGACTAGATGGAAATGAAAGTAGGAGAGGAAAGGCCAAAGCATTAGATGATTCATCAGATGCTCCTGGCTGAGCTTTCCTCTGAGTCAGTGTGCAGACCCACCACTCAAAACACTCCACCTCGCACAGACCATGAGTGTCGCCACCGAGTTCACAGGCCAGAGCCAAATGCAGCTACTCCAATTCTCCTTATATCAAACTCAAGACAGCAGATATCTGTTTTAAGTGTCTGTCAAAATAATACATACACAATTTTCCCCTTGCCTTTTGCAATCGGCCAACTGGAGCTATGAGGCTATTGTGACTCACAAAGGAAGCTTTTATGCCACCAATTAGCACTGTGTAAACTGCAAGCTGAAACTAATCACACATGTGGCTCAAGCCACTTTAAGTATGTATAAATGTATGACTCCTCTATAAAAGTGGATAAACTATATAGCATAGTTAAAACAGTAGTAGAAGCCTTGTAGAAGAATAGCAGATTTGAGCTCACTTGGCTCAAAGAGCCTGTTTACACTTTGCATTAACATGCGTTGTATGTCTGGAAAGTAACTGAATATATACTGGCTGGTTTCCATTTACACTTTCACTAAATGTGTCCGCATTGCGACCAGATGACAGAGATGAAAATGCAGACACATATGTTGTTTCCATTTTACTTTCTTTACCTCCTGCCTCATTACGATAAGACTTTGCTTGGATGCTTTCATCGGCCCAGACTCCAAAAAGGGTTGGGAAACTCCTGCCTTGCATATTCTCCATCTTTCATTTCATTGTTTATTCTTAACCCGTTAGTCAGCAAGCGGCGGTGCGCTCACGTAACTGAAGATGTAGAATGAAAACACATTCTGTTTAAACTTAATGCAGTCAAGATTCGTCTCTGTCCACCTCTGAATGAGGTCTGATCCAATCACAATGCATCCTGTGGGTGTTCACCTCACATTACACGCATTCAAAGCAAAATGTGAAATGTTAATGCAAGGTGTAAACAGCCCAGCTCAGACAACGCTAATTGAGAAGGGCTTCTGTTACTTGTTAGCCACATTAATTTTGCACTAGAGCTACGGGGCTAAATTAGCACTAAACTGATCCGACAACATTCAAGGTAAAAGGAAAATTTTATTTATTTAAAAATATACCTTTATGAAAGGCCTAAAAACCATCATGCCACCAAGCAGGAAAACTGCTTCAGGTAACCGGCATGTGTTTCCAGCCAAGAAGGACCACAGCAAAAACTAGTTTGACCAGTGTAGGCGAGCCTCAACAAAAAGGGTGGAAAAAGGCTAGTTACTGAACACTCCTTCTCTCTGGAAAATAAATAAGTAAAAAAATAGGCCATGGTTTTCCATTCAGCATGTTTAGCGGGTTTGGAAATCTCAGAGGAAACAGCGCAGGCCTTGTTGACGTGTGAAAAGCTGAAAAGAGGAGAAACAAAAGGAAAGAAGGCTTTTTCTTCTCATCTCTCATTTGCTCTCTCTCGCTCTTTAATGTGCAACAGCTATTGATCAAGACACTGGAGGAGCTGTGGCCTGTCTAACACTAAGCGAGAGAGCATGCAAGAGAGAGCAAGAGAGAGTGAGGATCAAGAGAGCATGTGTATTCTGCATTAGCTGAAAAGAGGAGGGTATTTTGAGGCTTTGGTGTGGAGCGAGGGACTTTAGATGAGAGCGTTGTTGTGTTTGACTTGTGTTTGGAAATGCACACCTGATTAGCAAGTCTGCTTACTCAGGCATACAGGCAGAGAAGCCTGCTCAACAAAAGACTCAGCACCGTGGATTAATAATACATCTGTGCACGTGTATGTGTGTGCGCTTCAGTGACTGGTGCTCTTGTACATATCTAGCAGGTCTACAAAGCAGCATGTGTCCATACAGCACAGTGCGTTTGCATTCATGCATAGCCAGGCTGATATCTGCTAGCTTCCACTCACACGGACACTTTTGTGTACGTGCAGTCATGCAGGTTGGCCTGTTGCTGCAAGTAAGCCTACATAAGGATGCTCATAAGCACTTGCAGAGCTCGCAGTAAGAGCAGGATGGAGATTCTGTCTCAAATCCAGCAATAATCTTAACATGCAAATTAAAAGTACAGAATAAATTAATACTAAGATGATCACCACTGCTGATTTTATGCTAATTTTTATATATAACAGTATTTCAGTTTCAGAAAACACAGGCAAGTCTGTGTGAGCTTACTTAACAACAAGGTTTGAGGCAAGTGTGTAATCTCTTAGACATACAGTTTGCATGTTGTGCAGTCAGACCACAGTTACAGCAACAGTTACCCCAAATGTTGTCCATCAGCCAAGACCTGTCTGGTCTACAACGTTTGCCTCCTTAGGCCTCGTCCACATGTATCTGTATATTTTTGAAACACAAGTTTTTGCATCCATTTTCAGAAATATCTTCACCCACACCTACATTTTTGAAAACCTCTCAGTCAAAACAATGCAAATACAACTCAAAATAGCTCACGAGCAATTAAGCCCACAGAAAATGAAACAAATACAAATTTGATGTTTTGAGCAGGCAAACTGAGCAAAATAGTGCACAACGATGAAGCAGAGACTTTCTAATTAAGTGACTACAGTGTGTTACAAACAAAGCAGGTTTTGACTTGCAGGCCCTCAGACCTCCATACTTCAATTTTTCACACAAAGTTCAATTCCTGCTAGAAAATAAAAGCTTTAAAGAAAAAGAAAGAAAGAAAGAAAGCTCACCACTTGCTGCTGTGCAGATCAGAAGTCACATATCTTCAGAATCTGAGTTTTTTTTTTTAAATATTGGAATGGGTTGATTCATTTAAGAAAGAAAAAGAAAAAAACACACACACACAAAATTCAGATCAGTCCACACAATTGCTAAATAAAGTGAAGCTAAACTCATTTATAAACATTAACACCAAAATCAAAATCCGCCAAATTGCCAAACACACAAACAACCCAGTCACAAGCCATATTTCGGACAAACTACTGCAGGCTCAATAAATGAACACAGCCACAGTATGCACAAGTTAATATAACTATGATTTCAGCATTTTCAAAAAGCTGCGTATGCACACGATAAATGTGAAATGAGTTTTAAAAAAAATCTCCACCACTGGAGAGCATTTTCAAAAATCTCCTTTTTCATGTGGACAGGAGGCCAAAACAGAGGTTTAAATTTTCATTATGGTAAAGTTTTCCCGTTGCTTCAACCAAGCCGGAAAAAAAAAGACCAACCCAAAAAAAAAGCTGACAACTGACAACGAACAATGGCGATATTTACTAAACTCCAGCAGAGCCCATCACTCGGAGATGTAAGAGCAAGTGAACAAGATGCATGTATGAGACAAATGACTTGAATGAACATTCAGCACCGTTTTTGCCAAACCAGAGAAACTGCTGTACACACCACAGCTTTGTCGCTATATCGTTAAGGTCTGCTTAGCATCAGAAAACTGTCTAAGTCTCCAGCTTAGTTTCTCTTTTCATTTCCCCTCCCATTTGCTTATAACATTTGCAAAAGCCTGTACACAAGCAAGGACGTTTTTGATAACAATGCAGCAAAAGACTGATGTACTAAATGTGTACAACACATCTTCCAGTCACGAAATCACACACCACTGAAGAAGCATTCGATATACACCAATAAAGCAAGGTGTAAAAGGTTGACCACTCAAGACTCAGGTTTATACCACATATAGCACAGAGCCTATTAGATGTGGTTTCCAACATTGTGTGACATACTGATATCTACAAAAACGGGTAAAACTACACTGTAAAGTTAAACACAGTAGAAGCAGCCATACTGAAGCCTGAATTTTGTCTGAACTTTTGTGCTATTTCTGTGATAGAAGCTTATCTTCAACAGACATCTTTAATGGCCATGAATATTCTACAGCAGTGACAGAGCTGGGTTTTATTCATCTTGTTTGAGTAATCTGAGAAGTGTGCTTGTTGACCCAGATCCAGTCCACCAAGGAACAGATTCAGATTCGGATGGGGCGACAACACGCAAGAGAGACACAGGCTGTGCTCTTTTCTACCTCCTCTTTCCCTCGATGCTTCCTTTTTTCCTATTCATATTAGCAGAACTCAAAGAAGGCTGTGTGTGTGTGTGTGTGTGTGTGTGTGTGTGTGTGTGGTCTTTTACAGCAACCACTGCATATTTCCTTTATCAAATATGCATGCTCCTCGGAGCATGACGCCGGCAGATTTTTGACAGCATAACATCTATAGTGTTCATGCATATGAACCCTGTAGAGCACATTAGGGAGGGTATTTATTAAATAAATAAATAAATAAATACAAACTAGCAGAGAAAGGCATAAATAACAGATTTCTGAAAGAGGAGAAAGACAAAGCCAGAAAAAAGATCAGCAGGATGATGCGAGTACATGCGGAGAGCAAGACTGTTAGGGGTCAACAATACGACAATGTTATTGCTATTGTGATTAATTACATCATGACGCACAGCGAGTACATCACTGATATTAGCAGTGCTTCGAAAACACTAAACAACTACGTACTGTGAACAAAGCAGATTTAGATCAATCATAGACAGCAACAACAATGACAAAGTAACTGCATAAACTGCAGTTACAAACAGCTGACTGGAGGTCAGCCTATCCTGCACTTATTGGGGCGCATGTCACAATATACATGTTAATAATGTTCTTTTTTAACAATATGGGGATAGCGAGACAATACATAATTGTATCAAATACTATTAGATTTCATGCTATAAAAAGTGATAACAGGAACAATCTCTAATTAACACAATCCAATAACAATGTTTAACCATGAACATAAAAATTGTGCAGTTACGCTCACGGAACAGGAAAAACCTATACTAGCCTACCTTGCACAAAGCAGAAGTTTCTTACACAAATTTTCCATTCCACCTTAAAATCGTGCAGCAGTTACAAGCCTATGAATTCAAACAAAACTGCATCAGCCCATTGTCTGGTTCCCCTGGTACAGTTAGGGTTTGGATTCTTCAGGTAGACTGAACAGTGACAATATGCCAGTGTTCCATGAGTACCAAATATCTGTGCTATGCACTCACTTGTCTCAGTTAGTGGAGCGAAGAGAAAATGCGATTTGCAGTAGCTTCTTATCCACACAGGATTCTAACAGCCGCAAAGTGCCCAGTCTGAACGGACCAAACAAGTAACTCCGACAGGAATGTTTCTAGCTTATAATAGCTAACCTGTTGTAGCAGTCAACCTGTATTCAGGCGTGGATTCTGCAGTTTGCTGGGAGTGACTGAGCCATGTTAGAAAAGCACTCATTTTAGCCAAAAGACCCACACTTATAACATACAAAACAGATTATCTGACTAAACAGGAACATGTAAAGCTCAGTTTGTTTAATTTTGAGATGTAGCCATGTAGTGAAAGTTTTTTTTTAATGAGTCATAATTACACTTTATTGCCAGACATGTGCAACATGTAATATACATCTTGCACTTTTGTTTGTATTTTATGTCTTTCAGAACATGCCATGTCAGTTAACTGCTGTATTTCTGTGAAAAAAAACAAAACTTTGAGAGTTACCAAAAAATAAATAGTTTTAAAAACTTAAACCTGTAGTGCCAGTCTTTTGATGATATAAGATCGCTGCCTTTTTGTCTAAGCACGGGTACAAAAAGTGAGTGAGTGGCTATTACGCTTCAAGTAATTATAACAAAGTACCATAGGAAGTTTCTGCTTTCCCTTTTTAATGCTTCTGGATTTAAACCAGCGTTAACAGAAACATCACATTCAAACATGAGAAAAAGAAGCAGTTACTGTACGCATTACAGCAGCGACAAAGCAAATCAAATAAATAAAACCTGAGCATTTACCACTACGCACATATCAAAATGAGTTATTCTACTGTAGCAATTTCCAATTTATACACTAGCACAAGCATCTATGCATTCGCTGCTGTCATCAGAAGACCGGGAGGTAGATCCCAAGTGATGCCAGAGCAATCCATGACCATAAGTCATTCTCTCTGGGTAGGTAGGACGGCCCTCATTCTCCACCACTCTGTGCAACAGGCATCTGTTAGGTGACGTAAGAGAACAGATAAGTTGCTACAGTTCAAAAAAGATGCAGTGGCTGGCTTCGTAGGATGTGAAGGAAGCTCATGCTAACCCTTCCAGCATTAATAGTATCATGTGACTGGGGGAGTCCTCACTGGTGGCTAATGTAGACATAACAGGACATAACTCAATTGAAAAATTAAAAAAAGAAAAAAAGCCAAAAAAAAATAATTAAGCGCACTACAAAATGGTTCTTTCAAAACTTAATAAATTGGTCTCATACTGAAAATGTGATTTTACTTCAGCCTGTAATTTCTTTCCCTGGCTGTCATACATGAAAACCCAAAGATCGAGTCAGCATTGTCCGATACCCAGAATTTTAAGTACTCTGTTTGGATCAAAAATGATTTAGGATATCTCTACGAAACACTGTGATACATACTGTGCAGCGTAAAATTGTTGGTTATTTTTTGCCATACTGCCCACCTTTAAACAACAGAGACAGAGAACTAAGCATGAAAGAGATAGTAGGGATTATAAAAGAACTTCAATGGAGGGCTCTTAATTGATGTACACTCAGGGATGGAGAGAGGAAGAGTCAGGCTGTGCATAGAAGGGGTGGATGAGGGGATGAGGGAAAGGGTGGGGCTTCTGTAGAGAGCTTGGAGAGGAGAGAGAGGGATGGGATTAGAGTGAGAGGAAGAAAGAGAAAGAAAGGAGGGAGGGAAGAATGGGGTTTTGAGGGCTCTACCCAGAACCCCCTGGGAGTCATTTATTTCTGCGCTAATAATAAGGCAGAACTGGGTTGCCACGGCAACAGCTTTGCCCACTTCCTGCCAAGGCCCAGAGGGCTTTCCCACTTCCTGGCTGCGTCTGGGGAAGGCGCAGGAACTTCCTGTGTGCACTTGGGACAGCAACGTGACAAAGACATGAACCCCCAAAACACTTGACGCTGCAGCTGGTTTTGCAGCTCATTGCACTTGATCACAAATCACACGGTCATGGACTTGTTTACAGTCAGAACTAGGTATGCAAATGTGGCACATTCTTTCGACCGATAACCGACCACCATTAGTCGACAAATAATCATTAGCCGACAAGCCTAAAATCAAGGATGTGACTGCGTATCAATTATTAAATGCATAGTTGCAGTTCCGAAATCTGATTGGCTGAACCATGTCCAAGCTAGTTCAGAATACCATATATTATTATATTATATTATATTATATATATATATATATATAAATATATATATAATATAAAATGTACACTGACAGGTCACAAAGTTCTATATCGTCACTGTCGGGACAAAATCTTGTATCGCCATTTTGTGTAGCTTTGACAATTTGAAATAGCCAGCTGTCCTTTATTTCATGATGAATGGACCAATAGAAATGGATGGAGGGGTGGGGGGAATTTTTCCATTAATTTCGAAAATCATCGCCATTCCACGTCTTCCTCATTGCTTGCAAACAAAAAGTGGCCCTTGAGCTCAATTTTTAACTGTGCACTTTACTTTAGTTGAGCTAACTAGAGGAGCCTATTGCCTGCTGCACTTTCATACATACAAAACCCTATTCGAATAGGAGCTGTTTAATCATTTTTTTTTAAACCAATAGCATTGTTTGAACAATTGTCTACTTGTCAATACTGTTAAATTTAAGTGGGGAAACCAGTCAAATTTTTTATAATACACTTTCCCACAGCTACTGACGTTACTTGCCAATATTGGGTGGTAAGGATGCATAATCTATATTTCTAACCTGATTACAAAAAACAAAAAAGTGCTTGCAATCAGAGAAGGATACTGCTGAAAAGATGCACAACCAGATGACAGCTTCTTTTTTTATGGACTACTATTTGAAGGTTACACTTGTGATTTCACATCAAAATCTTTAAGTCTGAATATATGCTAAATGTGGCAAGAAAACGCATATTAGCGTTATCACTATGACTGACAACAGCAGTGGTTTCAGGGTAAAAAAGAAAAAAGGAGAGGATGTTGGGGATGTAGTTTTAGCAGGTCTAAATTCTGTTATACCAGTTAACCAATTATGAAATCAAATAAAGCAGTTCAATCAGAAACCTCTTTTCACCTTTTCACCTCTTTTAAAGTAACCTAAAAGATCAGATTCGTGGTTAGTTAAATGATTTGTAATAATCAATAGTAGATACTTAAGTAATCTGCCCAACACTAATAACACCCTTTTCCTTCCCTGTGTTATGTAATGAGAATAATGGCCACCTGAATAATAATGTGACTGAACTTAATATTGTCCATTTTGTACCTGTACTGTACTATGGCCTATGATTTACAGTTCCCTCGAGAATTACTAGCCGTCTAGCCATTTTGATAACGTTTCTGCTGTTAGAGTCAGATCTTTGGGTGCCAATAATTCTAAAAAGAAATGGACTGATCTGAATCATTCAGCTGAATATACAGGTCAACACACATATAGCCTGGCCAACAGTGTGGTCTACCATTTTGACCTTGCGTATTCCTGTCATTCCTCTGAATGACTAATTGTACTGCATTAGACGGCACTATATTGCTGGATGATGCGTGAGCATGAACTGGCTGACCCAAAGTGGGACTCCAGTGGAAAATGCAAATTTATGGATGTGCATTTTTATCTGGGACAGTTTAAGGAATGACATTTCTTATCTTACATTCTTACATATCAGCAGCAAGTCTTTGAAACAAACACATTTTCAAAGGCCTAGGAAAATCCCCCAAAAGGGCCATTGGATTCTGTAGCAACACTGTAAAACATCATGGCAAGAAAGCAACAAAAGAAAGCCCAAAGGAAGGTAATTCATTGCGCCTCTCTCTCTTTGGGCTCAGTGGTGTAAATACTCTGACAAAGCCTCATGGAGTTATTGTGTTTTCTGTTAATCTCACAACAAAACTAGGCAGGGATGGGTGGATACCCACAATCCCCCTCTCTTTGGGACAGTGCTCAGTGAGGGTTTCTGCATGGCTCCAGTTTTTGGGTCCGTCTCAAGAGCTGCTCACATTTCTCTGTGTTTCTCAGATTTAATCATGCAGCCTGTTCTATGCAAATTTAACACCACCAAGCCAATGCCCAGCCACTACAATACTGGCTCCAAAACAAAATACCCATTCTCTCACGTTTTATTCACAAAATGTACTTGCTGATTTGCTGGTATCCGGTTCTTCAGTTTTCAGAAGCTCCTCTATTTTTTTTTTTAAACCAGCCACAAACATAGCAGCCCAAACTGTAACACGTTTAATCAAAAAAGGCCTTTAGACAGAACAGCAATTATTAATAAAGATTAAAAATAAACTTAATCAAATAAAAAATAAGAATAGCTACTGCAGCTGACTATCATAAATTCATGCCAAGCACTCATGTCTCTGCCTCAGAACACAACAGCACTGCTTTCCACATGGCCACCGAGGCTAAAAGCATGGAGGGAGGAAATTTAAATCATATCAAATATGTAAGTATAGCAATACTTATGAGTACGAGAGAGTCCATCATGTGGTAGAAGTTCACTGTAGCCACTCTAACCAGTAACCTTTTGACTGTGGACCAGGAGGACTGGAAGCTGCTCAGCAGGAACCACGCCAGAGTGTTGATCCTTGTGTTCAGAGGGGCCTACAGCTCCAAAAGCACTTCAGTCCTCCTCTCCACTCTCTGTAGCTTGGCAATTACTGAGCTCAAATTACTGCTGCTTTTCCAAGAAAACTAGCCAAATAAATTAACTTCATAGAATATCAAACTAAAAATGAACAAACGTTACTCATGATAAATAAAATGATAAATTTAATACACAGCATGTGAATGTGACAACCAATATACAGGTGATACAAATTGCTCATAAGAGCTTTGTTTGAACAAGAGGGCTACAATTCAAATCTTAGCAACCAAACACTCGAGCAACTGGGCTTAAGCCTACCGCCCTTTCTGCCTAATTACTGATACTAGTAATACACTAACCACCTACTGGATATACCAGGAGATTCACTCGAAAGAGGCCCGAAAATTCTGTAATAACTCTTGCTAGGATGAAGCAATCTAAACGAGACAACATGCAGTGCGCTCCTCAGTATATGGAGCTTCGAACAAGCTGGGACGCCCCTGTGTCGAAGCGACGAGGTAGGCGCCTGACAGCCGTCGCGACGTTTAACCTCAGACAACAGAGATCACTTACAGCATCGCATGGAATGCAATTGATTAAACATACGTCAAGGTATGTAACGTATTATTTTGGTTCAGATTGCTTCATCCTAACGGGAGTTACAACAGAATATTTGGGGCCCCTCTTGACTGAATCTCCCTGTATTTTTAAACTACAGTAACGGATATACTTAAAGTTATGGTTGATTACAACAAATACAGTTTGTAAGGGTGACTGAGAACAATCATTTCCATGGAGTATTTAAAGCCTGTAAAATGCTGCAGGACAGTCCATGTCAAAAAACAGAACAAATAATTCAGGAAGAGGGACCAAAATGCAGGCAGAAATATAATGGCGGGCTTTTTTTGGTTATAAAAGATAAAATAAACAGCACTGACGACCATAAATTTGTCTTGCAATCAGCAAGAAAGTGAGGGTAGGGGCTTTTAGCTATCTAGATACACTAACGTGTCAATGCAGTGTTTTTAGCTAACATGAGCTGTCTTATTTGATGTTAGTTTGGATTTATAAGCCCAAAACAAGCAAAAACTAGCAGCTGTCAGTAATAAACACAGCACTGCAAGTACTGACTCAGTTTAGTGAATGCTTAGCCATTAATCCAAACTTGATCCTTGAGCAAAAACGGAGATCCTTCACTTAATTTCTACTCCTTTAGCCTCATCTCTGTCACACACATGGCTCTAAGTAAGTGCCACATAAACTGGCTTGAGAGCATACCTAAAAGCTCTCCAAACCTAATAAAGCTCCACTTCAGCCCCACCCATTCCATCCTTCAACCATTCCAGCAGAATCACTGCAGAATCAGTGCAATCAGTGAACCGCTTTGTCGAGTTTAAGTCAACACGATAATTCTGAATGTTCCTACAGCAACGCGTGACCGTCCAAAGCCTCAAACACTATTTACACAGCCGTGTGCAAATACCCATAAATCCCAGCAACCCGAGGTGCAGTATTACTGTTATTATTATTATTTCCCCCAACCTTCTCCTACCCACATCCCTCCCCACCTTTCAAAACACATACAACACTTTTGTTCTCCTGTTAGGGAGCATCAGAATTAAGCCTGCTTCATCATGCAGGCAGGCAGAGTCCATTTTCATTACGGCTTCTCTCACCGTGTCTCCGCCGTAAAGGACAGCGGGCTGTCAATCACGGTAGTTATTGAAGAAGTGAGGGAGCGATGGCATTTTAATTATTGTAAGGAGTGAGGATGGCGAAGTGAGCTCCTAAAAAGCCTTCTGGAATATTCCAGAATATCCCCCCACATTATCGTCCCATATATATGATAATGCAGAAGTGAGACGGAACAGCCAGGCCGCATGCGCATGCAGCCGAAATGTGATGAAATTAGGACATCATTACCATGCCGCCTATGATGAACAACAAGCTGATGAGGGTACACCAACATAAATATCAAGGTCCAAGCATGCGCAACACCGTTAATTACTCTGAGAAATAGACGAATAAAGGAGAAATATACCCCTCATGAAAAATGAACCTCACTATATACCCCTCATTCCCTCTGCACTGTACTGGAACTCTTTATATCTTTAATACTGCTGCATGTGTGCAGTTTTTGCGCTGAAGCTTTTGTGGTCACATAAACAAGGTTTGCCCAAGCACTCTAACAATACAAGATCTCAGCAAGAAATGCCCTTCATTCTCACAAAACAGGCCCTTTTCATTTACGGAATGGAATTTACAGCCCTTCACACAGTGCAAGAGAGTGTGCGTGTATGTGTGTGTGCACGCATGTATTGCAGGGACTGCCGCACTGCATTAGCCTGAGCTACCCTAAATTTTGCTGCAGTGGGGAAAATGAGTGAGAAAGTTTTTAAAAATAAAAAAAATTAAAAATTAGGATTCCAAAAAAAGGTGAGGAGAGAAAAAAAAAGTAATCATCCTCTCTCTATTCATTAGTACATTAGTGACTGATAATGAATTCTATTATCCCACACAGAGAGAGAAAGAGAGAGAGAGAGGATCTTAGGGGGGAAAAAAAGGGCAGCAAAATTCTGCTCAGTGATTTTTGTGCGAGTCTGAGAAAGTTTTGTAATTAACAACACAATAATGTTTAAACACACACACGTAAACTACACAAGTTTGTCAAGATGTAAGAATGTTAAGTATGCTGAGATGTATACAGTGATCATCCTCCTGCTATGCATTCAGTTCAGATTAATAATTTATCTAATTATTAGTCAGCTACTGATCCACTGGTACTGATCTTATTAAACAAATCTGACACATGGATGATCCACATTCAATGTTTTAGTCATGGTTATAAGATTGTAACAGCAAAAGCTTCTAAAACCTATTTTGCACAAAGAACTTTGTTGAGAGACCATTTCCACTGTGGTACATGTTACACACTTCCATTACAAATTCAGAGATCAAAAAAAGTTCAGAAACCAAAATCAGTATCATTAGAGAAAGAGACACGACAAAAACGTTCAGTTCTTTGCAAAAGTGGGATCCACCACTCAAATAATACCTGCTCTGTGGAGGTCCAGTGAGGGTCCCGACTATTGAAGAACAGGGTGGAAGGGGGCTAATACAGTATGCAGAGAAACCGATGGACTACAATCTGTAATTGTAGAACTACAAAATGTTCCTATATGGTAAGAAGAATTAATCAAATGGACAGCAAATGTAGACAAGGTGTTCCTAATCGCTACCTCAGATGTGTTAAACTGAAAATCAGTCAATCAGGTGCTAATCATGAGAACACTGTATATCTTGGAGTAACTTTTCTTATTTAAACCTCAGATATATGGTCTGGTTTACTCTGTTACTGACGATACTGAAGTATCAAAGATAATAAAGATCAAAAGCACTTCAAAAGCAGTAGCTGCCTGCAAGTCTGAAAAGGGGTTTAAGAAGATTTCCAAAATACAGAAAAATCAATTGTTGCACTGTCCGGAAGACCCACAAGTGCAGAAGATTTAAAACCACTGCCAACTTGTCCAGGCCAAGCCTCCTCAGGAAATTTAACCCAAGAGCAGACAGTAAGATGCTAAAAGAAGGCTAAGAGCTGCAAATGTCATTACAGGATCTGCAGCTCTTGCCACTGTTGATGTAAAAGTGTATGCATCTACCACTAGAAAAAGACTGCACAAATTTAGCCTATATGGGAAGAGCACCAGGAGGAAGCCTTTGCTATCTGAAAAGAACATCAGGGCAAGACTGAAGTTTACTAAGGAATATCTTGGCAAGGACCAGGACCTCTGGAACAGTGAGCTATGGACAGACGAGTCAAAAATACAGTTGTTTTGCCAGAATACCGGAAGCCATGTATGGCGAAAACCAAAGCCAGCATTTGATCAGAAGAACTTCATACCAACTGTAGAGCACGATAGTGGAAATGTTATGGTTTGGGGCTGCTTTGCCCCCTCAGAGCCTGGATAACTTTCAATCATGGAATCAACAATGTATTCACTTTCATATTAGAGAATGTTTGAAGTGGAAACATACATACAAAGAATGTCCCAAAAGGAAGAAATGGAGAGTACAGGAATGGCCTAGCCAAAAGTAAGATCGGGATCCCAGTGAAATGCTGGGAAAAGGTGGTAAATTATCATTCTGCATGGAGGAATGGGCAAATATTTCTCCCAGTAGATGTCAGAAAATGGCAGACAGTTATAGGAAATGCCTACTTAAAAGTTGTTTCTGCCAAAGAAGGCAGTACCAGTTACTGAAGCCAAGGGTACATATGTTTCAACAGACAAAATGACAGTTTTTATTTAATGAAATGAATACAAAGGCAAATTTCCATCATTTTTTGTTCTAACAAGTGACGTTTATCTATACATACTGTTTAACTGAAGATCAAATACTGATGTCCATATATGTAAAAAAGGGAACCTTTTCATGGGGTGTACCAACTTCTTCACATGACTGAATATACACCGGGGGGCTAGGGAGGTTAAAACTCAAACTGTCAAATTTAAAACTTGTTCATTATTTCTACCAGCTCAGCAGTGTAACTGAGTAGGTCATGTGTGGATGTATGAGCATGTGTGTGTTCATATGGTCATTAATGTGCTTAATTAAAATGAGGTTTGTATATGGTTTCCAGGGCTGCCTAATGAACGCTAATGAGGTGCAGTGGTGTAAAAGTTCAAAAACCAACTGGGCCAAGCTCTGAATGACAAATGAGGAAAGACTGACATGCTAACTGTTTGCATGTGTGTTTGTGCTTGTAGACAGCTTGGACAAAGCTATCTTTCATGCCGTCACTCTGAAGAGCATCATTAGAAGCACCTCTTTGAGGAAAAGATGAAATAACAAATGCCAAAAGGAGAGGAAAAAAGAGGAAATGTTCACTTGGTCCTTACTGATCCTTTCTGGTCCACCTTGGCAACTACTGTGTACCTAATGCCAGCTCATAGAGATATATACTAACAGGGCCAGAGGGATGGGTTATCACTTCCACATGAGTGTGCATGTCTGTATTTCTGTGCATTTTCAGGACAAAAAGTTAATTTTGTAAGAAAACCCAAAGAAAAACGTACAATCAGGACATACAAAATGGCCCATTTGTATAATTGTATCATTTTTCTTGTTTAAAACTAAGTGTAAAACTATTTTTTTGTTCACCAAGGCTAAAGGTCAGATTCAAACTCCACGTTTTGGCTCTCAGTCATTTAGCACATTTTACCCTGCATCTCCACCTGCTTTAGGTTCTCTACTTTATTTCTTTCTCTCTTTCATTACTTTAAAACTGTTTTTAATCTGGCATGCTGGAATCAGCCACTCGTACTCAAAAGAATTTAGCACAGAGGTCTATGAGGCCCACACACCTATGACAAAAAAGATGCACGGATAATAAAACAATCGATTTAGCAGAGTATAGTTTAGTGCAGCCAAAAGGACATTTATATTTCCATTCGTTTTACTGTTATACACTATATTGCCAGAAGTATTCACTCATCTGCCTTCACACACATATGAACTTGAGCGACATCCCATTCTTAATCCATAGAGTTTGATATGATGTCGACCCACCCTTTGCAGCTATAACAGCTTCCACTCTTCTAGGAAGGCTTTCCACAAGGTTTAGGAGTGTGTTTATGGGAATTTTTGACCATTCTTCCAGAAGCGCATCGGTGAGGTCAGACGATGTTGGATGAGAAGGCCTGGCTCGCAGTCTCCGCTCTAATTCACCCCAAAGGTGTTCTATTGGGTTGAGGTCAGGACTCAGTCAAGTTCTTCCACACCAAACTTGCTCATCCATGTCTTTATGGACCTTGCTTTGTGCACTGATGCGCAGTCATGTTGGAACAGGAAGGGGCCATCCCCAAACTGCTCCCACAAAGTTGGGAGCATGAAATTGTCCAAAATCTCTTGGTCTGCTGAAGCATTAAGGGTTTCTTTCACTGGAACTAAGGGGCCGAGCCCAGATCCTGAAAAACAACCCCACACCATAATTCCACCCTCCACCAAACTTTACACTTGGCACAATGCAGTCAGACAAGTACCGTTCTCCTGGCAACCGCCAAACCCAGACTCATCCATTCGATTGCCAGACGGAGAAGCGTGATTCGTCACTCCAGAGAACACGTCTCCACTGCTCTAGAGTCCAGTGGCGGCGCTTTACACCACTGCATTCGGCACTTTGCATTGTGCTTGGTGATGTAAGGCTTGGATGCAGCTGCTCGGCCATGGAAACCCATTCCATGAAGCTCTATGCTTTGTTCTTGAGCTAATCTGAAGGCCACATGAAGTTTGGAGGTCTGTAGCGTTTGACTCTGCAGAAAGTCGGGGACCTCTGCGCACTATGCGCCTTTATGTGGCCTACCACTTTGTGGTTGAGTTGCTGTCGCTCCCAATCGCTTCCACTTTGTTATAACACCACTGACAGTTGACTGGAATATTTACTAGCGAGGAAATTTCACGACTGGACTTCTTGCACAGGTGGCATCCTATAACGGTACCATGCTGGAATTCACTGAGCAAACAGTGACACAGCTACTGTCCACTGTCGAAAAGAGAATGTACCATAAGGCACCAGAATGTAAGTGCTGCACTACTTAAGGTGGAACGTGAAAATTCGAACAAGAGGCAGGCGAATAAGAAGCCTCAGAAGGTTGTGGAATGGGAAAATCTGAAGAATTGTGGCCACTCAGACTGAAAAATACCTTTATTTGCAACCACATACACTCCCACAGTTCATTTACTACCAGCACGTGCCAGATGAAGTTCATTTTCAGTAAATGTCATTCTCCAAAGGCTGGTTTAATAATTCACACAACACACACACACACACAACTGTACAAGTATGCAGAAAATGTCAAATGGCATCAGGTGCTGCATTAGAACCTCAATCACTTCACACAGAAGAGGGGGGAGGGGAGTAATAGCAAGAGAGGAACAAGAAGAGGAAGAAGGGCAGGCAGAGAGAAAGATGAGCAATTGTAGAAGAAAGAGCAGAGGATATGAAAAAGTTGAAGAAGTGGGCTTTATCATAAAGCTGACAGCACACTTCATTGGCAGACGCAATTACATTACATTTTTCCCAAGGCATTACAGTCTGTCCTCCCCTCTCTCTCTTCTGAAACAGCTGACACAGAGAGAGAGGGAGATGTGGGGGGGGGTGAGAGAGAGAGAGAGAGAGAGAGAGAGAGAGAGAGAGAGAGAGAGAGAGAGAGAGAGAGAGAGAGAGAGAGAGAGAGAGCGTGAGACACATTCACAGGGTGACTGATGTCAACAGTGTTTGGAATGCAGTGCGCTGCTCCAGCCGGTCTGCGAGCCGGCCCAGTCAACATGACATCACCTCATACATGCACACACTCCTATTACTGTCCTGTGGAATTTAGCCAAACGCGCTCCTTACACCTAAACCTAGCGTAGGCTTCAAACTCACTCACCAGAGTGAAAGCCACAGTACATAAACTGCACTGCGTAATTTTCTTAGGTGAACCAGCAAAATTAGCCCACATCATTTTTCCTATGAGTGAGAAAACACAGACAATACAATGCTTTAATCATTTACCTCATCAGTCCTACAGACTCAAGAACCTCCTCAAAGCATGCTCTTTGGGGTTTTTTTTTTTGGTTTGTTTTTTTTTATGTTTTCAAAAGGGCCTATATTGTACAATGTAGCAAGAATACAGGTTTTATAGTGTTTTTCCCCTAAAATTATATAAAAAAAAAAACACTAGCATACTGCACACAGCAAAAACAGACTCTAAGCGTACAGAGATGGAGTGATAATTTAACAAGGGGTGTTCTAAATTTTACGTACCACTGTATGCTCTAAACTGAACCAAAGAACAGCAGTATATAAAACAAAACCAGGAGTGCCAATACTTTCGTGGCTTGAGAGCTACTTTTTCCAGTGGACAGGTCATCGTAATTTATCTTTATTTTAAAACACACACAACACCCTCACAGCAGTGCTTTATGCAGGCTGTGGTGTAGCTATGGTAACAAGCAGTAAATTAAATTAAAGAGACAATAAATTAAAGAGACAATTTACATGCAAAGATTTTTGCCAATCCGATTGAATACAATCCGATTACAGATTCAGACTGAGGTGTTTATATGCACACTATTCAACGATTTGATGGAAAATCTTCGTTTACAGGCTCACTCCAAGTAATCCGATGCAAAATGTGAGGTCCAGTCCGCGTGATATGAGTTTCCAGTTGGTGCGTTTGTGTTTTAATTGCTTTAAAATGATGTCAGACTCAGGAAAACGTGCTTCACATGTGCTTATAAAGGAAGCGGCGAGAGGAAGACGTCGTGTTCTGAGACTCATAAGCTGGACGTCCGTCCCATCGCCGTCTTTTAAAGCTCAGAGCATAAACTTCGTATCCTCTGCAGACCCGTTTCTGCTCCGCCATGCTGAACGGTATAAACTTTCGCCATGACGCGACGCACAGGCGCAGAACATACTTACACGTTCCGATTGGAATGTAATCGGATTCAGGCGTTTACATGGCTATTATTCTTCTATTTAACGGATTATTTAGAAGTTTACCCACCTCGTTCAATCGGAGAGAAATTGTATTCCGAATGGCCTCAATCGGACTAGTCTATTCCGATTGAGGTGTTTACATGGACGTGTTCTATTCCGATTGAGCTATTAGTCGGTTTATTAACGGATTATCAGGCTGCATGTAAACGTGGCTAATGTCCACATCACCTTGATCTTGACCACCACCAAAAGAAAGTGTTGAAATTTGACAGCTTGTTTGAATGAGGCGTACTGGGCATCCCTGCTCTAAACTGATGGACAGGACACTGGTGCTACATATGGAGATGAACCAGCTTTTTTTTTCCACAAGAAATCTAAACCCCACTTGACAGTTCTGGAGTAGTCCTAATGTAACCTGTGTTTAGGGTTTGTGACTCATACAGCTGTAAAACGCCTGGAGGGCATGAAGTCAAAGAAGTTGCTAATACAGTCATTCAATCTGGGATATACAGAATCTTATACAGATAGTACCTCGGTTATACTGTGAATAGATATAATTTCGTCCAGCCGTGCACTGTACAAACCTGAGTGAGTTAGAAATATAAACACCTCATATCATTGAGATTCTTTTCTGAATAGTTCAAAGACAGACAGACAGACAGACACACAGACAAGAGAGCTCCTTTCCAGCTTCCCTCCCCATTTATCTCTCTCCTCTTCCCTCTCTCTCCCTTTTTAAAATCAGCCTGTCTCTCTCCTCTTTCTTTTTCACCCTCTCTGTATTTCTTTTTCCCACCCTTCATATTCCTCTCTTTCAAGCTCTCTCCCTTCCTCAGCTTCTTTCAGTCTGTCTCGCTCTCTCTGGTCTGGGTGAGTGTGCTGACAGATGACTGACAGGCAAGACGAGAGGATTCTGCTCTTTTCTATCCACAGAATCACAAAGAGCAAGAACGAGTGTCTTATCAACAAATAACCCCCTCACACACACACACACACACACACACCCACCCTACACTTATCCATACACACACGGACACTGTCTCACTCTCAACACACACCGTAATCCAGAAACAGACAAATACAACCAGTCAGGATTCAGAGGCACTGTGCGCCAATGCGTGCTGCATGCTCAAACATGTGGAACAGCTGTTTAGAATGCAGTACTGCTGCTTAAGTGGCTCTCTGAATGCACCAAGATTAAGAGTAAAGTCGAGCAATGTGTCAATGAGTAGAGTAAGGCGCAATTCAGTGGTCTAGAATAAGAACGCTTCAACCACTGCAGTACAGTAATGAACCTGTATCTGTTCTACAAGGAGTAATGAATCAACGCAGCAGTGAGAGAGTGAGAGAGAGAGAGAGAGAGAGAGAGAGCGCGAGAGCAAGCGAGCGAACAAGTATATGTGGAAGAAGAGAGAGGGGGAATGCATGTAGCCAGAGTAAGAAAGCCAGGAGAGGGAAAACAAGTAAGTGTGTGTGTGTGTGTGTGTCATGAAATGGAAAGAGGCGTGTGTGACCTTGCTACAGGGGGAGCTCCTCTACAAAGACATGCTGTAGGTGCTATGTTTGCTTCACCTGCTGTCCCTCCGGGGGGAGAGAAGGAAAAAAAGAAAAGAAAAAGAAAGAAAGGAGAGGGGGAGGGGAAAAGAAAGGTAGAGAGATGGAGAGAGGGAGCCTCGGGCCATGCTCTACTTCAAAAATATACAAGCATGCGTAGACAGACAGGTGCGTGTGCACACATACACACATGCATAAACACACCCCACAGATCTGATCCCTCAAGGCTGAGAAATGCCAAAATCAACCACTTCTACAGCATAGCAGTCCACACAGCTCCCTGCAGCAATTCTACAGTCTCCATCATTTCAGATAAAAGTAGATCAGTCAAAAAGTTACTGCAGTTTGGTCAAACGCTGATTCCTAACGGACTGCTATGTAAAACAATATGTGGCCATCATTTAAAAGATTCTGTTGAACCAATAGCATCGTTTGTAATCACGTTTATAGCTTTTAAACTTTTGGGTGGTTGCTTGGGCAGGCAGGCAGGCAGGCGAGTGACAATGTCAAAAGGAAATTTATCTAATCAGTATGACCCACCCCCTTTGGTATCCAGGTAGATACAGCCAGGATAGCTCTCCCATTGGCAATGCCTTCAGAAGCAGGACAGAAGTCCTCAGGCACCAACATGACATACCACCAACAAACATAACTAAAAAATTGCATTCAATGCCTTCTGGAGGTCCTAGATTATCACTCTTTATGACTATAAGCTGTTGTCTAACCCTTAGGTTTAAGTTGTAATAAATGGACAATGTTGGCTCTTCTACGCCACGACAGGAATCGCTAAAACTCCAACATACAGGGTAAAATATAGTTGTTTATTATAAGCTTCAAATATTCACCAAAACATGGGCACATGCACCACTGCTAGCTTACCAATTCCATATTACAAATCTCATAGAGATGCTAGCAGATTTATAGTACTGGTGGTAACAGGATGAACAAATGCTTCTTGCTTAGTTTAGACACTTCTTTTCCAAGCTAATATTAGTCACATGTGGAAATAATTTGTCCCAATCATTACAGCAAAAAAATATTCATACCAAGGAAGACATTTTGAACATGAAGCTGTGCTGTGTAATATCTTGTTTTTTTCCATGCATCTGAAAAGTGAACGATGAAAATGTGTCATTAAACAAAATTTTTTAATTAAAAGGCAAGATTTCCCCGAAATTTACAGACACTATACAATCACTTCTTGTGCATGTAACAGATTAATACACCTTTATCAAACACTGGACTACAGTTCTAAAATCTGTCCTAAATTCTGGCCTGCCCATCAATGCAGTGGAAGAATGGAAGTCATTAAGAGTCTCTACCTCACCCGTTGTGCCCATAAGCATGAAATTCTGCATTTAAATGGAGACAGAGATGTGAAATCAGCATCTCACAGCCATTTGTCACCCTGATGAGGGACAGACAGTAATCGCTAGGTGAAGTCAGTGATGGAAAGAAGGTGGGACTTGGAGTTTTTGGATGGGGAGGTTGACTGGGGGGGCTGTCCAGTCAAGCATAAGAGTTCGTCTTGTTCCACACCTGTGATTTAAATTGAGAGATGCTCCTCATACATACCAAAGCTATCCATCTGAATAATCAAGCCCGGTCTAGCAACGCCACCAGGGAACCCAGTTAAAGTTTGATGAGTTCGACCGCCATGATCAAACTGTCCAAATGCATAATAACCCACCCCATCTCTCGTTCTTCTCCTTCAAAACTGCATGACCCTACCAGATCTGCCCTTCCAGCAACAAAGTACCAACCCCCAACACCCCTAAAATCCCAGACACCCACCTTACCCAGCCCCCCCTCAGCTCCACACCCCCTGGAGCTCTGTAATGACATGCACCCTTCTTGAAGGCTGTCTCTTAAAAGGGCGGCTTTTACAAGCAAATTTAACAAGTGTGAAATTAGAAAGTTTAGCAAATAATAACGCCTCGAGTGCGGTGCAGGTCCGCTGTCGCGTGACAGGCAGAAAGCCATAATTGAAAACGTTCCGTCCTGTCAGAAAAATAATGGCTGCAGAAAGCAGCACAGGAAGAAGAACGCTGC
Source organism: Colossoma macropomum (assembly GCF_904425465.1). NCBI lineage: Eukaryota > Metazoa > Chordata > Actinopteri > Characiformes > Serrasalmidae > Colossoma > Colossoma macropomum. The sequence goes on along the minus strand of NW_023494795.1, from coordinate 14,493,661 downwards.
TTCATCATGGTGAAATTAAAACTAAGCCCCATCCTTTTCTGCTTGTATCACATCATTTGGCCAGCTCAGTAAAGAACAGTCTTGCCTCTCCACTGGACACATTTCAGTTCTGCATTCCAATTCCGAAAAGAAAGGCACTTCCAGACTTTCGCACTTTCCCTGTCGAAGAACTCCCTGCTGTCATCTTTTCAACTCTCAGAAGGGTTGAGGGAAGTTTATAATGGCAGCTCCTTGAAATTACTTGAAAACTGGAGACTTCAGACAGTGTCATATCCTGAAATGCACTTTTGATTTTCTGTCACAACCCCGCAGAGAAGAGTTAAGCTGGCAGTATACCTCAAACGAAAACAACGGTTCAAGTAAAACAACGTCGGTTTGACCAAAACGACATGGTGGAGTGTGCGCTGGCTGCCAAAGCAGAACTTCTAATTGTTATTTGATTGGTATTGCTGCTATTCACCACACTGTGTTTTGAGACCTCCCTTGGCCCATGATCAAGGTGCAAAACACAGAGGCCCTGGGGGTCTGGGACCCCCTAATTAACCTCTTGGACCCCCTGAAAATCTCAACCAAAATTCTGAGGGATCCCTGAAATACAGGGAAATACCCTGAAAACATTATGCTATTATTCAGGGTTAAATGAGATGCTCAAATACAAGTTCTCGGAATACTAATTGTTGGCCTGTTTCACCTACAATCAGCTTCTGTCAGGTTTTCTTAATTAACTAGTGGTCTGCTTTAGGGTGGTACTATAGCAAGATGATGGCTGCTATTCTTTTTCATAAAATGAAGCAAAAAGGTTTGTGTCTTTTAATCAAATCTGTCACTGCTACAATATCATTAGAGTTGAATTGTACAGCTGTGCAGGAGTTGATGGCAGAGATTAGTTTCTCTACTAGTTTGTTCAAAGATGACAGCCACGTGCAGAGCGCCTCCTACTGACTGACGAAAGGGTACTTCATCGTACACTCCATCACCGGTTTCAACAGACAATGTAATTCACACTTCACACGTCAGTCGTTGTCATTTCCATTTGTGGACTGAAAGTCTTTACGAACACGGCCTTATCCGAATCATGGATGACAAGAACGTTCTGGCATGTGCAAGAATAGTTATCCACATGACAAATACTTTGTTACATACTAAATGTTAGACAGCCATTGGATCATTTTATTGTTAATAAAACCATAACCTCTTGAAGCCAAGGAAAACTCCAGCTAGAATTAACTATGTTAACCTAGAATTTCTTAATAGTAGCATGATCCATTAATTAACAGAATATAGCTTAGCAGACATCTGTCCCGCTTTCTAGGGATTAAAGGTTTTAGTTTGTCCCATTGTAAAACCTACCACACCCCACACGTCCTTTAGTAAGTGAGCACTTTTTACGTATATATGACGAAGACACAAGGAGGGTGGAGGGAGTCAAAGAAAAAAAGGAATCAAGGGTGGTTTCATTCAAATCAGTTCGTTTTGGTCTCACAGGGGCTTAAAGCTTAGCTGCAGCTCCACTGTGTTTACACGATGGACCGTAGCGCAGGAAATTGAGGTCATTCTCCTCCGGGCACCAAAACGAGGTCATCAAAACAGGAAATGTGCAGGTGGCACTTCCTGCCAGGAGCGATAAGGTGAATAAATAAGGGGAACTGGACAAAAATAATCAATGAAACGATTAAGGGTCTCTTTGAGAGCCACTGGCCCTGCCAGCGTGCCCACACGAATCAATCAGGAGCACTGTTATAATTTTCATGAACCTCCTTTATCATCGGCGTGGGCAAGGCTCCATTTAGTTTATTGAATTACAAATGAGATGCAAATCCAGGCAGGAGCACCCCGACTGCCAATGTGAGCGTTATCTCACGTCAGCGTTTTACACAGAGAGCACTCACTCACTGTTTGGGGGGTGGGGGGGTGCTTACTGTGAGCTGATGAACTATCATAGTAACAAGAAAAATAAGAAAAAAAAAATACAACACAGAGAATTTAAGTATTATGGAAATAAGTGGCAGGGGAAAGGAAAAGTGAGGGACGTGATTGACAAAAAAGGAACAAAAGAATAGTTGGAACAAGCGAAAGCACACTGGGGAGAGGAACAATTTATCTGAATAGATGGAGAGGGGCGATAGGGAAATAGAACGTGCAAAAATATAGAGAGGCAGCATGTGACTGCCTGAAAGGATAGAGGGGGAAAAAAAAATAAAAAATAATCTAAATGCAGAGCAAACCTTCACCTTCTCCTCCACATGTCTACCAGCTAAGCACTTCTCTCAGACTGTTCTCACACACACACACACACACACACACAAAAGAAAGAGAAAGATAGAGGAGAAGTGAAAGGGCCTCTGCAGTCTGCTTGCTCGCACCATCAGTTGGGATAATTCCTTTTGTAATTTATTGCACTTTCAAGGCGTCTCTGTCCCACCACCCTACTCCAGAGGGCCTATCTATAAAATGAGATTTCGCACACACTGTCCTATCTGTGTGTCACTAGGAGAGCTTCTGCCACTGTAGCACACCACACCCAGCAGCCAACCTAATGCACATACCATTTAACCACCTAAACCAAAGTACACTGTACTGTAAGTGACCCATTGCTGGTTTAATTACCAGTCAACACTAAGAGCTTTTTCTCAATTTTTCACCTTTAAAGTCACATGCACGACACCCACGTTTCATATAAAAATGTGCCGATATCTTGGTCAGTACCATTCAAATCCGCTGCATCAACTTCAACTGCTGTAAACTTTTTGCAAGCCATTTCACAGTTGACCTCAGGGTCACGTGTATGAACAATGAAGGGTTTCCGATGTGATGGGTATGTCTTCAGTTACTTCCTGAGTGCTCGTTGGCGAGATGGACACAAAATGTAGATGGACACACAAATCCACCAATTACACACAGTGAGAGGCAGATAGCGTATCTCAGCCCATCTTCATAGCCTCATAACTCTGTAGGTGAGTCATGTACAATCTCACGATAAGATGTAATTGAATGCACCATTTAAATGAGAGCAATAAATGAAAGCTTATAAATACCAATGTATAATAACTTTATAATCTGCATAGTAACACGTGCAATGCAATTATTTTATTTTCTCTGGTCTCATTAAATTTTATTTCTTTGACATAAATGTCATTCTACTGATACTTTACATAGCTTTTTAAAATGTGGTACTGTTTGGGTGGTGTGCTTTGCCTTTCCAGCCTCAGAAAAAATAAATATCAGTATACACATTGTGTACAAGTCAAGTATGTTAAATCTGACCTATCGCTTACTCTTAAACACGCAGACACAGGTCTACTACAGTGCATACGGGCAGTGCATCAGCAGCGGACTGCTCTGAACTGTGGTGTGGAGTCTAGTTTTAATTATTACTAACCTGCTCTGCCCTCCCTCTTGCTTAGTCATCTGCAATAGTTTGACACAAAATAAAACATTTATATGTTGAGAAAATATAAGCCTCAATAGTAGAGCTGGAGACTTGAGCTGTTGAGTCATTCGAAAGTTTCACTCAAAGTTACAAATACTGTAAACTGACTCACTCTGCTCTGACTTGTCCTTAATTGACTGCCAACCCAACTTGGACTACAGAAACTAATTGCATAAAAGATTTTTCCATAACTGTTGATCATTCTGCAGGAACGTTCAGCAGAATGTGCTGCAGTGCACAATTTGTTTCTTGTCTCAACTTCCACTTGTTGCACTCCTCTCTGAACACTGACAGCATGGCACTGGACCTTTATACCTATGCTTGATGACAGAAGGGAGAAAACCGACAAGACACATCCACTTCCAATATCTTAACTACACAGACTTATGTACACTGATAGATTCTCCCCATCTAAATCACTTTTCAGGACACAGGACAAAACTTTGAGGACTATGAGTGAAGCCAGATTTAGCCATCATATTTGTCATTTGCACAACATGTCAGGACATTTATGCATTGAAATGCTTGTGGTGAGGCTCAGGTAATCACTCTACAGAAAGTAAATAAGTAAAAATACAAGAAAAAACAACTGAAATATATTAAATATACACAAAATATACACAGAATATAGACAATATACATTTTAAAGTGACTAAGTGACTCGGTGGTATTGTTATTTAAAGTGACTTGGTACCTTTAAAGCAAAGTATTTGTAATGATCCATAATGAACTTACTTCCAATATCTTTTTTAATAAATCAAATGGAAGTGATGTGGCAAGTGAGCTAGAAGGCTCTCATTCAGTGCTCTTGTTTGGAGCACGAGAAGCTGCTTAAAATGCGATAAAATGCGCAGTTACAGTGAAATAAGATCCAGTGGTAATGGGTGTCCACGCAGCCGATACAGCTATTCTACCCGTTTTCTTTAGTGATTTTATAACTTCGGTTTTGGTCTTGTTGTTACTGTGTCAGTAAAATATCTACGGATCGTGTGCAACATAGCGCGAAAGCCCTGTTTCGCAACGACTGAGAACCGGCGTGCAGACTGCAGGTCACCTAGCAACGATGCATTATTCGCATTTATAAGCAGCGCAGTTGGTTTCCTGGTACGTTAAATCTGCAACGAGAGACTGTCAAACACTAAACAGTTACGAAGCTGAAGTCGCTTCTCTTTCGAATTTTCTCCTTCCACCTTAAATGGTGCCGCATTTTCATTCGGCGCCTCAGTTAGAATTTAAGGTGGAACGGGACAATTCGAACAAGAAGCGACTTCAGCCTCGTAAAACAGTAGAACGTTGAGAGACTTTTAACTGATCAACTTCTGAGGAAAAGTTTTCTGGCGGAGATGGGAGGAAAGCGGCTGCAGGTGAAGCTTAAAGCAGAGCGAAGTAAATCTGCGTTTTCCTTTATATTGTTTAGTCTATACTAGGACATTATCACATACTGAGACATAACGGACGTTAAATGTTGTGGCTCCCAAGGTGGTTTGATTTTTGTTGAAAGGACAAAATGTTAACATTTGTGTTGTGACTCCTGATCTAACCTGGCTGTTAATGCAGAGGCTGCCGGTCGGATTTCTCACTCATCCAGTTGTGTTTTTGTTATGTGCCGCCACAGACTGTCCGGGCGCTGCACTTCCGCACTTCCAAGTTCCGCCTTTTGCGTTCCATCAACATTACGTTATAAATTAAATATTTAGAAAATTGATTTGACATTTGTGAATCGATTCAGAATCGTTCACGTTCGCATCGCAATGCATCTAAGAATCAATTTTTTCCCCACACCCTATTTTTATATATATAAATTGTTTCAGTTTTGTTTAGCCAACACTTAAAGTATTTACTTCTACTTCATAACATTTAAGTGTTTACTTTGCAGCTGGGCATATCGAGGTATGCTCCTAGCTAAGCTAATGGTTGCAGGCTAATTCCTCCTAGCTAACTTAGCTTAGCTAAAATACCACAGTGCAGGTTTGATTCAACTAACCGCTCTGATATCACGTGTAGATGATAAAAACTTGAAGTTGAGTAAAGTTGACTGATTGATTGGCGTTGGAGTGTCGAAGCCGAATTCGAACCTGTTCTGTAGGGCTTTAAGCTGTAGGATAAAGACTCGTGGATGGAATAACAAATTCCAATGTCTGGTGCTGAAGTGACGGATAAAAAAAAAAAAAGAACAGTTCCGTTGTGCTTTGAGCAGTATCCTGCTGGGTAACGCTAAGGTGTAGTTAGCCAGCTACAGGTGAAACCCACTGCAGTACAGGCTGTTTCAGTAACATATGCTCAAACACCACCCGTTTAGAGGATAAATAAGATAAATGGAACCATTTGGCTTGACAGTGGAAAAGAGGTCCATTTCAACCCTTACTTTTCTTTCATGCTTATCAAGGAGCTCCACTTGGCTGTGGTCAAGAGCTAAATGGCAGAAAAAGGTAATACTGGTATTTAATGCCCGTTTGCCTCTGATGGCCCATGGAGACCACAATCCCCAGAACCCCTCCCCTCCTCTTTTGCCCTCAAGCCCTCTTTCCCCCCCATTCTCCCCAAGGACCATGTGATCCAGAAAAAGCCACTCTATTTTTAGCTCAGGGCCCGTTACCATGACGATGAAGTGCCTTGGTGGACTCCCCAGTGTCTGTTGGTTGCGACATTCAGGGTTAACACCGAACCATGTTTTTTTTGGTATCCCTGTACACTCAAGTGTCATCCGGTACTTCATGTTCTATTGAGATTTTCCCAAGACTGCTCACTGACACACACAAGCTACTTTATGAAGTGTGAATACATGCAAGGACCCTCAATGACCTTCTCCACTCTCATAGGTCCATCTCTCACCCAACATGAGTGAATGTGCACAGCACACTGCATTATTCACTGAGGAGGGTAATACATGCACCACTGACACATTCATGTGCCGTGGGAGATGCTGTGGCACAGGCCCGTGATGTGATAAGGCATAGTCTCCAAGGACAGCTCCACATCTCCATGCCTCTCCGTCTTTCAACAAATCATTACTAGTCACAACACTGCACCACAGAGAGAGGATATCCATAACTAATGTCACAAAACATCAGTTAAATCCCTAAAGACTAACAACATGCAGTATGGAGGATGCAGCCCAAAGTGTGAGAGAGCTGCTAATGGGTCAGCTACGGATCTGTTCGACATGTGTGCTTGTGTGCACACCCAAAATGTATGATGGAAACAAAGTGTTTTAGTTATGGTACAGCTACTAGTTTGACATGGTACAAAACGCAACTGTAGTCATACAAAATTAATAAATTTGAACTTATAATTAACATCTTTATAAAATAGTCGCAGTAGAAATAATAAAACAGTTCACTGCTACAACGTCCCTGCAAAAAAAAGACAATGCAATGTTTACATAATCTTAACAGTAAACAGTAACAGTGTTGGCGATAAACCTCATTTAACTTTTTTTTCGTGTTACATATGAGAGATTAAATAAAAGGACATACAACAGTTGCATGAAATGATTAACATGCTGAATGATTTTAACAACCACTATATGCTACATATAAATACTATATGGTATATTATATTCCACCTTTAGTGTTGATGGGTGGACTGTTGGTTCTGAAAACTTTACTTAGGGGTCCATATCCTACTTATTTTATTTTATTTTTTGGCCACAAGGTGATGTTCAGAATTGTCATAAGGAATTGTCAGTGTACCATAATTCCAGAGCCTAATAAATTCTGACTCAAACATTGTACTAACAACAACAATTAATGGGGACTTCCATCAATATGAACAAGAAAATCTGCATAATTCAATCCTTAAGACATAAGCAAAGTAATTCAGAGAGGTTTTCTACATCCCAGAGAAGCTTAGAGTCAGAAATGTTCCCAGTTCAGTTATTTAAAATAAACAGCCATATTACCATTTATACCTTGTAATTCTACTGAGTCAAACAGAGAAAAGTATCAGTATCGATGCCTCCTACAGAAACTTGTGACATCACCTAGAGGTAATTATATGGGCCCTTTAAAACCTCTCTTCTGCCTAGATTTTCCTCTTCTTCTGTCTTGCTCATCATCCTCTCATCTCCCCTTTCTCCTCACCTCTTTTGCTTCTGCACTCTATGCAGTAAGCAGAAGGAGAATTAAAAGCCAATATCACAGTCCATTTCACAAGTCTGTGCTCAACAGCCTTCTGCTGCTGGAGATAGAACTACACATCACTCTCTCTCTCTCTCTCTCACTCACTCACACACACACACCTCGCATTCACAATCTCTTATTCTCCTTCCCTGCCTCTCTCTTCATTCTTTCTGTTCTACTCCTTTTGCTCATTTATCCACCCACCCACACCTACACCCTCCTCCTCTCCTTCCCACTGATTCTCAGTCCATCACTCTTTCCTTTTCAGCAGTAAATGGTGACATCAAAACAGCAAAGACCCACTGTTATGTCTTACCCCTGACTCTCTTGTCCCTACAGAGCAATCCCCCCACCACACACACAGTGAAGTCACACTGAGGGCTACTCCTTTGTGTCATCAGTCCTCTGTGTGGGTGGGTAAGGCAATTGGTGGCACTCTGACCAGTGTTCTGGCTTCTGTCTGTCCAAATCCATCGCTGTCGTTTTAATCTTTATCTATGTATATTAATGATCTTTTATTGGTAGTAATTCTAGATCATTTCTATCGGTCCATTTATCACAAAATGTTCACATAACGTAAAGAGCAGCTTGCATTTTCAAGTAGGGAAAAAAAAATTCAAAAGTTGTGATGTTTTGACAAAAAGTTCTCACAAATTAAGGCTAAATCAACACATTCCATCTAATTTAACTATGTCAAAGTATCCAAACACCGCTTTTAGTTTAATTTCAGCAGCACTCACTGCTGACACAGATATTCAACTGCGCACACAGCTTACGTAATATCCACAGAAAAGCACTTCTAGTTTAATGGGAGATTTAGAGCAGTTGCACATGAGCCTATGGCCACCATGCCCAACAGTAAGTATCAGCTAGAGAAATATAATGCTGCCCAGCACTGGGCTGTGAAACAGCGGAACTGCATTTTCTGAAGTGATGGTGCACCATCAAATACTCCTGGTATGAGCTGGAGTGGTGTTTGTGATCCAGAACTAATCATCTAACATCAGTACCTGACCTGTTGTGGCGGCATGCAATCAAATGCTCACATCAAATGTTCCAACAAAGTGTACAGCCTTCCCAGAAGAGCAGAGGTTTTTACTACAGTGAAGAGGTCCGCAATCCCTTTAAACACCCTTTCTCAGATGCTTCTGTGGTTCCCAGTTTATGCTTGTTTGAAGTTTTTTTTGCCCTCAGTCTTGTCTTTCATAATTGAAAGATATGTTCAATGAAGTTTAGGTTGAGTAAAAAACTAGACATCCAACAGTTCCTTTCTTTTTTTCAATACTTTCATTTAATCTCTCCATCCAGTTTAATCTTCACTTCATCTGACCATGAGACTCGGTTCCAAAATTGGAGACTTGTGGCTTACCAGCAGTTTGAATATTCTGGTTAACAGTCTACAATCAGGTATATTCTTCTCTTTGTGAAAGCCACATCCTAAAGTGCTCTTGATTTATTCATCTTCTATAAAATCCAAGTATTTTTGCCACTTATACAAAAAAGTGCCAATTTGTCTTTTGACAAGTTGTCACACACTCTTCAAATAAGCACAATATAGTCATCCAGTGTCTGTCTGGTTGCTACTGCTAAAGTCACCAGGGCATTCCTGTCCTTAAAATGTACCCAGAAGTTGACTGAGTACATGTATGCACATGCATACACTCAAAAACCATGAGCCTCACCTGCCAACAGTTACAGCCAGTGGAACCCAATCGCAGTGAATCATGCCATATAACAATAATGCACTAATAAGACACTTGTATAATGCAAAGCATGGGTGAAATTTGGAAGGGGCAAGGAGGGCACTTGCCCCCGCTAACTCACTTTGATTATTGAATATTGACATTTGTCAAAACTATCTACTGTATAGAGACTCATCTCTACGACACTAGGGGCAGCCTGCATTCTGATGTGACAAGTATTCGTGCAATGCAATGAACTATCGAAAGCACTGCGATCACCAAGTTTAAGTTACGCCACGGTCTAGAGCCTAGCTAGTAGCACAGTCTCTACTCTGCTAGCAGATGGCGACTTTCAAAACCTCTAGAACAAGGTTGACGTGTGCTCAAAGCAATTAAACCAGGGCCCACAGCATCCATGGAAGAGGTCACTTGTTGTATTCAGTTCCCCCTCACATTCACATGCCCCTTCACAAATCAAGTCCTTGAGCACACATAGCAGAAAATCAACACCAAACACTGGAATTACAGAAAGCGAAAGTTGCAGAAAGGCTGTACAGCCGAAAGGTCAATACAATCAATAACAAATGACCGTGAAATGGCGGAGGTTAGTCAGTGCATTTGTTGCTGTGTCCAGTGGGTGCCATCTTGCACTTCACTAAGGTAGTGCATACTTTGATAAATACAGGTTATTTGCTAGGGGGTTTTCTACTCACTATATAATTAACAGATGGCTTGCCCCCGACATAAGCCTTAAATGTCACCCATGATGCCAAGTCTTCAGTCAACTCAAACCTTTGGTATTTGGCCATGTCATACTCCATGACCTCATTCCCTGACACTGCAGTGGAATGAGCTGTAACCTGAAGTATAAACTGAAAAAGCAAAAGCAAACTACAAGGTAGGGTGACTAAACCAGCGAGAAAGGAAGTATGCTCTAAATTTATTCATATGTCCTCTGTGGATAATGCAACAAATATATAAATTAAAATGTTTTGTTTTTATTTATAAAGTGTATCTTTATCAAAAGTTAACTCAGTTCTGCTGCCAGTGGCAAATTTCTATGCTACATAAACTATTTACATTTGTGTGGGTATGCATGCATGGATGTGCTACACTATGGAAACAGGAGTGCATGAAGGCCACAGATGTGCCATGAGTAGTAGTCTGTCTGTTACTTACAATGGCACAGAACGTGACTTTTACCCACACCACACCACAATCACCTAGCATGCAGCTAGCACGAAAGAGGTGTGATGGAAATGAGGATGACAGAAGAGCTGCCAGCTCAGAGCTTTCAAAAATTCTGGGTGTGAGGGTTATAGCTCTATTACTGCACAGAGCATTGGGCCTCCAGAGCAGCAGAACTACGCCATGTGCTACATATTGGCACTGAAACCATATCAACTAAGTACAATTCACCATGTTACACAATTAATTACATACTAAAAGATTTGCCTTTGTCATTTTACTGATTAAAAATCTATATAATAAACTTATAAATTATAATAAATTAATAAATAAATAAAATAAGAGGGAGACCACTGCTAGGCTACAGAAAGAAAAACAATGAGTCACAGGAGAACCAAGCCAGGCCTCGATTTGAAATGCACTGGAAAATGGACTAAAAAGGTCAAAGGCTCTTTACATTACAAAACCTGTATTTTGTATACCTTTTGTGTTCCTGCAGACAGGTGAATAGGGAAAGGTGAAAAACCTTTTCAGTGTTGTCTTCCTCTTTCCGTTTAGTCTGGCACTCTGATTCCATTAAGTGCATAATTGCTCTTAATGGAGGTAGCTTTGATAATTACATAATTGGTCCAACAGACCTCACCAACAGACCTCTCGTGCACATGTTGATTGACACGCGCTACACTCTTCCGCTTCCATCAAGAGTGAAATGGTCTGAAGAACTGCAGTTAAAACACATTCTATGTTAATCAGAAAGTTAATATCCATGTGGTTAATTCAGGTGTGAAAAAACAAAGACGTGACTACTGTTGAGTGGTTCAGTAACTGAGCTTACTGCAAGAAAATGACTAGCCATCTAAACATGCAGGGCTCAAACTAGCATAAACCCTAAGAATAATCTTTAATACAATCAAAAATTCTTCAAAAATCCATCCATTTTGGAAAATAATCAAGGAAGTGTATTTATATAAAGCAGCATGTGGTAATCAGCTGTTATTTTACACAGTGGATTCCACCATTCCCATGACCTTGTATTCTGCAGTTCCCAGATACCAGCCTGAGTATGTGTTTGTTCACTAATCCAGCATGAGATTGTTATGTAGTTGTGCTCTCACACTCCAAATATTAATACATGCTCACACCCAACATTAAGGAAATAAGCACAGTGCTGTACATGCAAGTAAATAAGTACAACAACCGTACATTACTGGTCTCGTAACCAACCGTAAACCAACACAAATTATCCAGCACTGGTTTACATGACATCTTCACCTTGTGCTGGAGTGAATGGCTCTGTTGAGGTGATGGTAGTAGGACGTGGGTTTGACAATGCTTTCTTCCTCATTGAAATTTCAGGGCGACATCTGAGCGGGTGGAAATGACGCGGACAAAAGCAAATTAGCCAGAGTGATGGGACATGTAGCGAGTGACAACGCCAGCCAGCCATTTCCAATTTCACACACTGCACACACCCCATCTCAAGCTATTTCAGCCTTCATAACAACACACCCACCCACACAAACACACATACTACTGCCTTATGAGTGGCTTTCAAAAAGATGCCTTTTCTCCCCTCCTGGTTTACTGCAGCCTCTTTCTAAACCCAATGATTTCTCAAATTAATAATAGCTAGGAACAAAGGAAACATTTGGCAAATAATGTAAATGCAAACAGAATAAACCCAATCAGGTGTTGGTTTTTGCCCAACAATTGCAACGTAATGACAGGAGGCAGCAAAAGCACTCATTCGCCAGTGTACTGTCTCCATTCTCATTCAATGTAAAATATAGACATAAAATGACAAAGACTACATGCACACTGATAAATCTGCCCACACTGAGTTTCTACGAACGTGACGTATAGAATTTTATTCTCTTGTGTAGACCTGATTGAAATGCTGACCCTCTCACAATTTTGTTGCATTTATTATTTGCTTAAATTTATTTCGACAGCTGGCTGGAAATCTAACTTCTGAAAACCAATTTTGAACAGTCACTGAAACAAAACTCCCTCATTTTTCATGCTGGCTTTTGAATTAAAAAATGCAGACATTACAATGAACTACTGCTACTGTGATGGGCATTCACATAGCATTTTTAGTTATGCTGCTGTGTGCTAACAAGGTTACTCTTGCTAACAGCTAATCACTTCAGTAGACTGAATCACTGACCTAAACTACACGCTTTGCCTCAGGACATTTCACCAGAAAGCCACCATTTTTCTCCTGAGACAATTTTAGCAACAATCCAATTGTGATGCATGGTGAAAAATCTACATTTGTGACAAACGTGACAATGAGCTGATCTGCAGCATGCAGACGGAGCGAGCCTGCAATTTCCCTCTCTGCGTTTGTCCTTCAGCTGGAGCCGAGGACATCCCGTTTCCCGCTCACTCACTGCGGCTGATAAACGGAGTGAGCAGAGAGGGGCTGACTTCAATCAGGTAATTAAACTCAGGGATGGAGAGGGAGCCGGGGGCTGCAGGTGCCGTTGAGGGGCTTTGGGTGACCACACCAAGCCAAAGCACATGAAGAGGAGTCTGGGGAGAGGATGAATGAGGTAGTCCCTGAATCCATGCTGGAGGTCCCTGGAGAGCTGATGAAGCATCATTGTGGGGTGAGAGAGAGAGAGAGAGAGAGAGAGAGAGAGAGAGAGAGAGAGAGAGAGAGAGAGAGAGAGAGAGGCACCTAGGCATTCATATATATATATATATATATATATATATATATATATATATATATATATATATATATATATACACACACACACACATATATATGTGTGTGTATATATATGTGTATGTGTGTGTGTGTGTGTGTGTATATATATATACACACACACACACACACACACACACACACACACACATATATATATATATATATATATAATATATATATATATATATATATATATATATATATATATATATATATATATATAAAAAAAAACACACACCCACCCACCCATCGTCACATTAACACCTGTTTCACTTGCAGAGATTTGGATGGCTCAGCAAAGGCCAACTTTTAACATGTGAGCTTCACATCTGTGGTTATTAAATTTGCAGTGTTTTTACAGGAGTATCAGCATACTACTAGCTATATTATAGCTAATGTTAAATAGCACATGAAACTACACTTCTTAGCAAACACAGATGCACGACACAAACACAAAGCTTTATGGTGCAGCTGTCACATTCCCATGCCCATCTACTGCACCATTTAGGATGGAAAATTTGAATAAGAAGACAACTTCAGCTTCATTCACCTTTTTTTTCCTTTTTAAGTTCAATACTACCTTAAATAATCTTGTTGCACTACTCTGTCCATACCACTACAACAGTCATAGTTATCTAAAACTTAACATGCAAACACGCCATTATTATACACATATACCATAACTATTACTTTTGGTGTTTAGTGTTGAAATGGCCCTAAATTAGCTGAAAAATACATACTGACTTGTTTAGGACTTAAAGATTAGAACTTGGGACTTGACTTAAGACTTGCTTGTACTGACTTGAGACTTATGACTACCATGACTGCTTTTCACCGTACATACAAAATATAGTGTAAATTCAGGCTGCTATGATTGTTTTAGCTATGAATTTGACAGCATTTGGCACAAACACAGATTCTCAAATTTGATGTTTTGTCCAACTCTCTAAACTTCTCTTGCACAGTGTTTGGTTATGTTTTGGCACGTATACCTCACCTTTGCTCACAAAGTGTACATAGTGTGTGCCATGAGTGTCCCTCTGTATTTAATCTGTATTGCACCTGCATCCATTAACGGGATACGGATCATAGCTTTTGCTATCGATCGCTGCTCTCGCCCCAGTACCACAGCACACAGGAAACATTAAAGCATTGCCTTTTCTAAGAGCTAAACCTCATCCATTCCAATACACTCACTCTCACCCCATACGGAGCACACTCAGATGACACCCGGATTCATTGCGCCTGCAGTCTGCCAAGACATTCATCCTGAAGTACTTCATCTAAGACCCGCTTGACAGCGCTGCACTCACCTTACCTTCCTAGTGGCCCCAGTTTATGGTAATGTTATTCCCTGAGACAAGGTATTTATTTGAAGTTCAGCTTCCTGTTTATAGTAAATGTTTTCTGTATAACCCTGTCATAGACATCTGCTGGAAAACTTCAACAGAAGAAATAATGATTGTATTTTGTTTATTCACTGCATTCCATTTACAGACAAAAAGTCAGTGTATGGAAGAACCGGGCTGATTCTAAGCAGGGTAAAAGTAAAGGCTCAATATCTGTACAATCAAACTCAGTAGCTGTATTGCTTTCTGCAAACCACCGAGTTACATTAGGGATTGGTAAAGTACAAATTATAAATTTTGGCTTCACTGCTTGTTTTTGATCTGTTTCTTTATTTGAAAACAGTAGCCATACAAGCAGCCTTCAAATGATCCCTGGGTAGCCTTGAACAAAATCATTTTTTCCAACACTGTGGCTTGGAAGGGGGAAATAAATCAAGAGGGTAGCAGTAAATTAGCAGTTACAGGAACTACAACAGCAGCTTGGAAGAAAAAAAGTAAATTCAATGAAAAACACTCAGATACCCTCACCACCAACTTCATCACAAGACCTTGCCTTGTACTTACTGGCCCACTTCTGGAGGTCCACCCACCTTGTCAATTTGTTATCCACCCTTGGCCCCCCTCCCCACTAGCTAGTTTCTGACTACAGGGATGCTACTGACTAGTTATGGACCATTCCATGGTAGTAAGAGTAGTGCTGATATCAGTGCATCATGCAATGTGCCGCTGCTGTGGTTTTCAACAGTGTTCCTACTAGGTTAAGTGTAGACCACCACCTTAAAATATCCAGACAAGAGCAGGGCTGGCAGAAACTGAGCACATATAGGCAAGGTAAACCTACTACAAGGTAGTTATTTCTGGTGGCTGTTTTTGCTGGACAGCTAGCGGGCCAGCCTAGAGCAGGCACTTTTGCTCACTGACTGACTGGCGAACTTTGAAAGGCACATTTTCAAAGAGTAGCTAGCCCTCAGCTGGCCTGCCAACTGCCATTCGTCCAAAAGAAGAAAAAAAAGACAAAGAATGAAAAAGTGTACCTATCTGTAGGTTGCAAGCAGTGTAGCAGAGGTAGCTGCAGAGAGGAGAGGCAGTGTTAGGTGAGCTTAACACCACAGCCTTAGCTTTCCTAATGCTGAGTGACATGAGAAGCAGGCGCCTGAGCCTCAAGCGCTTACATGCCGATGCCCAACCCTCTCAGCACTGAGGAGGAGCAAGAGACCAAGACGGCAACCGAGTTCGGGGGTTCTCATGCTATACAGTGCTAGTAAAGCTAAGGCCACGCATGCTGCATTTCGTGTGTTCTCCTGCTTGAAATATGCTGAAGGTTGCCACAAGCCAACAAAGAGGGAGCTCTTGTGACTCGTCAGCTCTCAGCCAACTGAGCATGTTAAATCAGCATTAGTTGAGAGCGAGCTTCAAAAATGAAAGAAGAAAAAAAATATAAAAGAACATGGCGTAGTCGACAGAGCACCAGAGTTTTAACACTGTTTAAACAGTCACTTAAGTAGCCTCGCGCCCCACCAACCCCAGCATTTCACTTTGTCTTTTAAGTAACAATCCCACCACTGGTCAGTGATGGGTCAGCTTCTTATTTTGGAGCATAACCATAGTTTTGTGCTCTTGGAGCAGACTGTATCTAAACATTCTGAAAGGCTAATTTTGGACCATATGTTTGCGAGCTGGTTGACTTCCCTGTGGGGTATGTTTGTATATTGCTGCCCCAAGCAGTGAGATTGGCTCGACTAAAAATGCACATACTGCTACAGGCTTTATAATAGTAATACTGAACCTACAAGTGTGGGGTTTCAGGAGTGCCATATACTGACAACTGTGTCCTTCGCACTTTTTAAATGGCAGCAACACCCATGGCATCATTTACCATAAGTTGCAGAGGAGAGCATGCGTGGCCTGGTGGTGTGGCAAAACCAGGCTTGCATAGTCTTGTAATATGCATTATACCCGTTCATACAAAAAAATACCTTCCGTGTATAACTCTCCCTCCTTATGTGCATGTTGCCATGATGCATATGTAAGACATACTGAGGGTGATTTTTATAAGGCTATATATGAAACATGTTTATAATGCAATGACATCACACCACACACACTGAATAATACTAAAATATTCTCAGGAGCACAAACAGTGATCAATATGACAGTGGGTGTGTCAGGAAAATGAGCAATAAACAAGTGCTCATGAAAATATGCCACAGATCACAGTAACATCAGCTACTAGGCTTTTAAAAGCACCACAACACAACAGCGCTGCAAGTATGAAAACAAAATGCTTATGGTTGAGCGCTAATTGTAGCAAGCTACAAACTAATAACTTGCTGCTACTGCAAACAAAACCACATTTGTGCAAGTGATAATACAATGCCAAAATGTCAGCTCCTGTATTTTTCTGTTGACCATCAAAGATCCACTATCATTAAGAAAGCAGAAGCATCTGGAATATTTGAATTTATTATAAACAAAAGTGAAACATGTAAGGATGCTCCTCTAGTGACACACACTAAGTTCCACTGTTCACAGCAAAAACTGGTGTGACCTGATTTAAGGGGTCAAAGTTTACAATCACCTCTACAAAAAAGGAAAGGAAAGGGGAAAAAAAACTCTTCTTTCTGCATATCTTGCCTTAGTTACATATCAATCTCCTTTAAAAGGGCTGCACTTCAGCATGACCTTGGGCAACGGCAACCACATACACAGCTCTCCTGCACACACATACCAGCATCGTAATCAGGCTTGTAGGAAATGGTGTCATTACTTAGCAGTTATCTCTCAGTGTGCACTCGTCTCTTTGCTCTGGTAATACTTTGTCTCTGTCTCTCCTCTCTTCCGTCCACTCTGCCACTGAGGCTGTTCACAGGCTCTGCAACTGTGAGGTGATGGCCATCACGCTCCTGCAAACACTCTGGAGCTGAGAGAGGGCTTATGTAATAAAATCTGTCCCTGCTTGTAGTCTGAGAAGTAGTCAGGATGGAGAACCACAGCAGCGGCTATGTTGCTATAGGATGATGGTGTTCATAACATTTTCACAGTATACAATACATTTCACAATGCATTGTATACATGATACAATACATTATCATGCAAAACACACATGAAACACATGGTCAGAGATATCAGCTACATTCTGAATTGCGTTATTTGAACACCAAAGGTCACAGTCAGCTTAAGCCACATTCACTATTATACTACACATTCTCAGCCTCAACTTAGACACCGTTTATCTAAGTTTTACAACACTCCTGGTCTCCATTAACCCACAACAGCACAATGTCATATGACAACACACTCCTCACTTAACCATTACTAGCACATTCACAGCTCCAGTGTTAGGTTACCAGTAGGCTGTGGAACAACAGAGGATCAAAGTTGAAAGTCAATTCACCAGTGGTGCCACCCTAAAACTATGAGTACAGCGACTTTTAAATTAAACATTTCAGATACTGTGCAGCACTGCATCCAATTAAGAAAGCATTCAGATAACGACTTTCTGTCAAGGACACCTCTGCATTGTTGTATATGGAGCACCATGACTGAAAGGTACTCCTTTAGCTTGTGCACTGCATTTTGTGTTGATTGATGGTATTCAAAAAATAATAATAATAATAATAAAATTCACAATCGTGCTGCCACCATTTTGGTAGGCAACTTAAGTTCATTGAGCAGTGCTGTTGGTGGTTTGTAATAAGATAAAGCCATAATCAATCCAGCAAAGGCAGTAAAACTTTTTTTTTTTTTTAAAACATTTAAATCTCTTTCAAAGCGTATTAACCAAATGTATTTGAATGCATTGCCTGTCATTTGATTTTTTGCTGTGGTGATAAACAAATGCTAAAATCTAACAGCTGAGATTCTCTGAACTCGAGAAATGCAGGTTATACGATTCCAGCCCACCAACCTAACCCTAGTAGCATTTTCTGGAGACTGCATCTACAAATCATCTTTTTCTTGATCAATCTGGCCCATTTTGCTTGTTTTTTATCCACCTCCAGGGTTATAACTGCAGTAACTGATTAGACGAGCTCTTAGAGCAAAGTCAGAGTTGCAGCTCACCTAACAAAACAGAAACAGTCTTCCTAATGAAGTAATTCAATACTGCGAATATTGTGGGAAAGTTTCGCCAAAGATCAGCAGCAGTACAACACCGGGCTGGGCGATAAAACGTTAACAATTAATGATACTTTCCACGATAGAAATAAGTGTTCGATATAATAGATCATTCACACCACCACGTTCTAGCAACAGCCCTAGTGGCATTTTCTACTGCAAGAAAAGTAAAACTACTGCTATAGCCATGAGAGGGCACATTTCCGACTTCTGATAGGATTTGACAAGAAAGAGGATGGGAACTAAAATGGGTCGCCAAATATACTTTGATATACATGTCTGAGACATAGAGTTTTAACTTCCCTGTTTGAGTAGAGTCAAATCAGCGATCTGTTCTCCTGCGACAAAATGCAAGTGACAAGATAAGCGACAAGTAACTGTACTGGCCTAGAGCAACCTCACTTCTATCCTAACAAGCTTTAGCAGCGTTAAATCATGTCTGCTCCACACAACCACAGCCGAAGTGGTCTGTGTTACAGCGCTCAAAACAAGTCAGTTTAGTTTTACTGCAATCCCAATCAACAAAAGTGAAAGAAAGAAGTAGGTTCATGCTAGTTACAGCACTGATTTAACAAAAGTAAACTGAGGATGCTGTATGTGTGGCAGAGTGGGAGAACACTAGCTTTCCAGTGTTCCACTGTTTTTAGCAGCTGGTTAACTTGAAGCAGCGCTCCGTCACTCGCACAGCATGGCCGAATTGATGTTGCAGTGAACTACAGAAAGACAAAGACAGACCTAGGTGGTTTACATGCAGTGCAATTCTCTTGCCCCAGATAATGTCCTCCTTTTAAGTACAACAGAATCACACTGCAGTTAATGCCACAGAGGTTCGTCTTTTATATGGCAAGCATCAGATATATTGCAGTTCTTCCACCCCCCTCAAACTACTATGACAGAATAGAGAAATCCAGATGTCTGCTAGCTTGTTTTAGTACTGCGATATGCTCTGGCATGGATGTTGCAGGATTGATGAGTAAGGTGGTGTGATCCATCACTGACATACTGAGCCAGCTGATGTTTACTGCTCATACTAAGCTGACATTGTTGAGAAACTAAACAGTTTAGCACCTGTAACCAGATAGCCTAGCATGTCACCAGACAAGCTAATCTGTTTGCTTTTTAAGTTATGAATACCACAAAAACCGTGGTCATGTTGTGCTTGTGAGAGTGCTGCTTTAACCAGCTGATAAAATCAGCTAACCTGGGAAACATTCCCCCACTAACCCAGGACAGATTTGCATAAGATTCCTCTGGCAAGTGTTTGTCATGTTCTGACAACAAAGAACAGTTTAAACCACAATTAACCACCTGGTTTGTTCAACTTTCACTCAGAAGCAAAAAATCAGCTTTTAAACTTGAAAAATACGGATGACATTTATCGTGATAGATATCAACTGATATGAACATTTTTATTGCAGTAACACAGTTGGCCACATTGACCAGCCCTAGCACAACACACAACTCCCCTTGAACACTACAGATTAAGGTTGATTTCACAACACCTGTTGTCTAAAATGGCTGCCCGCAGCTTCCAGCTACACAGTGAAGTATTGTTCACTTTTATATCTAACAGTACATCATACTGTGCCCTAAACTACATTGACAAGTCTGCACAGCCTTAATGAAAACCTGGATGTGGTTAGAGCAGTTGAAAGAGGTTTTGAGGATGTATTTACAGAAGAGATTTGAAAGACTACCGACTTCTAAAATGTTTGTTAGCTATATTAACCACAACCACAGTGCTAAACTAAAAACAAAGCAACATCAAATACATCTGGGATAAAGGAAAATAATCTAATTTACAATAAGTTGCAACAGAAGTCAACAGCAATGCAGTGCCACAGCTATGAGTAGAGCCATTTTTAAAATTTAGTATCTCAGTGTGCAGCACTACATTCAGTTAAGAAGGGCCAATTACGCTGAATAGAAACTGAACTGCGACCTCCTGATAACAGGGCAAAATGATAGACATCTACACCACCTGGGAACAAACCTCTAATGAAAGGTCAGAGCTGATGGAAAATAAAAAAAAATACATAATGAAATAAAAAAATAAAAAAATCCTGACAATACCTCAATGTACCCACAAAAGCTTATGACCTAATTTATTATCACACAAGCTTTGTCTGGCAGCCTATTCAGAGACAAAGCAAGAAAGTATTGACCAAGTTTGTGCAATCACATTTGCGCTTCACTGAAGGCAATGTACCTTCATCTCAAAGTACACTATTTGAAATTTTAACTCTGATGTGCGACAAATGAAAAGTAACAAATTAACAAGTTTTTGAAATGGAAGATCTATTTTTGGATACAAACATAAATAAGTCATTGCATGTTCTTGTTTCAAACCCCACAAATACACAAAACGACCACCATACTCCATTTAAGGCCATGTCAAGAGTTAACACAATTAGACATAGGCTAATGGAATCTGGGCCTGCCAGAGATAAATGTGGCTTCATTAGCACAAGCCTTGAGAGACTGTCAGAGGAGATCGCTGATGAAGAAATGTGGCTCTCTTCCTTCTCCCCAGCACTCATTCACACGCAATCTGTCGTTCTGGAGCATGTGTCACAGTCTGGCCTTGGGGTAGGATCAGAGAGTGAGAGAGAGCAGACACTAACAGACAGAAAGCCTGTTTTCCATACATTTCATTATATGAAGCAAATTTAAAGTCCCAAGAGATCAACAACAGGTAGCCATATTGGATTGGCCACCCCCCGCCCTTTTAAAAACATCAAGGAAGAAGCACATGGGCACTCACATAACAGCATGGCAGGAGACAGAATCTATCAGAGAAAAAGCTTTTACCCTCCTCAACAGAGATAACACACTTAGCAAAACCTATGTTTTCCAGGCTTGAAGAATAGAAAAGAAGGAAAATAGATGGACGTTCTGCACCATTTGGAAGAGGTCTGTAAAAGGCTGAAAGGAAGATGCCATTCTGAGCTAGCTGTAACAGGTGATTTGATTTCATGTGCTTTTCCATCTCTGCTCAGATGCTAACTCGAAAACGCCAAGGCAATGCTTGTGCATCATCAATACAGCCGTTTTGTTGAGTGAAAAATCTATGCTTATTCACTAACTTCAATCGGCATGAGAAATGGAAAAAATGCACTTCGTCCACCTATATCAGAAGTGAAATTAAAAGCTGCCAGCAGCCTTGAGTCTGTCCCTCGATCAATGGTGATGTGGGTGCTGCTCCAGTAGTTAGCATCCAATGCTACTGGAGTGTGGATTTGAAATAACTAGGTGTCAGCTCCTGCAGTGAGTGTTCTAACGATATGGGAATATTGCTCAGTGTCTTGAATTTTCATTTTAAGAATGCACAATCATGCACTCTTCATTTGTGAAACCAAAAGTTACAAGTGCTCTTCACTGATTCAAACAGCTCTGCCTATATTATTTATGCTCATAAATCAGTACAGGCTGCCCTGATTACATCAGAGCTAAAGGGCTGTACCGTTTGAGCTGTGTGAAAGAGAAGGACAGACTTGACGCTTGGCTTCCAGACCTTAGTTTCGGCTGAGTCATTGAGTTGCTATGGTGAAATCCAGTTACCTTGACAATGCTGACAGAATCCGCTCTCTAAGCATAATAAGGAAGCATCCATAGGTGCACAAATTGTTGTGCAGCTTTCCTTGCGGTCTATCCAAGCTGTTATTCACATTCATAGCTAATCTGAGTACAAAACCTGTCTCGACAAAATGTGCGTGTGAGAGAGGTGGGGGGAAATAAAGTGATCACACCTCACATGAACACATCACACTCCATCAATAGTCAACATGGTGAGCTGGTGAGGACAAACTAATTGTTGCATCTGAAAAGCTGTTACACAGACATGTAGCATAGCCAACTGTCAAGAGAACAAATGCATGAGAAGTCAGACAGACAATACTTCTAGAAGCAAGCACATCAAAACTGCATCTCTGCAGAAGGACAGACTTTGTAGATTTTAATCTTTCCTTTTCTAGCCTGGCTTAATTGCTTTTTGCATTTCAAATGCAAAGCCTCATCTCTGCTTTGGCCAAACCCATCTGCCTCCCATTAAATATACACAGAAAGAGAAACAGACAGACAAACAGACGGACAGAAACAGACAGAGCTAGCAGAAAACGTTTTAAACCAAGACGAGGATCTGCTAAGCAGCTCAGTAGTTTTTAAAGAAAAAGCCGATACTGAAACCTCAGCTCATCCTGATCTGATTCTTTTTTTGTAAAAACTACTTTAAGACAACAATTAACACAGTGGAAACTGGAGTTTTTGCCACTCTCAGACACAAACACTGAACTGTGCTGGCCAGCCATAGGGTTATGCAAAAGGTGATAGTGCTGATAAGTTTGATTAGTTTTGATGGCTTTTCTACAGCACAGTAAATCACCGTTTTCTGATTCCTGTACTTGCATTAATATGTAAAGCACAAACAGTATGTACTGATTCTCCTAGTCATTAAAATGGCGGTGCAGTGATACAGTGATCTCACCAAACAGATGAATAACTATCCACTAATAGCAACTGTTGAGGTTAGACAAGCTTTGACAAAATTGCCAACAACCTAATTAATTCAGGTTGGAGTTTAATGTCATAGCACTGCTAATCTGAACAAGACAGGAAACGACAAATCTTCCACGGTAACATTAGCTCAAATGACATGGACAAAAAATCTATCCCAAATGTCACCTTCCACATGCACAGAAACTAAATGTAATTTATTTAAAATGAATAACATTCAACATTTAGGTGTTTTGACAAAGTCTGAATTACAGCTTGAGTAAAGCCTGCCCAGCCTCACAACAGTTGCTACAAAAACAGTGCATTGTGGGCAGAGCAGACAGGTTGATTTTGACAGCTGTGGAATGAGCTTGGTTTGGTGATTAAGACACATAAAAGCACAAAGAAAGCAAGTTTTTCACAGCACTCCAGTATTAACCCTCACTGTTACAGACCTGTAGGGAACCTTTGAGTACCAGTTCCTCAAAACGATTTAACCTAAACCCCCCAAAAAGGGCTCTGCTAAACAACCCTGAAATGGTATACAGAACCATGGTTACAGCACTTAAATGACACATAAATGCACATACGCACACACGTGCATCTAAAAGTAAAACTTAATATCCTGCAGCATCAAGTGATAGATATACTGTCAGAAGGACTGATGGCCAGTGTCAAATCACTGAGTCTCTCCCTACCGCACAAGCTATAGCTTCCAGTAAGACACACACAGACACTCGAGCTGCAAGACAAACACATGCCCCAGTTTACATGCAGCAGGGCTGGCCTCAAAACTCAAAGTAGACCATTCTTTAACTGTTACAGAATGCACTAAACGGGGGGGAAGTTCCCAAAACTGGAGTTAAAAAGGAAAAAAAGATTAAAAGACAGAAAATGGACCACAAAAAAAAGAAGTCACCATTAGATAAAGCTTTCGTCTTAAAGACAGAGAAAAAGGCTCCACTTTTGCTTCAACACTGAAAAAAGAAAAAAAAAAAATCCACAGGTGTTTCTGTCCATCCTTCCACCATGAAAGAACTACAACACTAAGTGTATTAAGGGATGTGTGGCTGTGAACAGGCCACACAAAGGAAATAAACAAAGCTGCTGGTGTTCTCAGAACAATGGACTGACCACCCCAGAGTCCAGGCCTCAACATCACTGAATGTTTTTGGGATTACTCGGATCATGAGAAGCAGAAAATAACAGACATCTGCTAAGCCTGAACTTTGGTGGTGTGGGAAAATAACTCAGCAGATTTCTTTGAAAAACTAAAAGTAAGTTTCCCATAAAATACAGAAGCTGTAATAAGGGCCAGGAGTGGTCATTTTAAAATAAGTTGTTGAGGCTTCTGTGTAACAAGTTGTATGGTTTCTGCCACCACACCCCACCCCAGGACCATGAAAAGGTGAAAAACTTGCATTTAGTGGCTTAAAGGGTTTTGACTGGAAGCAAAATAAAGGTGATGGTCTCAATTTTGCACAGTAATGTAGCAAGACTCTTTTCCAAGTCACTTTGGACCATTTACTGGATTATTCATTATGAAGTTCACATAACATCAAAGGCAGATGGCATTTTCAATGGGTGTAAAATTAATAAATATAAAATTAATAAGCTACAAAAGTTGACATGACAACAAACATACACTATACACACTCAACTTTTCTTCTGCTGTTCTCAAAGCAGAAAACACTACTGCATATTAACTGCATATTAACACACCCAACAAGAACTGGGAACTAAGCACTGCTGCAATGTGGGAGATGTAGAAAGAAAGAGAAAGAAAGAAAGAAGAAGTCTACATTGTCAGAAAAAAAGGCACTGTTTAGGTACAGTTTTCTTTCAATATATCCTACAGGTACAAAAAGTAAATGCACCTTCAAATAAGTACAACAATTTAAAGGTCCAATTGCACCTTGAACAAGTTTTTCCAGGGAAAAGGTACACATTTGTACCTTTTCACCCATGTTTTAAAACAGAACTAAAAAAAGCTGGAGACAAGGAAGGGTGTGTGGAGTCAACACAACTTAGAAAATATACTTACAATGAACAGTGTTACAGATTATGTTCCCTAATTAAAAAGGTACTAAAGACAGGCCCTTGAGGGCATCACCTCAGTAACAAAAAGGGTGCTGCCTCATTGACAGTTTGGCATCTTTTATATGAGTGAAAAATGCAAGAAATCCACTAAACTTGGACCAATTATGACACACGGTCATCAGCTCAGCGGCACACTTCTCCACATCCACAACATATGAATTTAAACACCTGCTAAGATCTCAGAAAATCTACCATCAAAGTAGAATCTTACTTTCACTCATATGTACACACACTTGACCCTCAGGCCACCCATTACAACATAGAGAAAGCTCCAAAAGAACTAAAAAGCCCTACCTCAGCTCCCTCTATCAGCTCAAGGAGTCCGCTCCTGTCGCAGAGTCTCTCTTTTTACACACCTGTCCTCTTTCTTGCCCTCCTTTTCTGGAAAAATGAAGCAGTCTGCGGTTCGGGAAGACCCCGTCGAAATGTCAAAGTGAGCGTCTCCGTGGGTGTGGATATCCCAGCAGCAGATAGGAATCCTCTCTCCAGCAGCAGCGGGAGCAGCCTGGCTGACTCAACAGCTCTACGAGGGTGACTACAGGACTACAGAGGCAACAGCAGAGTCAGGCTCAAACACACACACACCCACATCCAATCTCTCCATATACACACACTGCCTCAGCACACACACAGCAGGGCCTATCGCCACTATCCATACTCATCACTACCTTATTCCTTAGAATAGTTGCACCCCTATCTTCTCTCCCCCCTTCACTACGCTTGATTTTACTCTCCCTCGCTCTCTCTCCTCCACTGCAGCCCCCTCCATCACACTCCTGGAGGTGTATTTTTGAGGATGCTTAAGGAGGAGCAGTTGGAAGAGCTAAGCCGATGCCCAGGGGTAAAGTGAGTCTACTTACTTGCTACATGAAGGGAAGCAAGCAAAAAGCAGAGCACGATCCTTCAAAAAGGAGTGCAGAGGGAATGCAGGTCCATCCATTTTAACTCTGTTTTAGATGTCTGCAACAGACACATAGTAAACCAGAACAGGGGTCAGTAAAAAAACCTTTTGTATCTCTTGCTGTTAAATATCATTAGTTTGGAAAATATTTTGGCATTATTAAAACAGAGAACACCTGTTAATCCCTCTCAGCCCTTTATACTCATTTATGTTAGCAGTGTATTACTTTAGTTGTTTGGGGGGGGGGATCACAAAACAAGCATTGTACAAAACTCAGTATGTGTTTTCTGTGCCAAAATCTTTCTTCAAGTACCAACATTTAGTTGAACAAACTAAAAGTGCATAAAAGTAAAAAAGCAAATGTGCTAAACAGAAGCTCTTGTGATGAAGTGGCGCTCACACAGATGCACTTATGGGCAGCGGGAACTCAATGGATTGGACAAAAAAAGGGTAAATTTCGATTTGTAACAGTACTTTGAAGAACAAAATTAAAACGGAAGCAGTAAGAAGTGCTGAAAATTTAACAATAAGTATGTAAATTCAATAATATTAAGCACAAATAAAGCTTAAGAGTAATGAAGTATATTCAGCCCTGATATCAACTTTGTTTTCCTTGATTAAATACTCAGGAAACTATGTAATTCAAGCTGGCTTCTTCTCTTGTAACGTAGACTTGTAAGAAGTAGTGTGGGAACCCACTGGTCTATGGTTTGTTGCTTGTAGCTAGTTTTCACCAGTACAAGTAAAGTAGCCTTAACCATACGGCTAGCAAGTTAGCTTCACCTGTTTGAGCAGCTCTATTAACCAGTCTCACGCTTCACGCACAAACATTCATTTTTATTTTAAAAACAACTAATGGCAATTACCTTCTTTCCTTTCACCCAGGTACACCACAAAGTCTTTTCGCTGTATGTTCGTAACGTAACATCAGTGTTTCTAGCAAGCAGTCAGAGCTGGTAAGTGCTAATTGCTAATTAACAGCAGAGACTGAGCGCGCGGTGCAGCTTTATCAGTTGTTTTCCGAAAGTCAGCGGCTCTGAATCAGCTGTAACCGTCCAACACGACTCAGCAAACAAACAGTGGAGAGAAGACGCTGCCTGTGCGCATCAGCTCATTAAGCCATTACCAGGACACAGCTGCAGATAATGATGAGGGGGCGGAGCCAGATCAGGAGTGGACCAATCAAGAGGAGCGGCGGAGCCAATGAGGCGTCTCCAGAGCATTTGGTGCAAGGCCTTTAACGTTAAATATAGCAAATAAATATTATTAAAGCTCCTTAGGTGTTATTTATTTCGCACGCATGTGTTTGAGGCCTGATAGCGTTATACACATTTACATATATATATCGCTATATATAAAACAGTATATTGTATATAAAAGCTGGGATGATATAAATATTGAACCTGTTTTGATTTATTAACTGGGTTATATATAAAAACAACTTATGCTGATTTAAATTTGAATCAAACAATTGCTTCACAGATTTTTAGTCAAAAACGAAAGGTCCAAACTAAAATAAAGCACATATATGATAATGAGAACAACCCTGAACTTCAGGACCTGCACTGCTCTAGGCTGAATAGGTAGATATATGTAACGTTAGTTTTCTAGACATTACAGAAGCAGCGAATTCAAAACGGGCTGTTTTGCAGCTTAGTTTCTAGTTCATATGGACTGTATGGAATGGAGAGTGAACAGTAGATATTGAAAAATTCTCAATGCTAAAAGCTATATCAAACTATTTTGTTTCAAAGAAGCAAAGTCATTTGATCTTCCATAATATGGGCCTGTAAAAGGCACCGTAACAAAATGGGTTGCCTTAAGATTTTGAATGTGTAGAACTTCACAAGAAGACACAGTTTATTGTTGTGTTTACTTACTGTGTTTAAGTTTTGTAAGCATATAAACATATAAACATATAGCATATAAAAAGCATGATTCAGCACATAACTATTATTGTATTATTGTCTATATTTACTGTATCTTGAAAAATATTTAAATATATATATATATATACATACATACACATATATGCGTATATATATATAATATATATATATATATATGTATATATATATATATATGATATATATATTTATATGTACATATATATATATATATATATATATATATATATGTTAAGAGATTCTTAACTAGGATGACCACACGTACAATTTTCCTGACATGTCCTCTTTTGGGGGTGTGAAGAATTGGTCCAGTATTTCTAAATTGCCCAAAATGTCCAGGATTTTGTTTTGTTTTGGCTTTTGCTTTCTACATTCTGCACCGTGACCAGTGTTTGCTTTTTTGAAAACCAAAATATGGTCACTCTAGTCTTAACCCCTCCATGTCCAACAACTAAATTTAGTTTGGTAAGAAAAAGTGCTACAGAACTGTTCTGATTGGTCTAAAGTGATGAGGTTTTGTATAGTTGTAACTTGGACAAACACCATTTGAATTTTTTGAAAGCTTGTAATATTCATCCTTTTTTTACAATCAAAATTGTTTGCTATTTTGCTATACCCAACACTGTACAGAACTGTAAAACTGTATGCACTTATACTGTTTTGTGTCTGTGCTGTTATCCGGTGTCAACCAGAGGAGGATGGGTTCCCCTTTTGAGTCTGGTTCCTCTCAAGGTTTCTTCCTCCTGTTGAGGGAGTTTTTCCTTGCCACTGTCGCCAAGGCTTGCTCACTGGGGGCGTGGACCCGGTTTCTCTGTAAAGCTGCTTTGTGACAACGTCTGTTGTAAAAGGCACTATATAAATAAATTTGACTTGACTTGACCTGACTATTTTGTAACAAATCAGTTGTTCCCTATGGCAAAAAAACAGAATTATGATATGAGAAATCAATTCACTTTAGCCGTTTAGTTTAATTTGGTTTGATTGATTTAAAAAAATTCTTCAGATTTGCACTCCATCAAGCTCATAGAGCATATGAAACAAGGAAAATGTAAAATTTCACTTATAGGCATGAATGGTTTTACTACTATCTAACAGAGAGTGGAGAAAGTAATTGATAACTCTGAGATGATCAACACACACTTGAACAAGTTTTAAAGATATAGCCATCTGTAAGTGAGTGAGAGTCTTTCTAAGTGACCGCTTTTCTCCTCCATGTTGAACTTCATTAGAGCCATTGGGCTGGAACATTTACCAAAATTATTGCGTTTAAGCAGCTCTTACCCAAAACTAAATAAAGGAGAAACTAAGCAGGCGGAACCCACCAAAACAAATCGCCCTGTCGAGTGTGAGTCGGGCAGCTTCATTTGTGCGTGATGATGAGCATGTTTAACCTGGGTTTGTGACAGGCCTGGTGCATCCTGACTGGTTGTGTATGCAGGCGCACAGAGGTAATTACGTTTCCAGTCAGAATGAGCTTTCACAGTTTCCATTTCGCTTATCAAATGTGTCCAATGCTGATCTGAGATCAGATTGCAGCGTATAAAAGCTCATTAATTACCGCAGGTTAGCCTGCAGCCGGGCAGCGGGACGGCGCTGGGGTAATTGAAAAGGCTTCCTGCTGTGTGTGTGTGAGTGAGAGAGATGAATTGCATGTGCACGTGTGAGAGATGTGATTGTAGCTGTTGCGATGTTTGCTCGTCCTTGTGCTCATGACTGTGAGGGCTGTGTGTCTGAGGCTCAGCATGTGTTTTGTGTTGTGTGTATTGTGGTATTTATACAGTGTGTTGTAGAGATGCTGTGTGACAAGGTGGCAGAATGCATGTGTGTGTGTGTGTGTGTGTGTGTGTGTGTGTGTGTGTGTGTGAGCTTGCGGCAGCATTTTTAGGGATGAGCCTGTCATAGAAAAGTGGACAAGGGTTTTGGAGGTTAAACAGTGTCGGCCATTTCTGCTGATGAGGGCCAAATTGAATGTCTGCAGTCTGGTTCAAATGGAGAGAGCAAGTGAGAGAGAGCGAGAGAGATCCAGAGAGAGGGAGAGAAGGGGAGAGAGAGAAAAAGGGGTAGAGTTGTGAGTAACATACGGAGAGGGGGAGAGAGTGAGGGAGAAGCAGGGGGAGAGAGACAAGGATAGAGGGAAGGAAGAGAGAGAGAAAGAAAGGGGAAGAGAGAGAGAGTGATAAGGAGAAAGAGGAGAGGGAAAAGAAAGAGAGAGCGATATAGAGGGTGTGACAAAAGAGAGAGAATGGGGAATTCGGGAATGAGAGAGGTAGCGAATGAGAAAGGGAGAGAGTGATAGGGAGAGAGAGAAGAGAGAAAGAGAGAGAGATATAGAGGGTGAGAAAAAAGAGAGAGATGAAGGGAGAAAGAGAAAAAAATGAATTGAGAAAGAAAGTGAGAAGAGAAAGAGAGGATGATTGATAAGGAAAGAGAGAAAAAGAAAGAGGAGTACAGAAGATGGTTGAGAGAGGGAGAGAGAACATGAGAGGGGGTGGATAGAGGGAGAGGAAGAGAGAAAGAGAGAGAAAATGGGGAATTAAGGAATGAGAGAGGTATGGAAAGAGAGGGGGAGAGAGAGAGAATGAGGAATTAGGGACTGAGGGAGAGAGAATGGGGAATTAGGGAATGTGAGAGAGAAAGAGAGGGAGAAGGAGAGAGGGAGAGAGAGAGAGAGAGAGAGAGAGAGAGAGAGAGAATGGGGAAATAGGGAAAGAGAGAGAAAGATGGAGGCAGAAAATATGAGAGACCAGGGGTTAGGGAGTAAGAGAATGAGAGTGGCGGAGAGAGTGAGAATTAGGTGTAGCAGGGGGGAGAAAGAGTGAGAGAGAGAGAGAGAGAGAGAGAGAGAGAGAGAGAAAGAGAGATAGGCATTATATTCTGTAAATGTAATCCTGTTATCTCATAACACTGAGTGAGAGTTGTGCTGTAAATAAAATTGAACACAGTGAAGTTTGATCATAATAAAGGTTGCGATTTAAGTGAAATATATGTATGGGGGGGGTATTTAGAGAGAAATAGAGAAATACACTAAAACACTTGAACACATGTACACTACCCACACATACATACACACACATTTACACACACCTATGAAACACTCTGAACGGGTCTGAATGGCTGTACACAGGCTGCAGTCACTGGTGAGAGCACAACAGTTTTCAGCATGCCTGGAAGTCATTGCACTGTAACAGAAAGGCAGAGTTTTACAAAATAAGCGCATGCTCAGCAGCACAAAGGAAAGGGCTGTTGGAAAAGCTCCTTTCAACCTGTTTTAAGGATGAACAAACAACTGCTCTTATCAGTTTAATCAGCCTTTGAGTAATGTTAGTGACAGAGAGGATATATTATATTATCATTTTTTCCTATCCTATGACTGCAGCCTGTGTACAACCATTCAGAAACACATTTACAAGTGTTTCATAGGTGTGTGCAAGTAGTGTGTATTTCATCTTAAATGGCCCCATATGTATCTGTGGTGAGTTTTCAGACACTGCATGGAAATCCCAGAACTGTTTGACATACCACCATATGTCACCCTGCTACAAACGCATGCACGAGTGTACGAGGCACTGCTATCAGTTTTAGTTTGTTCTATTGTTTAACCAAATAGTGCACACATTTAGTCAGCTCTTTAGCTATTCATCTTAATTCTCTTGACATGTACAGGAACATTACACCCCCCCCCACACACACACACACACACAGACACACACACACACTCACACCCTCACAAGCAGGCCTACACCATTTTCTACACCTTCGCGCCGTCTCATCTCTCGAGGTTAAAGGGTTGTCACGGCTCTTCCAACAAAGACTGATGGGTTAGTCATCAATGAGCTGAGCCATCCTTCATTCCTCTTTTCCTCCCTTTCCTCTCCTTCTTCCCTCCATCCAAAAGCCAAATCAATACAAATTGCACTTCTCCCTCAAGCCTGCTCTGTCCCATTCTGGCCGGCAGTACACACTCATAAATTAGGCTCTGAGCCACAGAGCAGACAGATAGAGCTTCTAATCAGAAAATGAGATGGAGGGAGCAGCCTGAAGGAAAGACCTACTGCATCTATTACATTATCACAGTGCAGGAGAGGGACCTGCACAAAACAGCCCATAGCCTGCTTCTCACATTACAGCACACAGGCTACATTTAGGTTTGGAGATAAAGCTATAAAAATACCATCGTTTATAGCGTAGTGTGTAGTATCATAGAATACACAGTGTTTTACTGCCTGTATGCCCTAAATGTCAATTTTTGATTTAAATAAAAATTGGAATGTTGATTTTACCAATCGCTGTTGCCTTTTATCTCCAAAATGGTAATTTTACAGGAGAAGGGAAAAACCTACTTTTTACTCTTAATGTAAGTTAATGGAACCAGACTTTTTCCAAGTCATTTTGGCCATTTCTTTTGGTTATTTCATTGTGAAATTTACACACAATGTAAAGGGCAACGGGCATTTTCAAATTATGTCAAAAACTGAAAAAACAACAAAAATGGAGACACGAGATTTTATTCCGACATCAGCTAGATATTTATAAACAGGATGGGTATGGCTAAGGCTGTTCCTCCCCTTTTGGCTGAGTTTAATGTATTCTACACAGAATGCTGAGGAAATAATAAAACTTCTTAAATTTCAGCTTTGAAAGATGTGAAATAAACAGATACAGTAGAAATGCAAAATAAAGAAAGGAGCATTTGCTCCTGTTCGTTCTGTTTCCCAAAGAATTACGCAGGGAATACTTAAGATTAACATCGATCTTCAGTTTAACACAACACCTGAGACAATAGGACCTCCACAGTAAGAGCTTTTACACACACAAACGCATATACACTCACACACACACAAACACACACATACACACAGGATGCTCTGGTTGGTCAAAATGCCATGAAAATGCAGGATGCACATCAATCACACAGCTACAACCTTCAGACAAACATCTGTCTGAAGTGCTCCGGAAGTGGCATGAACTCAATTTCAATGCATTTATGGAGAAGAGGGCCTTGAACAGCGCAAATGGGCTTTAAGCTGGGGTCCAGCTATTGTCTGACAGGAGATAGAGTTGAAGGGTTTACACACAAAAGCAGACAATGGAGGGCTATCTAGCACACAATAACACTGGAATTAGGCTCTCCAGCCCTCTCTCTCAACCAGACATCAAAAGACTGGGGTGCAGGGGGATCTTATTACACTGAATGGTGAAGGCGTGGTGTCCATTATAGATATGTGATCAGAGGTGTGTGTGTGAGTGTGTGTGTTTAAGGGGCTCCCCTTTGCAGTCTCTGTGTACAATACGGCGGATTTAGGCCAACAGGCCTAATGCATTTAAATGAGTCCACTTTGGGCAGGGACGATGCCTCTATACAGTATGAGTTATTGTAGTAATAGGGGGCCAAGCACTGTAACTCACTGCAAGTACAGCTTAACGATTTTTTCCTTTTTCTGGGGGTCCACCTCCTCATTTGCATATTCATCATCTCACCCGGGAGAAGCGTTTAATTTCCACAGATCACGTGAATATTTATGAGCTGATTTACCCTAAGGCTTAACCACATTGAGGAACTGAGGCTTACTGAAAATGGCCATCTATTTCTGTTTCTCTTATTCAGCTAAGCTCTCGCTCTCTCTCTCTGTACTTTCTTGTCTGTCTCTTTGTTTCTCTCTCTCTCTGTCTCTCTGTTTCTCTACTGTTTTCTCTCTGGTTCTCTCGCTGTCTCTTTATTTGCTCTCTCTCACTATGTCTCTTTCTCTTGCTTAGGAGCTCTCTGCCTCCCTCTCTTTTGCCCTCTCTCCCAGTCACCCCTCTGTCACTCATTTTTTCTCTTTCTGTCTTCATTCTCTTTTCCAAGGTGAGAAATACCTTGGTGAGGTGATCCTTGGGGACGCAATGATGTGCAAATCATTTAAACCCCACATTGAATTGAAAATAGTGCAAAGGCAACATAGCAAATGTTGAAACTGAGAAATTTTATTGCTTTTTGAAAAATATATGCCCATTTTGAATTTGATGCCAGCAACATGTTTAAAAAAAATTGGGACAGGGGCATGATTACCACTGTGCTGCATCACCTCTTCATTTAACAACACTCTGTAAGTGTTTGGGAACATTGTCTGGATGGCAGCATATGTTGCTCCAAAACCTGTATATATCGTTCAGCATTAATGGTGCTTTCACAGATGTGCAAGTCACCCATGCCATGTGCACTAATGCACCCCCATCACGGATGCAGACTTTTAAACTATGTGCTGATAACAAGCTACATGGTCCTTTTTCAAATTCAAATTTCAAATTTTGATTTGTCTGACCACAGGACACTTTTCCACCTTGCCTTCTTAAATTAGTTTGGGCCCAGGGAAGGTGGCGGCGTTTGTGGATCCTGTTTACTTATGGTTTCTTCTTTGCATGGTAGACTTGCATTTGTAGGTGCAGCAACAAACTGTGCTCACAGACATTGGTTTTCAGAAGTGTTCCTGAGCCCATGCAATGATTTCTCCCACAGAATCATGTCTGTTTTTATTGCAGTGCTGCCTCAGGGCCCAAAGATCACGGTCAGCCAATATTGGTTTTCAGTCATGTCCCTTGCATACAGAGATTTGCCCACACAGTCTTTCACAGAGTAGTGAACCCCTCCTCATCTTTACTTCTGAAAGGCTCACCCTCTCTGGGATGCTCTTTTTTCTACCCCATCATGTTACTGACCTGTTGCCAGTTACCCTAATTGGTTGTGAAATATTCCTCTAGGTGTTTTCTTTCAGCATCATATGACTTTACCAGTCTTTTGTTGCCCCTGTCCCAACTTTATAGAAATGTGTTGCTGGCATCAAACACAAAATGTTCAAAATGGGAATATATTTTCGACAAACAATAAAATTTCTCAGTTTCAACATTTGATATGGTCCTTAGTACTATTTTCAATTAAATATAGGGTTTAAGTTATTTGCACATCTTTGCATTTATTTTATTTACATTTTGCACAGCTTCCAAATTTTTTTGAGGTTGTATTTATAAAATGAAAAACTGCCCAATTTCCCAAAAGAAATTATTAAACCAAACATTTTGTTGCCGTTGAAGCCAACATTAGCGCCACTATTGCGAGTGAGTTAGCAGCTAGCGAATGCAGGAGTAGCCAGCCAATATGGGACCCCCTGAATATTACAGAATATTTCATACCCTGCTCTATTCTCTCTCTTCCCTCTCTTTTGCTCTCTCACTCTGTCTTCTCTCTCTCTCTCTCTCTTTCTCTCTTGCTTTGGTGCTCCTTTTCTCTCTTTCTCTTGCTCTCTCTCTCACTCAGTCTTCTCTCTCTCTCTCTCTCTCTCTCTCTCTCTGTCTCTCTGTCTCTCTGTCTCTCTCTCTCTAGCTTTGGTGCTCCTTTTCTCTCCTTCTCATGCTCTCTCCTTTTGTTCTCTCTCACTCACTCTTCTCTCTCCCCCACCATCATTTTTTATATTTATCTCATCTGTGCAAAATCCACTGATCATTTGTCACCTCTAGGCACCCCTATAGGTCAGAATATTAATATCTAAAGAAAGGCAGCAGTCTTTCTATCAACTTAATGAGGATGTGATCTTGCTAATATTCGCCCTCCAGGAAATGGTATCTATATAATTCAAGTCCTGCTGAGAAGTGTGCATTTACGCAAGACCATCAGCCGTATTATCGGGATTCAGTGACACGTCTCATTCTGCTCTCTACACTTTTAGTGGATGATGAAGTTACATTTTTGTCTGCGTATGAGAAGAGAGACAGGGTGAGAGAGAGAGAAAGCGAGGTTGGAAGTGAAGTGTGAGTCTTCCCTATTATAAATCACACATGCCACTCTGTGGTAAATATTTGCATGCACTAATTGGGATCATTAATGCTTAGACAGCAGCACAGAGGCATGTGAGCAAAGCCCAGAGTGACTAGATAAGTAAGTTCACTTCCTTAATGGGAGATCATTTAGCCTGGGCTTCTATTGTGCTGATGAATACGACTGGACACTGATAGGGGGCCTGAAGGAGTGTGCATGCGTCTTTAATGATTGTTGCCTGGGGTAATGAGAAAGATATTACAGCAAAGAACAATGAGCGCCGTAATGTCGTTAATGGTTTTAATGATTAAGAGTAAAAATTGTGTGTGTGTGTGTGTGTGTGTGTGTGTGTGTGTGTGTGTGTGTGTGTGTGTGTGTTGATGCCCAAAAACAAAATGGATAAAAGTATTCTTGCTGGAAAGAGAGACTTTTTTGTGTTTGTGTTGTTTTTGTTCCACTGATTCATTAAATGGTCCAACATCTGCCTTGTCATTACAGCCTCATAGCATCCTAAAAGGGGATTCCACCGAGTTTTCAAAATTTCTACATAATTAATGTCACGCATCCTTCCAACCTCGACTCGCACAGGGACTCCATTTCCCAGGAGCCCATGGGAGATCATGTGACTGCGCCACCTCATCGCTCAACCAATCAACTCTTCTGAATACTGATCTGTTTCACCTGTGTTACCTGTCATATGACTTTCTCAGTTTAGTATATAAGCCCAGGCTTTAGACTAGGAAAGTTGTGAGGTTTTGTTTCTCTTGTAGAACTACTGAGTGTTTCCATTGTGTGTTAGGGTGCCCTTGTTGGACTCTTTTTCTGGATTTCTGACTGTTGCCTTTTGTCTTTGCCCTTCTGGTTATGTTTGCCCTGTTTTGCCTTTTTGCAGTTTTGGATTTGACCCAGGCCTGTACTACAACTACGATTCTTGCCAATCCCTTTGCTATTAAAGCCACATCGCTTGGATTTTATCCCAAGCATCTGACTGGGTCTGTCACGTTACAATTAAGAGGTTAAGATGTGGACAGTCACTCAGAGTGGTTTAATGTAAAATTCTCCTTTCTGAAGAAATGTACTGAGTCAGAAGCATTCATAGTAGTGTTGATAGGAACCAGACATCTGGATAGTTTGTTGCATCTAAAAAGTCCCTCACAGAAAGTTATTATATGAAACGGTTATGAATACACTGCCTGACACCTGACACATTATTTTATGATAGTTTCGAGAAGGTTTTTGGCCTAAAATACATTTTTTAAAATTCATTTATGGCGGAGGGCTACATGCATACTGTTGTTAGGCAAAACAATCCCCCAAGGAAACAGTTTTTTTTTTCAGATTTCTCACTATTTTATCATCATTAACATTATATATAAAAGCTTAGAAGACATGCATAGGTTCACTGGTCAGTCTGGATAGTAAATAAAATGGGTACATTTGTGCTTTAGACATTGTGATCCTTGGTTCCTATCACCACTGGTACAAAGAAATCTGATTCACTACGTTTCTCTACAGTGAACCATTTCTTATCAAACCATTCTGAATGACTTTGTTTACACCACAACAATTGAACTATTCAGAAAATTCCCTTTTAAATGAACATGCTTTTGAGTGGATAGCAATACCTCTTATACAGTGTGCTAGTTAGCATTAACAAAGATTCTTGGTTACTCGCAAGCCATTTTTCCCCCCAGTGTACTGGAAATATCCCTTTTAACTAATTATAGTGACCAGCCTGGACATTATACAAAAAGGGGCACTTCACCACTGTATGCTGGAAACAAGTACAGTCAATAATAATGAATACAGTAAATAATTCTGGAGAGTTAGTCTACATGAATAGATCATTAAAAGCCTTCTCCTTGAGATGTCTTCCCCTCAAGTCGTTAAGTTGAAACTGATTAAGCCTTTGAAACTCCCTTTCAGATGTCGTACAAAGCAATCCGGCTTGGAGAATCTAACTTCAAGAGAATCTCATCTTCACTAGCCAAGAACAACTCACGCAATCAACGTGAATAGAACCATAATGAGAACTCTCAGATCTGCATGTTTGCCATATATGTGAAAAATTCAATGCAGACAAAGCAAAAACTTCACACACATAAAAATCCAACTGTATTCTAAGTGTCTTGCTCTGTGAGGTGTGATTTAAAACATACTTTCCACACTGACAGCATGCACCTCAATGTCTTGTATGAGAAAGGAATAGCTTCAAAGTAGGTTGCTCAAGTAAACCATCACACATGTTAACCATTATACCAGTGGGATGCCTTTTACCCCATCATAAACATTCCAAAAACATACGCACAGCAGAGAGGAACCTTCATAGAACTAAAAAATGCATGTCTGATTTTTTTGTTTATTTGTTCATAAGGCTACATGACTTTTACTTAAGCTTGTCATAACAACTGACATAAACCTACATAATCCTTTATAAAAGCTTACTCCAGTCGGCATCATCTGTCATAAAGGCTGCTTTGGTCAACCTTGATGTTGACATAACATCTATATTTTTCTGACTTTGGGTTGTCAAGACATTTTTTGGGTGAAATGACATGGTACATTTTATCAACTGCCTTTGTAGCTTAATGTTGATGATGTGAGATCTCACAAATGGTAAAATGAAACTCATTTCAGACCAAGGTCCAGAGAAAATGATGCTTAAACTATGCTTAATAAGTTATGACATACCATCAGCACATACACTGATCTACAAAGTCTCTGTCATTTCATCCCAGAAATTGTCAAGACACAACCTAATGTTAGAAAAAAAAATCAATGCCAGTTGATATACATGTTACATCAACTTGACATCAAGGCTGGCAAATGAAACCGTCATGACAAATGGCACTTACTTTAATAGGTATTTGTAAATGCTTATGTTTATGTTGTCATGAAGGGCTTATGTGAGTATCATTTAGCCTTACAGTAAAATGTTACCCTTTTTATTTAATGTCATCAGAATATGTAATCATAAGTAATATTTAATAATGTAATCATAAGTAATATTTAAACTCTGCAGGTATTTTAGTACTACTCATTTAATTTCAAACACCCAAAGAAAAATTGACCAATAAGCGTTTTTTTTCTGTGGTGGATAAATACAGCCTAGTGAGCTCTCCAACTGGTTAGGCCTTCAGGAGCTGGACAGAAGTTACATGTACTACCAATATAATTAAGAAGTGACAATAGACGCAGCCAGTCACCTTTTGATTCACAATGGGTGGGACCAATTTTGCAAGAAAAACATCACTCAGGTATGTCAATGACTATACATATGAGCCATAGCCTAACCAGGTCAGTTTCTGGCCACTCTATGCAGGACTCTTTACTGAAGAAATCACTGTACAACTGCAACATACAAGGTAAAATATAGGTTAATGTTTGTTATATACTTCCAAAAAATATATGGAATGTCTTTTTACATGCTTGTTTAATCTAGAACAGCAAAAAACAAGTTTTGTTATTTATGGCCTGAATTGAAGACATAGATCTACTAGTCATGGTTTGCTACTGTTGCACAGAATATTGAAAAATACATAATTGTTGTTTTAATTGAAGAACAATAATGCCTCATTTTTATATGTTTTATTTGATATATGTGCTCTGTAATGGTGAAACCCATTATTAGTACTTATTAGTACTGTTTTTATTTTTAACATGATTTATTTGCTCTTCTGCTATCAGGTTAAATAAGTTTTGAAGGCAGTGTAGCACATTTTTGGGGTCAATTAAAAACTCAATTACTCAATTAAAAAAAATGTCAATTCAAAATGACCTCTCCATGAACCAACATCGACAATTCACAATTTGCATGATAATAATGCATATTTTCAACTCTCCTACTGCTCTTTCTTACAGTAAGAAACAGAGCCTGATGGATGCCCATTTATATGCAACTTACTCACAGTGTTTGCTTTCATTTTTTTACAGTCAACAGAAATTAGAAATAATGCCTTATTTCCTAGTAAAACATGATGTCTGATATCTGAGCTAGGTGTGGTTGGTGGGAGACGGAGCTTAAAACAGATATTTTTTGGTTCATGTTATTTCTCCCCTACTGCTAGTGCATGGTGATGTAATTAAAACTCTGAAGATGTTAAGGAAATGGGCAAAAGTCATCACATTTTGATGGGAGACTATAGAAAAACAAGAATATTGTCTTTTAAATAATTTGGTATGATGAATCATGTTAAATATTACCAGTGTCATAAATTAACTATGCAAAATGATATAGTAACTGACTGCATGGCTTTTCTTGAGTTGATTCAACTTGAAGACACAAGAGTTCACCCAAACTCAAACTTAGTTCAGTCAACAATTCTCCCAGCTACTGTTTCTAGGTCTGCAGCATTTCAGTTAATAAATACATAAAACTGAATTTGTGTGTTTTTTTACCCAGTTTCCCAACTATCTGGCACTTCTTCCATCACACAGTCCCATCTGGCATACTTTCCTCTTTGGCTTCTGGACATGGACAGCTATGGGAGTGCTGAGATTCAAACTCACAACCTCCAGATGTTGGGATGATTTATTAGACAGTTGCACATGAGACAATGCCATGCTTTAAAGTTAAAACAACAAATATTTTTTCCAGTGTATTAAACATTCATAGACACAAAATCTGAGCTGCTTCATGTGTTCCTGAGTGATGCAGTGGACTAAGCTGTCACCACAACAGGAGGTTGTGAGTTTAAGCCCCAGCAATGCCATTGCTATTCGTAAGTATGTACCCAAGAGGAAAAATGACTAGCAGGATTGTGTGATAGAAAGAGTGCCGGCAAGTGAGGAAGATGAGTAAAAAAACATGTTCATTTTATGTACCTAACTGAGATGCAGAACTAAAAAATGAAGAGAACTTATGACTCAACTAATTTGAGTTGTGTAAACTCTTGTGTCCTCAAGTGGAGTCAACTCAAGAAAAGCCATGTAATCAGTTACTATATCATTTTGAGTTGAGCCGACCTCTCATTTTCAACAGTGCATCGCTAACAAGTAGATAAAACCAACCACAAAGCCATGCCATCTCCATCGACGAACACTGGCAGTAAACTGTAAGTGCTATTGTTGTTGATGGAAGTGTCTAGAAGCAACAACAGCTGAGCCGTGAAGCTGTAGTCCATGCAAACTCACAGAGAGGAGGCAGAGTGCTGAAGCACATAGCGCCTATTCTGTGTTGCATCACTCACTACAGAGATCGAAACTGCCTCTATAAACAATATCAGCACAAGGGCTGTGCATCAAGAGCTTCATGAAATGGGTTTCTGTGCAGCTGCACGAAAGCCTAAGATCACTATGCACAATGCCAAGCACTGGCTGGAGTGGTGTAAAACACGCCACCACTGGACTCTGAAGAAGTGGAAACGTGTTCACTGGACATGGTTTGACAAGTTTGGTGTAGATGAACTCCAGTGACCTGCACAGAGCCCTGAACTCAACCCCACTGAACACCTTTGGTATGCTTTGGAACAACGATTGTGAGCCACGCCATCTCGTCCAACATCAGTGCCCGACCTCACAAACGTCCTCTTGACTAAATGGGCACAAATTTCAACAGAAACACTCCAAAATGCTGTGGAAAGCCTTCCCAGACGAGTGGGGCTGTTGTAGCTGGTAGAGGGGGGGCAACTTCATATTAATGCTCAATGAGACATGAGATATATTTTTAAACAAAGTACTGTATTGCTGTAATATCTTCTACCACTCAGGTCTCTGGTGGGCCCCAGCAGCTTAAAGGCAAACCCAACCACCAGCATTAACCCCACGGGGGGCCCTGCTCCTCCAGCCTGGAGCTTTGATTCAGGGGAAACCCAGCACAAGAGCAGCTCAGGCAGACACACAGACATGCAGCCCTGCTTGACACTCCACTGGGGCTCCTTCCAACAGCCCAGACACGCTCCCAACCCTGGCATCAAACCCCCAGACAAACAAAGAGTTCTTAATGGATT
This sequence comes from Colossoma macropomum, assembly GCF_904425465.1. Taxonomy (NCBI): domain Eukaryota; kingdom Metazoa; phylum Chordata; class Actinopteri; order Characiformes; family Serrasalmidae; genus Colossoma; species Colossoma macropomum. Next base: position 14,451,920 of record NW_023494795.1, on the reverse strand, counting down.
AGGGGAGAAGACAGAAACACTAACAGAAATCAGAGGCTTTACATGTAATACTTACATCACCTATAGGCATCACCTGGGCTTACCCCAGAATAAAGGGCATAGAATAGTATGGCAGTTTGTTGATATGTTTGGTGAAGGTAGGTGGAAATGCGGCAGCTATTTTATGATGGTCTTGTGAAATTAGACCTTTTTTGGGTTACAATTATTGCATTTACAGTTTTACAAACAACAAGATTTGAAGATTGCTGTCTTCTTTTGTCACCACATAGGCATTAACACCTTGTTTGGTAGTGCATTAGCATTAGCAAGGACATCTGAATTGCCTTAATTGGTGCATTTATTTAACAAGCTTTCTCCTGGTTTGACACCAAGTAGCATTTCAATGTATAGAAGAAGACAAAACAGAGAGAAAGTGAGATGTATTCTGCTGACAATCTGACAGGCATTAGTTAATGAGTCAACTCACAAAGAGCCAGAGAAATCAGCCTGTTTGTTTGTGTGAAGGTTTATTTGCCTTAGCATTGGCATTGCATTTTCTGTAGCAGATTGCTGTTTATGGCATTGTGTGTGAAAGCAGTTTGTGTAGGTATTTGAGCTTTGTTACATTAAAATAGAGAGAAATGACTGATAATCTTAGGATTCAAATTCTAAGGACCTGTATAAGAGCCCATAACTAAGTTTCTTAATGTCCTAACTACATAGCTTACATATTAGTTTTATAGTAGTCATTCGGTAATTCACAGTGGTATATGTTCATAGTAGTTATAAAATAGTTAAAGGATAATAAGCATGTCAGCCTTAAAGGGTCCATATCACGGAAAACTGAATTTCCCTTTTACAAATGTTTGATGTAGTTTGAGAAAACATTGTACTGTATTCTCCCCCCCTCCATACAGTCCATATATCATTGCTGTCAAAAAATCCCAAATTTTTCCCTCTTTTTGTTTTTTCTATATTCTTCAAACACAGCAGTTGCCATTGTACATTTTGTGAACATTTCATGATGAATGGACCAATAGAATTATCCCAAAATGCTATTGAATAAAATCTTTTTTCGTTAACTTTCGTTAAAATATGAAAATATTTCTAAAAAGTTGTTTTTGTCCATTTTGGACATGGAAACCAAGGTGCAGAAACAGCCTATCTTGAGTTCACAGTTTTTGTGATGTCACAAAAAACAAAATATTTACTTATATACGCCTACTCAGCCTACAGCCGTTTAGTTCCACCCATTCACATCGAAGTTATAAGGAGTGTTCCAGCCTGAATGGCTTTTTGAATGAGGCACAATACACGACAGCCAATCAGACTATAGCTCATTTACATATATCAGTCATAAAAGCACAGTAACAAGAAGAGCCTGTTTAAAGGATAAAAAGAGGTTGGAAAATGTAAAAATAAATTGTAACTGTTTTAGTACATAAAATATTATAAGTGGACCTCAAATGGAAAAATGTGAGAGACAAAATGGATTACAGGCCCATTAAAATTAATAACTGAATAATAAGACTGGGTTCAGAAGCATAAGCTTGCAGTTTAAGGAGTTAAATCTTGTGCTGCATGCGTGAGTGTGTGTGTGTGTGTGTGTGTGCATGCACCTGAGTATCCTTGGCTCTGGCCTGTCAGGTTTCATAGCATCACAGCCGTTCAGGGTTTTGCGGCGTATTATCAGGAGAAATACACACTATTCTTACCTTGAAGTCTGTCCCCTCTAAAAATACGCGTGTGCCTGCAATGTGACGTTGAAAAATGGGAGCTGAGCTACAAGCACCGCAGGCCCAGGCCTGGCACTGTAAACTCTAGCAGGTGAAATACAACTGTGGCCGCGCTCGGCGACACACTCTTTGTTCTAACATCAGCCAGCCACACCAGTGACAAGAGAATTCACTCTGGAAAAGCCCAACTTACTCAAAAAGTTGTTTCCAAGGCCGCAAGGACAAACTCCCCAAAGAGTATGGGTTGAAGCTTATTTGGGACATGAGCGTGTCAAATTCTGGGAGCTCACACAAACAAAAAGCAGTTGCCAGGCTATTACTACCAGTTTTTGGAGGGTATGGTGCGTGTAAATCAAACTTTAATACCATTCAGAGTTCAAATGTTACTCTACATTAGCACTGCTGCTGGTGGTAATCTGTGTGAGTGGCTGTGGATTGAGTTCCAGATGCTGTCAAACCGCTGAGCCAGTGCTGACGAAGTGCTCCTGAACGTCAGTAATAGCAGTTTCCATAGCAGCACTGAGGCTGCAACACGCTTCAGTACAAAATGGAAGAAAGAGGTAATGAGGGAGCTTGTTTGAGGTCTAATGCTAGAGCAGTGGAGAAGATTTCTCAGCTCTCTATTAGACGTGGGTGAATAACTCAAATTTGTATCATCTGAACAATAAAAATACAATATTACAATATACAAAAAGTATTTTGGTTAATTTACTAAAGTAATATAAATAATAATTACATTATTTTATCCAACAGCCAGTTCTGACAGCACAATCTAAATGGTAGGTAAGCGTTCAAACTTTTAAGAGTGTAGAGTTAAATGTTAGCAGAACTAAGGTTACTACTATGACTTTCTCTAACTTTCAGCCTACAGGAAATATTATCTGCATTAATGGTGACACTGCTGAAAGAGGGCATCAGTTTAAGTATCTGGGCACTATTTTATGACAGACTGAAGTTTGATAACACAGATGAAAGGACGTTCTTTTTAAAGAAGTTAAACGTCTTTGGGGTGAAGAAAGACTTCCTCTGCTCTTTTCTTTGTCCTTTTATTTCCATGCATATGTTAATTGTATTCTTAAAGACATTAAGTGGCTGCAGCAGATTGTGAATATTTGTGCTAAGATTGTTGGGGTACAGTGCTGCTCTTTGTTCACATACTGTGATCAACAAACTATAAGGAAAGCTAATGGCATCCTGCATGGTCCCTTACATATGCTGCATGGCACAATTGAATGGCTTCTCTTTGGTCAGCATCTTCACTGCTGTTACAGTTGGACAGTTAGCAGGAGGTCTACTTTTATCTCATTTGCAACTGCTGTGTTAAACAAAATTGGCTTTGGGGCAGCGTCATCCACCACAGGAAATAAGCAGCAATGGGCTCTGTATTGTGCCACCAATTACCTTTTAGAGATAATTAGAGTTGAGTTGAGCTGAGCTGAGTTGAACTAAGTTGAGTTGAGATGAGTTGAACTGAGTTGAGCTGAGCTGAGTTGAGTTGAGTTGAGTTGAGTTGAGTTGAGTTGAGCTGAGCTGAGATGAGATGAGATGAGATGAGATGAGATGAGATGAGATGAGTTGAGTTGAGTTGAGCTGAATTGAACTGAAGGCAATAGCAATGGCAATGACAGAGCCTGACTGGGTAAACCATGTCACATGAACTTAACCAGTTCATCTGTAAATTTTTGTGGGTGCAGGTTTAAATATAATTTTTATAACTATTAAATATAAACAACAACAAAACCAACAACAACAATACTACTACTAATAATAATAATAATAAAGCTGCTCAGCTTTATATTTAATTTGTCTTGTTGGTAGGGCTGTTTGTGGTTTAAAACCATACCATGGGATAAGATCACGCTGGTAATTGCTTTTAAACCTCTGGCCTCTTATTCATATATGTTTTGCCTATCTTTCTTCACATCCCCTGCATTCTTCACTCACCCTCTTTCATTGTTCTCTCCGGCTCTCCTTTTACTCGATAAACCAATAATAGCCTTTGATGCTTACAGGGGTAGTACAATCTTCCTTCAAATCAATCCAGGCACTTTTCTCCCAAACTGGTCTCAGAGGAGCTGGATAACAGTGGGCTCACGCTGCTATTGTGTGGGCTTTATCGCTCCCTAAAAGCTACTTAAATCCATGGCTGGATGGCTGCTCAGTCTCACACTCACACCGTTTTGACATCATTTCAGCTGATTACCTGGCTGGAAGTTGTTGAAGATGGAGAAAAAGTTCACAAGGGGCAGATGATCGGAGGGGCGGCCTATTTTGCCCACGTGTGCAGCAGCAACAGCAGCAGTTATCTTAAGACGAAGAGAATGCCTCAGTCTCTCAACGTATACATGTGGCTTGTTTTTGGTTTACAGATGTAGAGAAAAAGGAAGTGTTGACAGAAGACAGTGTGGGAGGTAATAGGATAAACTCAGCTAATCAACAAAAGTGACAGACCAACAAATTCACTCTGCACCGGTGAAAGCAATAACTTCTATTGTGAACAAAAGAGAAGGAGCACTGGGGCCTACTTAACGCCTACACATACACATATTGGCAATGTTTAGCTCATGAATAAACTTACATTAAGGTGAATAGGAGGTGAATAGCACACTAAAGACTTATAATCTACAGTTATCTGGCTGTTGGCCACTTCTGTGTCTAAAGTCAGTCTTTTGGAGTTTGACAGAAAAGATTAGAAATATAGAAGTATCTCCCTCTATGTCTTCTAAGAGCATCAAAAATTTACCTTAAGCCAACTTTACATGATCCTCAGAGTACAGAAAATGTCTTAGACATTATTTCTTCTCTATACAGTACACTAGAGCTAATTATGCACTGTTAGCACAAGCCTTTATACTGAAGCTGCAGATATTCTTCATATTTAAAGGCTCCCTCCAGTGTTTCTTGAGTCATTCAGCCACTTAACCAAGTTCACATCTGAGCCGCAGTGCAGCACGGCACTCCTAGTTGGAAAACAATTCATTTCATAATGAGATGTTTATTTTGGAAGCTGCTTGAAATTGCTGCTTTCTTGGTATCTTTTTATGAGGAGACATCTTGTGAAAGATCTAATAGGAGCAGAAATGGAGAGTGGCCTTTAGTTAGCATGCAGGTATAGTATCTGACATCTGCTGGCACTTAGCTTGCTGCCTCCCTACTGTGGCCTGACTGAACTGCGGAGTATCCACACTGACATCTTCAGTGTTAATGACCAGTTTCCATTAGACACACACACACACACACACACACACACCCACACAGCCCAAGTAGTATGAAATGTGTGCATATCTCTGTCCAACAATAAAAAAGGAACCAAGCTTCTATACTTGTCTTTGTCAGGCTTTCTATTGACATCCGTATTACTACAACTAAATGCTGTTGTGCTAAAACGTACCTTAAAGGAACATTTCTGCATTTTTCAACCGGCTTTCTAACTGACACATCTGTAGCATACAGTCATTTTGGTGGCAAACAGTGATTATTAGAGCTAGGCCTTCAGTTCATCTCTACGATAATGCTAATTACTACTAGTTCTCATATGTGATACTAGTCGTCTGGCCATTCCATTCCATAACCATTTTAAGCTTGTAAAAGACACTTCGTGCTTTATTTGAAGCTTGTGACAGATATATTAACACATATTTTTACCCCTTATGTGAGGAAGGAAGTCCTCTCAGAGGAAGTCTTTCTTCACCCTTATGTATCAGTGCTCCCACCCATTATACATGAAATTATGAATGGCTGATTCCACTGTCAGTTCCTAATTATGTTGGTAGCCAACCTGACACCTTAGTCCTTCAGTTCAGCTGTTGAAGGTCCAACCAATAAATTCTGATTGGATATTTTTTTCAACCAAAATTTAACAATGAATTAAAAGTAGAACTACAATACAGAGATTACAATACAAGAAGTATGATGATTATATTGAAAAAAAACAACTAAACTCTTTTTCACTCTGGCTTTCAAATACATAAATGCAAATGCAAGAATATAACAACAGTTTTGAAAAGACATCATTTCATCCTAAGACCTGAGATGTGTCCCAATTCATGGGCGGCATCCTCCGAAGGCTGCGTAGACCTACGAAGGCTGAACTGAAATGAGACGGCCTGCTCTATGATGGATTTCCTGTTCGCATCACAGCACCGCTGTTCCCGCCCTTACTGTTGGATCACAAAATGCTCTTCCTGTCAAGTTCTTTTAAAGTTTTCTAAAGATGGAGCCAGAAACTTTGATTTTTTTTCATTTATTAGAGCTGGATTAAGTTTCGTTTCAGACCACATTGGCTCTTTTAACATTTGTATCATTAGCTATTTGACTCAGTTTAAACCCAATGCTTATATTTAAAAGTGAACTCCTCAGCTGCTTCTGCTGACGCTGCCATGTTCTCAAATCCTCACCGCCACGCAATGAAACTTGGGATTTGTTAGCTGGCAAAGGATCCAGGACACATTTCTCGGCCGCATATGAAGGGGCCTTCGAAATGGGACAGCCTAGTCGAGCCGTTGTGACACAATCGGCCTTCAAATGCAGCCTCTGAAGGATGCAGCCCCTGAATTGGGACACAACTCTGTATTATTAGAGTGTAACGGTTGTAGTTTTGAATTTGCTTTAACAGTCACATATTTCAAACGTTCATTCGCTACCTATAGATATATATAATGAGTGTGTTCTAAGTCAATGGGTTTTCTGTTATTTCATAAATATAGGGAAAAGTGTTGAAATGGTGTTTTTTGGTAACTGAGGATGTGATACAGATGCAGTAGATAGAGATTAGGTTAAAAATGCTAGAGTGTTCCTTTTGCCCTGTTACTTTTTTACATAAAGCTGCATTTTTAGTGAGGCCAGCTAAATATCACTACCATGTTGGATAGCCCATGTTTTCCACCATGTTTGGTCTCAAAAAGACACACACACACACACACACATCGACACACACACTCACACACACACTCACACAGTTATGGCATTATATAAGGCACTCCATCCTGTTCAGGGAAAAGTTCATTGTAAAAGGCTGCCCTATACTACCCACTCACAGGCCGCCCTAACCACAAGACAAAAATGTCAAAGGCCATCTGAAACAGCCTGAGAGCAGCACAGATGCTCAGCATGCAGAGAAGCCTCTCCTCTCTCTCCTTCTCTTACTTTTAATATCTCAGAGGGAGGCAGCCAGGGGGAGGGAAGGGCTGCTTCGGAGACGAAGCAGCACATCTCTCTGATATTACATATTCTCCTCTCGTCCTGCAGACCCCAGGGCTGAGGCAGAGGGACATTAGAAATTCGCTGCTTGTAGGTCAGTCCACGGATGGAGGCAGCGAGTCTGGCGGGGAGAGATGGAGAGAGGGAGAGAGGGAGAGAAAGAGAGAAAGAATGAAAGAGTGAGGTGTTTAGTCATCTTAAAAGAGAGAGATCAGCAGTTTTAGGGCTGTATAAACTTGACTTGGGTGCCTCAGTGGTCAGGCGTAAGTCACCGGGATAGAGAGAGGCTCTGCATCTCAAAGCAGGAGTTAACAAGGATTTCAGCACCACGGACAGCAGCATGGATACAGCTAGGAGTGTCTCTGGCTTCACTGCTGAGGGAAAAATCCACTCAACTCTTAGTGACAGTGACTGTAATAAAAATGTTCAATCACCTTGCAAATGAAGTTTGCATTATTATACAATCATGGGTGCCTGATTTGGCATGGAAATTGGGGGAAGGGCTATATCAGCACTTGCTTTGCTAAGACTATGCTGACCATTGCAAATTTTTGCGGATTTAAATCCTGTACAACTTTTTTCCTAGCAAAATAAATCAGCTACAAAAATTAGTTAAAATTTGTTCCCAAGACTAGCGTTATCTAAAAACTGTACTGCATTATGTAGTTCGCTAACTAGTTAGATGGACATTAGCTACACTATATGTGAGTGTTTGTGGACACATGCTCTTGTAATATTTCAAGGGTATTAATAGGGAGTTTGCCCCCCTGCCCTTTGCTGCATTAACAGTCCCTACTCCTCTGGGAAGGCTTTTTCACTAGATGTTGGAACATTGACACAGAAGCATTTGTGAAGTCAGGTACTGATGTTGGATGGTCAGTTCTGGATCACAAACTCATCACAACTCATCCCAAGAGTATTCAATTCTGCTCCAACACTCTAGAGACCATAGTTTCACTGCTCTACAGCCCAGTGCTGGGGGGGCTTTATACCCCTCTATCACTCAGCACTGGGCATTGTACTAAGAAATACATTAAATATACATCATGAATAAACATCAAAAACATAACGCAAACAAATTGAGGTTTGTTACAGTTCCATGCCATAAGATAGTAATGAGTGTCCCTCTCTCTCCTCTCTCTCTCTCTCTCTCTCACTAGTACACAATGAAAACAGAATTTCAAATCAAGGTTCTCTCCAGCTTTAATCCTACTGACCGCACCGTAACCATGGCACCGTTGCTATGTCGACTGTCAGTCCTGCTGTTTAGAGAGAGGGAGGAAGGCCGCGAGTGTAGCCAGAAAACATAACTCTCACATTTGCAATGGATAAACAGGGATGGGACATAGTGTATTTACACACACACACACACACACACACACATAAGAATCTATTCTCTAAAACAACATTACCCTTTCAGAGGGGTATTAGGCTAAGCTAATATTACTGTGATCAATACAGACAACAAGGTAGCTGTTTGGTGTTTGTTTAATGGGTCTGTATGTTTACCAGTGTGCGTGTGTGTATGTGTGTGTGTGTGTGTGTGTGTGTGTGTGTGTGTGTGTGTGTGTGTAGATGCAGTGTTAATATGGTTTCACAGTGCTCTTTCCTCACATGCACTGAAGGTCACAGTGGGAAAAACATCACATACAGGGAAAAAGCTCTTAACCTCAGACACAATACATCTAAAAGCTCTGCCCTTTACATTTACTCAATTACAGCCTGTGCATGTGTGTGTGCAAGTATATACGTGAGAGAACAGGGAAAAATAATGACCCTCAGAGTTCTTTTCCAGGCTGTGTTATCTAATTGTAACATTCATTATTCTTTCATCCACCTGAAGTTTCACCACAAATACAGGATGCTCTTTTTTCATTCTACCTTTCATTTTTCATAATCCAGGCAAAATATAAAACAATGGCTAAAGATTATATTCATGTCATTCAATATATTTTACTTTTTGTATAAATGTTTCTAGATCCCTCATGGCATAAAATGACATCAAATTCTCTTCTTCTTAAAGCTATTCTATGTAAGTTTTGCGTGGCATGGCGGTGCAGTGGGTAATGCTGTTGCCTCACAGCAAGAAGGGCCTGGGTTTGATTCCCAGTCAGGCGACCAGGGTCCTTTCTGTGTGGGTTTCCTCCCACAGTCCAAAGACATGCAGTCAGGCCAGTTGGACATGCTATATTGCCCCTAGGTGTGAGTGTGTGTGTGTGAATGTATATGTCTGTCTGCTCTATGATGGACTGGCGACCTGTCCAGGGTGTATCCTGCCTTCTGCCCAATGACTGCTGGGATAGGCTCCAGCTCCCCCCATGACCAGACGGATAAAGTGGCATAGAAAATGTGTGTGTATATGTAAGTAAGTTTTTGGGGGATTTGGAGACCTCTAGTGGAAAGTGTAATTTTGTAATGTCGGTTGTTGGTTGGACCCCTCCCATGAGTAGATGAAAGAGTACTGAAAGAGAATTCAAAGAGAACTTGGTCAAAACTTGATGTCTTCATAAGGCCTTTGAGACCTAACCAGATGTTAAGATATAAATATGTGTAACGTGGTCTGAAAAACTCCTCATTTGCAGTTTTTTAAGCAATCAGAGTAATTCTGTTTAAAGTTTGGATCCTAAATCTTCAACATTTGTGTTCGCAAGTAGAAGAGGTTTTCTTAGGATGTAAAGTTCACAGACAATTCACACAGTCCTGTTTAGTGTACTCAAAATATAAACCACTGGGACTGTTTGACTTACAAACTGAACATATGTCGGTATTAAATAAGTTGCATTTAATGTCAAGGTAACAAAATCTGCACATGCCAACACTGTTTGACTGAATGGAAGGGTATGATAGAATTAAGTTCACACAGTGTTCACAAAGCAAGGACAGAAAAAGGAAATAAAATCATCTTTCACATTTTTGCCATGTCTTCTGATGAACTATGAACACACATACAAATAATAATACACAGCCTTTCAAAAGCTCCAAAATCACAGTCGATAAACAGGAACAGTAAGTCGAAAACCCATGAACCAAAACGAAGGATAGGGCCAAGGCAGAAATCAAGGTCATAAACAGAATATGGGTCATACACAGAGAAACACTAACATGAGAGAAATGCTCGGTATGCACAACAAGGTGACGAACCTTTGCAACATTAGATTACAAACAGACTGATTATCGCTGTTTTCGAAAGAAAGCGTTGCATCTCCAAAATGACAAAAACCTGCTTTACTTTTAATGTAAGTCAATGGAACCAGACTTTTTTCCAAATATTTTTGGGCCATTTCTTTCAGTCCATTCTTCATGAAATTTACACACAATGTAAAGGGCAACAGGTATTTTCAAATTATGTAAAAAACTGAAAAAACATCAAAAACTGAGATACAAGGTTTTCTTCTGACACCAGTGTTATATACAGGGAATGACAAGTGTGTGTGATTAGAAGTCCAGAGAGGCAGAACGGTGAGAGTCCTGAGTCATGTGATGAAGTGAAGGGTTCTGGGAACTGTAGTCCGGAGCGGCCATGTTGGCTGTATTTTCAGCCAGGCCGGAGGGAGGCGTGACAAAATGATACATAATATAATGTAACTATCTGTTTACAGTAATTCCTTGATACATTTTCTGCTTTGAGATTTGATCACCATTTAAATATGAGACATTATAACTTTATTCTCAATCACTTTAGAAAAATCCCTAATTTAATTTATTATTCTGAAGACACTTAACAGCTTGAAACCTATAAAACTGTACAGTAGTAGCATCATAATAAAATAGGTGTATACACATACCTTCAACAAAATTGCTTTAATATTAATGACAGCACTGATTCCAAACTTTTGAATGCGTTCTGTATAATGTAAACTAAAGCAAAATGATAATAATAACTAGTAAGTTGGCTTGTAGGGGTCTTTAATCTGGCAAAACGGTGGAGATCTGAGGATGGGGCATTTTGGCCCTGCACCAAAACTCAAGGGCCAGCAGTTTGTGGTTATTGTTTTGGCATCATGGGGGTTTCATTTTCCTTCTGTCCTGAACTTTATACTTTAGGAGGCCCTGTGGTCATAGCTAACTGTGCTAATTCCACGGCTGACTGGGTCAGGACAAGAATGATGGAAGACTAATTACATACAGCAGGTGGAAGATACTGGGAGCAACATCTATTCAGTAATGAACTTGGAAAAGTACACCAGCACATGCCTTACAGGGAGCTCGACAGCTTGGATGAACATTTCCAGAAATCGGGCACGTGTAATACATATCAGAGGTGCAGTCTCTGTGATAGGCAGGAATATTCTGTACACCCACTAGGAAGCTGGTAGGACTTGTGTGTATACTCACGCGCAGTGGTGCATATCTCCAGCAGCTCTGTGTGGAATTTTGAGAAAAGAAAGAAAAGTAAACTGCTGAAAATAAAGGTACTGTTCAGATACATTTTTTGTTCATTAAGGTAAAAACAATGTAAATGTACCTCAAAGGTACGACAGTTGTTTTAAGGTCCAATTGTGAACCTTAAATAAATTTTTCCAGGTGAAAAGTACGTATTTGTACTTTTCATAACCTAATGTTTTAAAATAGAACAATAAAATAAAAAGCCTGGAGACGAGACGGGGTGTGTGGAGTCAATACAACTTAGAAAATATAATGTCAATGGATTATTATTAAAGTGCTTTATAGACAGGTGATAAAAAACAGTTATCCAAGAAATTATAAGTATTCATTTAGAATCATAAGATAATGACAGATCAAATTAAAAGATAAACACCATGAGATGTAGAGTTTTAATTAAATGCTAAGTTAGAGAGACGTTTTTAGATGCTTCTTAAAAATGAGTACTAAGATTTACTGCTTAATAAAAGGTGGACTTGAGTTCCACAGTTTAGAAGCAGAATAACTGAACGAGTCTCTCCATGTTTTCTGTGTTTTACAGAAGATGTTTGTAGAAGGTCAGTATCTGCAGATTTAAGATCACATGCTGGAACATAAACAGACAGACATTCTGTGATGTAAGCGGTGCTTTAAAGTAATTTAGAGCTTTAAAAACTAGTAGCTGAACTTTAAAATTTATTCTGAACAATACAGGTACTGAGTTTCTGGACCAATGATCAGTATTTCAGTTTTTTGTGATTTAATTTACAAAAAAAAATTTGCAACATCCACTGAGAAATATCTGACACATAGCTGGTTAGTCCTGATCATCAGAAGAAATGAAAATGTATAATTGTGTGTCATCAGCATAGCTATGAAAATTTATATTATGCTTCCTAATGACATCACATAGAGGTAACATGTACAAAAAGAAAAGCAAAGGCCCTAAAACTGAACCTTGAGGGACAATGGGGACAGTGGCAGGGAAAAACTCACTAAGAGCAAGAGGAAGAAACCTTGAGAGAAACCAAAACTCAAAAGGGGAACCCATCCTCCTCTGGTCGACACCAGATACCAAACAGTGTTAGTATAAAATGTTAATTTCAGAAACAGGGAAAACAGGTGAAGCAATAGTTATAATTAAATAGTCTCAGTCTGTATAGCAGCAGCAGCAGCTATTCATACAGGTGAGGTTTGCACAGTGTTGTCCAGCAAGAAGCTCCATGATGGTCAAACCTGTCCAGACGGGTGGTGAGCAGTGGGCACCCGCTCAAGATAGAAGAAGCAACAGCATCAGATGCACAGGATGGGCAGCTGTTCACCTCGGCAAAGAAAAGGAAAACACACAGAGAGTTGGTTCTGTAAAGTTCCCTGAGATGTCAGCGCCCCTCCGCTCCACCGTCAGCAAACTTGAGTGAATGCGTGAGAGCAGTGGGACGACAGCACCAACCCTCCTAGTTTACTATAATACTTGATGACCATGAATCCCCAGATCTGCACCTTTTATTTAACAGGAAAAACTAATTACCAAAGGCTTGACTAAACAAGTAGATTTTAGCCTAGACTCAAAGACTGAGGATGTGTCTGAGTCCCAAACACTGACTGGAAGATTATTCCAAAGTTAAGGGCCTTTTTATAAGGTACTAAAAGTAAGCCAGTGCCTTGTGATCTAAGTAGGCGTGATGGTTCATAGTATGACAGAAGTTCACTCAAGTACTGAGGGGCGAGTCTGTTTAGAGCTTTATAGGTCAGTAAAAGAATTTTGTAATCAATGCAAAATTTAATTGGCAACCAGTGTAGGTTAATTAAAACTGGCCTGATATGGTCAAACTTTCTAGTTCTTGTGAGGACTCTGGCTGCAGCATTCTTTACTAACTGAAGCTTGTTGGAAGAAAACCTCGTATCTCCAAAAAGGTAACTTTACAGGAGAAGAAACTACTTTACTTTTAATGTAAGTCAATGGAACCAGACTTTTGTCCAAGTAATTTTGGGTCATTTCTTTTAGTCCATTCATCAGAACAACAGATATTTTCAAATTATGTCAAAAACTGAAAATCGTCAACGATGGAGATACGAGGTTTTCTTCTGGCAACAGTGAAATGCATGAACTAGCTTTTCTACATCCTGTAGGCACAGTGAATTTCTTAATTTTGCAATATTGTGAAAATGCAGGAAAGCTATTCTAGTATTCTAGAGCACAAAAAATTATGTGACACTCAAGCCAAGCAGACTAGTCTAGGGTGAGACCTTCCATAATACAGACACAACGTTGAGAGTTTTGAGCTATCCCATTAATTTTTCATCCAGTGAACTCTGCTCCTCCTTTATAACGTCTCTGCTTAAAGTTAATGACAGCTACCAACTGCTACCTTGTCTGATCTTGTAGATTGTAAATAATTTTCGCCCAATTATGAATATTAATACAAATCTAAATGACAATACTTAAAGTTAGAGACATACGAGATGAAAAACATTGTGAATGTATGTTGTAGATAAGTGCAGCTAGTACTTCAGACTAAACTACATCACTGCTACACATACACTTCTCTTTAACGAGGGCTCCTTCTGTTCATAAGTGTTTTTTTTTTTCATTTTTCTTGATGCATTTTTAATGGAATATTATTTCCTAGCACATACTTAACAACTGAATATGGTGTTTATACTAAACATTAAAAAATATAGACATAATAAAATAATAATGACACGGTACCAACTTCTGTGAAGTCATTGTAATGTGCGCTGTGTTCTGTGAACTCTCTCTTTCTCTCTCTTGTCACTAAACGATCCATATATGCTGTGTTTGATGCTTATTTATGTACCTGGTTATATGAGATAAAAAGAGCAGTAAAGTGTTGATCACTAGCAGAAAAAGGTTTTCTAATGCAGTCTCTACAACTCCCATGAGGCTCATTATTAGAACTAAAGTTCCTCATGAATTTAACTTTCTGCTACGCTTAGTGACAGAGGTTCTGCTTTTAATGAGTCTGAGTGCTTCATTTGGTGAGTTTAGAGGAAAATGGAGTCCACAGTGTTAATGCAATGTAATCTTATACTGTCTCTCTGAATTTCTTATCTGCTGTTTATGCTGTTGATATTCTAATGTCTATATATGCTTTTTCCCCTCTCTCTTGTTGTCTTTCCCTATCTTTCTCTTTCCCTCCCTCCCTCTGTCTTTCCCTCTCTCTCCCTCCCTACCTCTATTCCTCTTTCTCCCTTTCTGTTTCTCTTTCCTTTCCTCTCTCTGTCTCTCTCTCTGTCTGTTTCAGTCTCTGAGTCTTCACCTCTTTTTCTCTCCTCTTTCTCTCTTTTTCTCTCTCCCTTTTCAAATCTACACACAGACATATTGGCTAGCACAAATAATAAAAATATGCACTCATAATAACCATTAACTGCATAAAAACACACACAGATATGGTTGTGACCCCTTACAGAAGGAGTCATAGTAAAGCCTTGTTTCAACTGCAACAAGCTACACTGCATTAATGCTGTAGTCTGAGTATCAGCAAAATAAAAGCCAATAGCTCTAAATGTTTCCACATCTAGATGAATAACAACACTGGGTATAATAAAACACTGCAAAACATCTGGAGGAAAGAATGAGTGCATGAGAGAGAGAGAGAGAGAGAGAGAGAAATTCACCATACATTTTCACTACTAACATAACATTGACTACCTTCAATTTCAAGAATTTCCATAACCTCAATAATGTCAATGATCAAATTGTTTTAAAATCCTCATAAATTGAAATTTCCTTGAAACAACAGAACCATTCTGTGCCACCATATATTTGAAAACTGCATTAAATTCTGTTATTATTTAACGCAACCAAAATAATCAGATCCCACTTTTCTTAGCCAGACACTGATACTTCCCCAGCACACCTGTCTCCTCTGAGAAGATGCTGAGAAGATCTTCAAAAGACATAATCTTTAGCGTGGCACCGAACCAGCAGCGGGTGCAGCTTAAAGCAGATCCATTCACTAATTCCAAGAGGTATCTGGTGTTCATAGGTGTTCATTTGTGCACACACAGCTTGTATAATGTCCATAGAAAAGCATTAACAATAAAATGGCATGCTCTGGAGCAGCCGCACGTTAACCTAAGATCACAATGTCCAATGCCAAGCGTCAGCTAGAAAGATATAAAGCCCCTCAGCATTAGACTGTGGAGCAGTAGAACTGTGTTCTCTGGAGTGACGGAGCTCCATCTAGAACCTTTGGGATGAGTTGGAGTGATCCAGAACTAATCATCCAACATCAGTAGCTGATCTCACTAATGCTCTTGTGGCTGAATGCAATCAAATCCTCACAGCAATGTTCCAACCTCTAGTGTAAAATCTTCCCAGTGGAGTAGAGACTAATGCAGTAACAAGAGGACAAAATCCCTATAAACCCCCTTGATTCCAGAAGAAATGTTGAACAATCAGGTGTCTACAAAGATTTTGACATATAGTACAGTATAGACATATGGATACATATGGATATGGAGAGAGATAAAGAGAGTTCACATCTAATTTATCTCAGTTCTGATTCATAAACACAATTGGCAGTGACAAGTTTCAAGACAAAAGCAGGACCGGTCTGGATTGCAATGTCTGTTCTTGTTAAATAACACAGCCTTTACTGTTAAGAAGCATTACTTTAAACAATGTAGACTAAGAGCTCATCATTTTTATTATAAGATCTTATATTAATATTGTTTTTAGTAGAACCATCTGACATTACCTTTATTGTGTTTTTGTAATTATGTGGTTTAAATGTCTCATTTAAATGGCAATGCTGTAACTTAATTTGGCCACGCTAATAAACCTGCATGCAACCGAACTGCCTTGAACTGAAATATGAAAGAAAGAGAGCGAGAATGAGAGTGAGAGAGCGAGAGAGAGAGAGAGAGAGAGAGAGAGAGAGAGTGAATGAGAGAGAGAGAGAGGGATTGTGAGAGAAAGAAAGAAACAGAGAGTGACTGACAGAGAGAGGGAGAGAGAGTGAACGAGAGAGAGAGAGTGTGAGAGAGAGAGAGAGAGAGAGAGAGAGAGAGAGAGATTATAATCTAATTTCTAATCTAGTTTGGAATCACAGAGATGCACTAATTTATTGCCAGTGACCTTGAGATGTCTGAGAGTCACTGTGTATGATGTGACAAATATTGATGCTGTCTGTGCAGCTAAGAAGGACTAAAGATTAGCTACAGATTATAATAAAGTGAATAAAGAAAATTAGATTTTTTTCTAGTTATTGGGATAGGATTCATCTTGGAGCCTAGGTTCTTGCATGCATGTGAGACATGATGAATGCACATGAACTTCTGAAGATATTAGAGGACATAAACTGTAAAAACAAATGTAAGCTGTGGTTTTCATTTTGCTGTACATTGGATTTACATTGCTTGATTAGGTGTTTGTTTCCAAGTAAGAATGTTTGATACCACTTCACTTTACTAGGGTACTGTACATAAGGCTACCTGACACCTACATAAGCTTGTCGTGACAGCTGATATAACCCTACATAAATGTTTATGAATGCTTTTTCCAATAGGCATCATCTTTCATAAAGGCTACTTTAGCTAACTGGTCAATTTGACAAAAGTAATCTTTATAGTGAATGAGGCCTGTTGGAAGAAGCCTGTATAAACATTTATGTTATGTCAGTTGTCATGACAGGCTTATGTAGGTGTCATGTAGCCTTATGAACAGTAACTTATAGTAAAGTAATACCAAATGTTTTTTCATCTCACAAAACAAGACAATGTTATCAACAATCATTTTTTATCAATAACTCACATCATCAAAAAATATATTCTGTACTTAAATGAACCTAAAAATTGTATTGATTGAAAGTTCATGATGTGTTTTTAATAGAATTTCCCAGATTGTTTTAATGAGCTAGAAGTGAAACACAATCACTTCATGCTTTAGATCACCATCAACTTCTAAGAGTTAATACGTATGTAACCTCCCTCTCCAATTTGGAAGAGAAAATTTCTTGCCTGAGCAAAAATTTCGAAATTCCGCTTCGATTTAGACTCATGAACAATTTGGATCTCCTCCTCCTTTGTGGCTGGAGAAAAATGCACTAATGTTTCAGCCAAATGACATTTCCACAATAACAGCTCACTCAACACCTTCTCTGCCATCCATCGTGACATTGTGGCCATTCCACCCGTCCGCCCGATGTCCTCCCCCTCGTCAGGATGCCATGACGGAGTGACATTTTCCTTGTTAGGGGCCTAACGAGGCCAATGCCTCATTAAAGGTTATCTGTTAATTACCGCGACAAGTCAGGGGCAAAGGCTTGGGGAGAAGAGGCAGGCTTCTTATCACATCGGGTTTAACCTTTTCAACAGCCTCCCACTATCCACTATCATCCTGCCCCCGTACACAAACACAACGTCACCACGCACCGGCTCTCTTAGGGGAAACGTGTCGGCCTGAATGGCACGCTGTTAATGTGAGATGCTGTGGAGAAGTGGCTGTGAACTGGAAAGGTCTGGCCACTTGAGGTTTTGTCTGGAATAAGGACACCCTCACTGAGTTCAGTGAAAAACTTGGCAGGGGACTTGTGTCCTGACAAAGCTTTCTAACGCTTAGGTGCTCACCAAAGCATGAGTCACCACTGGATTTATTTATCGTCTCTATCTTGTGCCAAAGACATGCTGCTTATCTCTAGAAGTCCTGGTACGATCTGAAGGTTCGGTATCTGAGCCGATCCAGGCGTATTTTAATAGATCAGTAACAGCTACATTAAGACTTCGCTGTGTCCTGACAAAGCCTTCCAAAACTGGGGCGTTCACTAAAAGCATGGATCATCAGTGAATTTTTTTATCTTGTGTATCGTGTGCCAAGGAATTACATGCTTACATCCAGATGTCCTGACCCAATCTGAAAGTTTGGCATTAGGTATATTTCAGCAGCTCGGTATCAGTTATATTAAGGCCCAATCCCATTTCACCCCTTGCCCCTTAGCCCTTAGCCCTTAGCCCTCTGTTTTGCGTGTTCATGTCTATAGTTAGGGTGTCCCAATTTTTGTTGAGATGGAGGGGTAGGGCAAAGTGTTAGGGCTACATGGCCCTCCAAACAGAGGTTTTTCAAAGACTCACTCCAAACGGAGTGTTATAAGAAAAAAAAAGAAAAACCGGCGAGATGGCTGCGCGAGCGACCAAAGAAACCCACAAATGTGAGTATTTTCTCTGTTAAAAAATTACGATAACCATTGTATCATCTTGGTTTAGTGTTGTTTCAATGTATTATGGTCGTTTTCTTCAAAACAAGCATAAAAATAACATGCTAATGTCTCGGTAGCTAGCTAGCTAACTTTCCCATTCCACCTTAAATAGTCCAGCAGTATTGATGCCTGAAGCGCCAGAATGTACCTGCTTCGAACAAGAAGCTGGCAGATAGCAGACTTCAGCTTCATATCACCAAAGAATTAGCGGTGGGAGATAATAAATAATTGTCTTATACCCCTCTTTGAAGGCATTTAATACGCTAAATGTAACTAAAGCCCAGCAGTGAGGTTGCTGAACTGTTATCACTGAAGATGGGCCGGGTCACCTACAGAGCACCGCTAGTGGCCTGTTAATGAAGCAATGTTTTTTTTTTTTTTTTTTTGAGGGTTGTCCCATTTCGCAGGTCAAGATTTCAACCATTACCCCTTGTAACTCAGTTCCAAAGGGTTAGGGTGACACTCAAAAACAAGGGGTAGGGGTAAAAAGAAGAAATGGGATTGGGCCTAAGTCTGAGCGCACTGGAAAACTTCCAAATCTGAAGTGTTCACCTAAAGCATGCTTCGTTTGCCATCTCTGGATTTTATTTATCTTGTTGATCTTGCCCCAAGAAGGTCAGCTTATCACTTCACTATAAGCTTACTTCAGTCAAATACCTTCAACATGCAGTGTGAGTGATGAGGCTGGATGTTATCACAACTGGGTTTTATTGACAACAAAGAACAAGAACTGAGAATAATACAAAAGAATATGCTACATGACTTATAAACAAAAACATAAGCACATGGCAGGAAACCATATGGCCATGACACACGGGCAGAAACAGGCACACAAAGGGGAAAACTGGGGGATCTCTGTCGTAGCGCCTGTTTGATCCTGATGCAATGTTTAAATCAAATGTTAACCCCAAATCTAATACCAATATCCCCTCCAATGAGCATATATAAGATACTGTTATCTATAAAAATGGATGCAAGATGGCTATCACTACTGTTTCTATCCATACAATACACTTTCTCCATTTTATAAAGATATAGCACACAGTATTCAGTATTGTGATGAGTGTGCTGCCTCCATTTTGGTAGGTAACTTCAAGTTCATTTGGCACCGCAGTGGCAGTTTATTATGCCATAAAGCCATAACCAAACCATCCGAGGCAGTAAAAAACATTTTTAAATACTCAGTGTAAAAGTCATTTTAAAGCATATTAACTAAGACATTTGAGCATATTGCATTTTCTTTATTTGATTTGATGTTGTAGCAATAACTGAAAGCTGAAAACGGCTGATATTTCCCTCTGTGTTACTTCTGCTACATCCCAAAATGTATACTAGCACACACAGTAGTGTGTAAAAAAGAATGCAGCATCATTAGAAGCACCGCTGCTCTCAGGAGATCCCCATTCAAAGAGGCAGGAGCCTGGTCTTGTATGTACGAAAGTAACTGCCTGAATGCTCCCAAGATGGCTGCTGATAAGACATTCCCATAATGGCCTTGATGCGGTTTGAAGCAAGTGTATAGTGATTTAGGCACGCAGTTTGCACAATGCTAACTGATGGAGTATAAGCTTTCCACTACTTGTTAGCTACATTAGCCTTGTAGTTCTAGTGCAAAACTAAAGAAGCAAATGTCTTGGCTGAGTGACTACATACGAGGTAATGAGGATGTTGTAATTCTTCTCCAATTATTGCTTTAAGAAGAAGCTATACTGCTTTCCTCATTATTGCTCTTTAAAAAGAGATGCTACACTCCAAGTGTGTTCCCCTTTCTGTTGGTGCAATATTAAACAATGAGTTGCTCTAAACAAATGAGGCTTTTTATCTAAATGAACCTAATGTCTGCTGTTTTAGCCAGCACAATATAAAGCAGTGTCTATCAGGTTCATACACTCTAAAGAAAAGCAGACTTACATAATCCCTCTGTCTGTCTCTCTCTGGCTCTACACCCAGAGCAAGGCCAAATTTCACACGTACAGTATGACAATGCCTCTTCCTGGCAACCTCTCTTTCTCTTTTCAGCAAATCCACTGAGAGAGAGTGCCTGAGGGTGAGAGAGATGCAGTGCAGAACAGCCTTGTGCTCCTCCTCGAGGAATCTCAGGGAATAATGGGAGCCAGTCAGCCTGTCTCAATGGAGACACCATGAACACGTTCAGCTCGGTGTCACTGGCTGCTTCAAAGAAATAGCAGCACGAGAAAAAAGGAGAGCTGCAAAGGTCACCGATCAACAGCTCTCAGAAGAGTGAAGGGTACTGCAGTATGTCCCTTAGGATGTGAACTCTATCAATGTCAATGGTGCCTTCAAAAAGGCCTTGAGGAGGTGATTTAGGAATAAGAGGCGAAATAGAGAGGTTTGAAGGTGGACATACAAGAGGATTATGACTAACTAAATGCTTTAAGGAATACTTTAAGGAATCGTTTCACAAAAAAAAATTTAATTTCTTCGTTTAACTTAAATCAAGCCAACTCATAAAAGAGAAAAATAATAATAATAAAAAATCTCCTTAATGGTGCTGTAGTTTCTACTAGACCAGGGGTCGGCAACACGTGGCTCTGGAGCCGCATGTGACTCTGTTGCACTATAATAAAGCTGCTGATCGTTCAACACAGTTTTAACAAAAAATGGTCTTAAAGGCTGGAGTTCATGTAGCCTACAACTGCTAATTCACCCTTTAACCTTGAAGGTCAGCACACAGACTGCTGGTCACCATAGCAAAGCAGAAAACAGTCTTGCCTAGCTAGTAGCTAATGAAAAAGCAAAGAGAAATATTTAAGACAAACATCGATAATTAGGAGATGAATGGTCTTATTTGCACTTATAATCACTCCAGTTGGTTTCCTGATACGTTTAATCTGCAACGAGAAACTGTCATCACTAAAACATTACAAAGCTGAAGTCAGCTTCTCGCTCGCCAGCTTCTTGTTTGAATTTTCTCGTTCCACCTTAAATGGTGCAGCAGTTATATTCTGGCGCCTCAGGCACCATTTAAGGTGGAACGGGAAAATTCGAAAAAGGAGCTGGCAAATTAGAAGCTGACTTCAGCCTTGTGAAAAACATTGAGAGACATTTTACAAGAGACAGTTCTATTTTTGAGGAAAGGTTTCCGGCCAGAGATGCATGAAAAGCGACTATAGCCGAGCAAAGTAAGTCTGTGTTTTTGTTTATATTATATTTTTAGCATATACTAGGACATTAGCATGTACTGAGACAAATTTACAGCCAAAATGATAAAATGGACATAAAAAGTTATGGCTCTCAAAGTGGTTTGATTTTTGTTGAAAAGACAAAATGGCTCTTCTAAACATCAGGGTTGCCGACCCCTGTCCTAGACAATAAGATCACATAGAAAGAAAAAGGATACTTTTGCTTAAAGGTGCAGTGTGTAAGATTTAGTGGCATCTAGCAGTGAGGTTACAGACTGCAACCAATTGAATACCCCTCCCTCACCCCTCCTTTTCCAAGTGTGTGGTAGAACCTATGGTGGCTGTCAGGTTTTCTGCCATCGTCTTTCCCAGTGTTATTTTGCTTCTCCATGTTTTTGCTTCTTTGACAATAAGGATTCACCCTGTCTTGCTTTTTTTGTGCTAAATAATAAGTATGATCCTCCATTTGTCAAAATTTGGGTTCTCAAACTTACAACACAAATTGGTTAGTTCAGCAAGAAGAATCAGCAACCACTGATAGTTACAGGTGATTATACACAAATGAAAACAGTAGATTCCCCTTAATCTTACACATTGCACCTTTAAGTCTCCTGCTGATTTGATGTTTCTCTTGAGAAGAAGACCCCAGTGATCTTACGTGTTTCCTTTTGAGTTTTAGTAGAAAATTCAATAAGGTCATATATAGTTCTCAGATTTGCCAAAATAATAACACTCAGATGGAACAGAACTATCTCATGTCTCCTTTCTCATCTAATGTTATTTCTCCAAAATATTTTTAGGATTATTACCTTTAAGTCTCCTGAGCCACCAAAGAGCAAAATTTGAGTAATTTACATCTGAGAAGCAGCCTAGACATGTTTGATGTCTGAAGTTTGTATCTTTTGCAATCGAGCAATGAGATTAGCAAACAAGTAACAGAAGCAATTAAAACCACCAGCTTAGCACTATTCAACTCATGCAGTGGTTGCCTCAAACTACATTGTGTTAAGTAATCTTAAATAGACTTGCTTATGTGCTTTCTAACACAGTATATCATCCTGTTGTCTATAAAAACACATCACATAGCAGAAAACAGTGCTAGAGCAGATATCCTGAAGCCTGAATTTTGTCTGCACTTTTCTAAGTTTTTGTAGATCACAGTATGTCATACAGTGTCAGAAACCACATAAGCAAGTCTATTTGAGACTCTAGTAGTGTAGGAGCAAAGAGTGGGTAGAGAGAGTGAGGCCGAGAGCAAGACAGAGAGAGAGTGATTGAGTATACAGAAGAAGTTTGCAGCTGTTTGATCCATGTCGGTGTCAGTGGTTGCTGAGGCAGCAGAATGCAGACATATTTACAGATCACTCACTGCTAATGTACTCCACACCATTAAACCACTGCCGCCACAGCAGCCAGAGCTGTTGCCCTGGAGAGCTCCCCTAACAACAGGCCATTCCTCTGCTATACAGCAGCAGAGATTTCAGTGAGACTGGAGTCAGTGGAGTATAAACACAAAAATGAGGTACATGGGATTGAAGAGAATGAAATGTGCACAGTGTGAACCAACTTACTGACAGTTATGAGTGGCAGCACCGAGTCACACTCTTAAAAATGTACTTTTAGGGAAAGAAACTGGTATAGAACCTTTATATTATGTGGAAGTCATTTAACCCTTTCAGACTGAATGTGTTGCTGCTGCCAACTTCACAACTTTTTTGAGATGACAACAAACTTTCCATGTTAAACTACAGCAGCTGGGTTTTCTGACCAAATGCATTATGTGGAACTGTGTGTCACACATCCCTGTGAAATCCTAGGCCTGATCTTTACTACATCTGCCGAGTCATCTGTATTATCCGCCTGTAATCTCAGATCACAGTGTGCACAGATACAGATGGTAGCCAATCAAAGGATAAAATACACCATCAAGCAGATCCAATCAAAGCAGGTATTTAGCTTTAGAGACACTGCTGTGGTTTCATTTTTGCTGCCGTAGCTGTAGTGTTTAAATGTGACTACTGGATCTCAGCGCAACTTTTGAAATATTGAAAACATTTGACAGAGTTGGTAAAAAAGGTGTTTTCACAAGATGGATGCTTAAACATTTGGCACTTTCAGTCAGTTGTAATTTGTCGATCGTTTGATTTATTTATTTAAATTGTTTTGTTAGGTATCATTTCATTGGGCCTCATTCTCCAACTGTTCTGACATTCTCCAGTGTTTTCTTACTTGGGGTTTGTTCTTAGGTGAGAACAGAATCTACACACACTCAGGAGCACAAAGGTGTGAACTGCGGTTGAAGCAGATGTCATGAATCTAAACAAGATTCTTTTTAGGACTTTTTTCAAGAACAAATTTTAGAAAAAACTTAGATATTAGATAAAGATATGAGTGAATGAGGCCCAATGTTTTTCTTAGTAAAAATGTGAAAATCAAGAAGCAAACTTTAGACACTAAACATGTCTTGGCTGATCGACTACATTTGGGGTAAGTGGAAAATTTGTAAATTTGATTTTGCCAAAATATTGCTCTAAAGAACCATCTACTAAAAGGAAGGGCCAAAAGTGTTTCTTCTAAGGCAGGGTATACAGTTGTATCCACAAAGAGACAGTGTGGCTGCCAGTCGTCAGTCCAAACAAGCTGGATCACACCTGATTCTTGTTGTTTATTAAATTGGTCTCAGTCTTCAACAACTGATAACTTGAGCTCCTGCCTTGTTGGAAAGAAAATCTGCAGTCACACTGGATCTGTGCAGAAAAGATTAAGATCGGACACCCCTGTTCTATGATATCACTCTAAGAACCTTTTTTAACCCTTTATTTTTTACACGTTATTGCTTAATCTATAGTCTTGATTCGAGCCTGCAAGAGTTCTGCATCTGGATCCAAAAGCAATTTGATTAGGAATAGAGCTGATCATCTGCTGAATAGGTAGCACTAGTACGAGAGTGGTCTATATCAGAATCGGAAATAACCGGTTGAATATGGCTTATTGCTGTTAAGACTTCAAAGGATAAATCAGATACATATCTGAAAAAAAGATCACATACAGTCATAAAAAGTCATAAAGTCATAGGCGCCTAAGCATGTGCCAGTAGAAACACCATGTTATTAGAACAGATGCAAATGAACATAAATACAGTGAAAAGTGACAATAATAAAGTAGTTGAGACCTTGTTAGCTAGTTAGAGCAATGAAGTTTGGCTCCAAGTGTTTCTTAAACACCCCTACCATCACGTAGACTTGTTAATTTCTTAATTTAACATATTGAAGCACTGATCAGCCAAACCAGGTATTGGATGCTAACAACGATTAAATTTATACTCACACACACACACAAACACACACACACACACACACATATATATATATGTATATATATATATATATATATATATGTGTGTATGTATAAAAACAGGCTACCTGATAGCGAAAGCCCACGAGAAGTGGTTCACTGTTAAACGTAATTTCCGATAACATCACTTTTAACCACTCTGCTTTGATTTGAATCATTTCTCCATTTCTGGAACCAGATGTGGGTCAACCGTATGTTGTGAGACCCAGCATAATGGAAGGGAAACCATAAAATCACATTAATCGTGTGTGTGCACTCCAGCTTTCATCTCGCCTCTCCTCTTGACTGGGTGAATCATCTGGTTAAAGGGCGCTTTGCAGAACCACTGACAGAAAGACCTACTGAACTTTTCCCTTTACCACGTCACTCTCCACACAGCTGCCAAAAGCAAGGCCATGCGGTCAAGTCAAATATCATGTTATCAGTGTGCGTGTGTGTCCATCCTGAAGACAAAGAGCGCGTAACCAAACCACCCCGAGAGGCACATTTATTCCAGACATATGAGCTCTTAAAGCTCCCCCTCAGCCATGCGCTACTTGGACCTGAAACGCGCCGGTTTCACCCCGTGGGCGACCATGTTTAAGAACAGCCAAATTGTTTCTGACCGAAACTGTCACTCCAGCTCCAGTCCCCACGCTGCCTACAGACACAGGACACAGCACTGAATGGCAAACTTCATCTTCTCTCCATTCTCTCCTCCTCCTCCGCTCGTCCATCTTTTCTCTCAAGGGTGAGCTATCCATCTGTATTCTCTTTATCAAAGGAAAGGTCACCAGTGCTGTACTATAGGACTACTCCAACGTTGCTGTACTGCGACCCTGGAGAGGTTAGAGAAGGGCTGCAGTCCAAATTAAATTACAGTCATGTACAATCAACTCACTGCCTGCCTTGGGTAACTACGAGAAGGTGGCTATGACAAAAACACAGCTGCTTCATCCAATCAGCTAATGCATCCTTTCCTAAAAAACAAAACCAGCCATCTCTGTCATAAGCATAATTACAATATAGAGCAATTACAGTACAGTCCAAAACACAGAAGGTCATTATAGCAAGCTCACAAGCTATATAGATTCTACCCACTCGTCCTCTTCTCTGGATAGTTTGCAACTAGGATGATGAAAAAATGTAGTTAGTCCAAATTTCCGCTTACCGTATGTCTAGTTTGGATGTTAGTGTGAGAATATTATGATGATGATGATGATGCGCTGGGATCACAGTAACACTTTCTTTGACAGAGTAAAAGTACAGTAAAGAGGAATTCCACAGAGTTTTCAAAATTTCTGCAAAGTTCAGAGTGGTTTGATATGAAATGGTGATTGTAGAGAAACTTACAGACAGAGGTTTCTTTATAGTAGTGATGATAGGAACCAGGGGTCGCAATGTCTACAACAATGTAAATATATGGCTATGGAACATATGCATGTCTTCTGAGCTTATATGCAATGATAATTATAAAATAATGATAAAACTGGAAAAAAGATTTGTTTTTGGCTCCATGCTATCTTGCTGTTTTATAGTATGTACAGCTCTGCCAGGGAAGTATTTTTTTTTCAATATGGTTTAGCTCAAAAATTTGCCTCAGAACTATCGTTAAACAATGTCTTATGCAGTGATTTGGAAACCATTTCATGTAATAACTTTGTATGAGGGAGCTTTTACAGACATTAAACTAAATAAATTCAGACATCTGGTTCCACTCACCACTGTGAACAATTCTGACTCTGTAAGTTTCTCTATGGAACATGATATTTCACACCAAACCACTCTGAATGACTTTGTTTACATATTCATCATTTAATTAAACAGGAATTTTGAAAAATCTGTGCAATTCTCCCTTAAGTTTTATATATTCACTAGGTAGGTGTGTGGTACTAACACGAAAGTACTGGGTAATTATATTGAGAAACATGATAGTTATTATTGTTGAGTTATTGATCTAAATTACACTGAAATGTCCGACAGGTCTTAGCCACTAACTGGATAAGTGTGTGGTACAAATTCTAAAGATGCTGTGTAAGTACTTGGGGTAAAATGATAATAAGTAAAATTAAATCTAAATTTCATTGTAAATTTCATGTCTAAGCATGAAAATAAAAAAGAAAAAATTCTAAGCACCAGGTAGTTGCATGGGTTAAAAAGATGATACAACATCACTTAAAGACATGACAGTCTTATATGTACCTGTCTATTACTTAGAAAATCTGGGCTGTAAAAGAAAGCAGTGATTCTTACTATGGCTTTACTGGGTCCTTATCATTAACCTTGTATGACTGTTCTGATTTACTTTCCTGCCTAAACATGTGCCATTACAGTGAAATTTACTGTGAGTTTGTTTGTACTTACCACCTTGCTACTCCACATAAATATCAACTTACGAGATATTTTATTATGTCCCTCTATGCTTTAATCGCTAGAACCGTTTTGGCATTGCTATGTCATTTAGGTATACTGTGTTGGCAAAGGTTTAAGGTTTGAACCACACTTACCCCATTAATAATAACAACCTGTTGGGCATTTCAGTGTAATTTATTTGAAATGAAATTCAATAGAACTTATCATCGTGTTACTCAAGCTAATTACCTAGTACCCAGTTTCTAAGTCTCATTTACCTTTTTAATACCTAGAACCTAAAGGACAGTAAAAGAAAGCATTGCCAGGTTATGTAAGCAAAATAGCACTTAAATGAGCTCTAATCTGGGGCTTATTGAAATGTGTTGTATGGTATTTCTGTCTTAATTCTGTAATTTGTACTTTCTATCTAAAGCAGGTATCAGCATTGGCATTTGTTTCTGGCTCATAGATAGTTTAGACTCTAACCTATTCATACTAGCTAGAATAAATTTCCTGAGTGGTCAACAAAGTATCTTTGTATGTCGCTCTGTATGTCGATAAGAGCGTCTGCTAAATGCTGTGAATGTAAATGCAGTACTTTTCCCATAAATGCATTTGACCAGAAAAGTTTGACTCTGAGAAAATGATACACAATGCGGAAGGTCTACCTCATCTGTATGTGAGCATGAACGAAGCCAACTGTTCTTATGTCCCTTGTGTCATTAGCAGCCCTTATATCTTAAACTAGAGAGGGCACAGTACTACTTTTTCTTTTCATCACCCATATTGATGTTGAAACCTTGAGTATTAGCTAATAATTATCCAATATTCTTCCTTTAAAAACCGCTAAGCTTTATATTTTTATTCAAAGCACTTCACTTATACACAGGTAACAACATCACCTCACACAGTGTGAGTGTGTGCTTTGTTAAAGGATCCAGCATTTTCTGAAGATCTCAGCTTGACACAGTATCCAGATTTGGATCATTGCCATCACTATCTAAATCAAATTGATATTGTATCACTACCTGCCTGTATATTAACAAAATCTATCTTATTATTTATTTATATTTTTTGTCCCTTTCCTTAAAATGGATGAAGTAGATGGGAAACATTAGGTTATGAGTCGCCAACAAACTGAAGTATGAGTTTAAATTTTAATTCGCTGGAGAGGCTGGTTTAGAGTTGCATTGAGTTGGTCCTTTAGAGATACGTATATGTGTAGTGCATGAACTCAGTTATGGCTCCTTCAACCTAACAATAACTGATGAGTGGAAGTGTAATAATGGAAGTGAGAGGTCTGAAGTAGCATGGAAAGGTGTAGGAAGAAATATATGGAGAGATGTGAATGAAACCTGCCTCAGCATCGTTTTAAACCTCTCGTCATATAGCACCGTCGAGCACCTCAACATGCTCAGACTCTTCACCATAACACGCAACCATTTAAAGCATAAACGGCTTAGAGCATATAACAGACACTGTATCATTCTTTCGTCCCAGTGACAGAGGAGCCAACTGCACTCTCCCCAGACAACATGTGGCACGCCTGAATGTTAAACCTGCATCCTAGCTGTAGGGAAAATCTCTGTTGTGCAGAGCACTGCTTTGAACAGCTGCACCCTCTGGGCAGGATGTGCATTATTGATCTGCCACAACCATGTGCAGGAGCACACACACAGACAGCAACCTCACACATGAAAACTACTATGTTTTGCTAGCAAGATTAGCTATAAACATTAATTTATTTTTCTCTGATTTTATTCCAATGATTTAAAAAAATCTACTAAAAATGTCTTGATTTTTTTTATATATAACTGTAGGAGTTCTCTTAAGGCCAATCCTTGAGGATTGACAACCCAACCCAATTACACTCATCAACCATGCACTAAGATAATGCACAGAAACCATGTTCTAGCAAACAAATAGAAAATTATTCCCTTCCAACAGCTAGCTAACACACAGAAACCATATGGCAAACAAAGACTTTCAAAATTACACTTGCAAACCGTGTACTAGCAAGATAATGACCATGCATTAGCAAACTAATGCACAGAAAATCACACACACCAATGTCATGCTAGCTCACACCAACCATGCACTAGCAAAATACTAACCAAGCATTGGTGAGATAACTTGTGCTAGGAAAATACTAACCATGTAGCATCACGATGCTAGCAAAAAACTAAATAAATAAGATAATTTGCCAACCAAAACACTAACAGAGCCATTAAAGAGGAGTCACTTCTTATTTCTCCCATTATATCAAAAACATGACTGCAAAATGCCAGAGGGCACCAGCAAGTGAGTCCTAAATGAATGGGGTGAATTGAGCTAAATGGCTAAAAACAAAGTTAAATTAGTTTTTAGCCATTTTTTCCAGGACCTTACTTTAATTTTGGAAGTAGAAGGATGTATTTCACTAAAAAGCAAATCTATCTGTATATTTCCTTTTGTGTTAGCACCCAGGCTTTGGTCAGCGGCGTGCTAACATTACTGCTACAGAGTGCTGATTGTTTAGAGAGTGGAGTAGCTCATTGGCTGATTGAAGTGGTTCGTGCTAGCGGACGTCATGAATGTACATGAGGCACCATCATAAAGTCCCATAACTGGAGTCCAAAAGTGCCTAGGGGCAAAATAGCAAAATACTAAACATGTACTAAGCTAACTCACAACCATGTACTAGCTACTACCCATGTACTAGCAAGCTAATTCATCAACCATGTGTTAAATAGCAGGCTAATGAGGAGAAGTGTAAACTATTATATCCACATCCTCAGACACAGACCAGCACTCAAAAATATTCAGAGTCACACAAGCACACTGAGAGACGTGGGAGGAGAGGGCGCACATGTAATCACACAGTCACACAGTGAGAGGCTGGAGCCACAGCAAAATTTGCTCATGTTCCCTGTTCACCTGATGAATCACCACACTGCCCCGAGAAACATCATCTACACTCTGCAGACACGGACACTGACAGAGCACCATTTAGCTCTCTTCTCTACACCTCACACCATCCTTCTGTCTCTCTCTGCCGCTCTCTATCTGCCTCATTCTTCGACTTCATCTCTTTTCTCAGTGAATAGATGGTTCTGTCAAGTACATGTCTGACCGCTACTAACTCATTTCTCTCTCTCTCTCTCTCTCTCTCTCTCTGTCTCTCTCTCTGTCTCTCTCTGCTACTCTCTGCCACTCTCTGCCACTCTCACACTGCTAACTTTGCTTCTCTCAAGGTCACGCCTGGCTTTGCGGACAGTGGCTGCTGTCAGTGCCACGGAAGTCATCTATTTCCATGCCAAGCTCTTTTGGCATAGTAGCCCAGGTCAGACCCTGAACACTGTCTGACTGGGCAGCCTCTCTGACCCATGCTTCACCATCGCCATGGCAACACCCTGTCAATTACACACCATACAGATACCAGGGTTACTCATAACTCAAGGGCACAGAGAGAGACAAAGAGAGATTGTGCATTCCAGACAACTTATTGGAAAGTTGGAACCTCTAACTAGTAAAAGTGCATGGAACAGCACTTGATGTCAGAGTGAACTGACTTTTTAGTCTGTTAAAATACTTTGTTCAGTCCAATTTCCTTCATGGCACAGCAAGCTTCCAGAGACAAAAAGAGTCAAGGCTTCGGTTCCAAGAATTTGGGAATCAAGAGTGAACTCCACAGCTTTGGACCTGGTTCAAATTTGGCATCTCCTGCATACACATGTGTGAGATATTCTGCTGCTGTTACTGTTTAGACAGTTTAGACTGTTTTTTGTACTATATGCAATCTTTGCACTTTACTTTTACTTTCGCCAAAGTGGAAAACAAAGTTAAGTATTCAATTTGTAATAAAATCTGGCTTACAATAAAACAATAATGCCACTGCTGAAACATCTACTCACCAAAAGGAGCTGACAGAGGAGAATCAGCCAAGCTTGCAGTTTAGCTATCCCTATAAATCAGCTCAGTTAATTTAGCTAGAATTAGCTCTCCAAATTGCCTTGCTAAGATCTAATAGGTCAGTATAATTTAACTGATATCTCCTGTCCCTGAGGAACAAATGAGATGATAGCTGAAGTTGATATGTGAAGATCCTTTGTCATTCAACTGATAAATCATAATGGTATATTATAAACTCAATTACCATTGTATTCTTTTGCTAGATCTGGATTTTTGAAATGGAAATTGAGAAAAAAATCAACTCTTGGACGATTGCATTTATTCTCACCACAAAGGAGTCGACTCTAAGACACATTTGCATATATTTACAATCTCTTCTTTAACCTGTAAAACAAACATCAGCTTCTCAAATCCAGCCATGTTCTTTGTTCATACACTATATTGCGAAAAGTATTCGCTCGTCTGCCTTCACACGCATATGAACTTGAGTGACATTCCATTCTTAATCCATAGGGTCGGCCCACCCTTTGCAGCTATAACAGCTTCAACTCTTCTGGGAAGGCTTTCCACAAGGTTTAGGAGTGTGTTTATGGGAATTTTTGACCATTCTTCCAGAAGCACATTTGTGAGGCCAGACACTGAAGTTGGGCGAGAAGGCCTGGCTCACAGTCTCTGCTCTAATTCATCCCAAAGGTGTTCTATTGGTTGAGCTCAGGACTCTGTGCAGGACAGTCAAGTTCTTCCACACCAAACTCGCTCATCCATGTCTGTTCCTTTCACTGGAACTAAGAGGCCGAGCCCAACTCCTGAAAAACAACCCCTCACCATAATTCCACCCTCCACCAAACTTTACACTTGGCACAATGCAGTCAGACAAGTACTGTTCTCCTGGCAACCGCCAAACCCAGACTCGTCCATTGGATTGCCAGACGGAGAAGCGTGATTCGTCACTCCAGAGAACACGTCTCCACTATGCGCCTCAGCATGCGCTGACCCCGCTCTGTCATTTTACGTGGCCTTCCACTTTGTGGCTGAGTTGCTATCGTTCCCAATCCCTTCCACTTTGTTATAACACCACTGACAGTTGACTGTGGAATATTTAGTAGCGAGGAAATTTCACGACTGGACTTGTTGCACAGGTGGCATCCTATCACAGTACCACGCTGGAATTCACTGAGCTCCTGAGAGCGATCCATTCTTTCACAAATGTTTGTAGAAGCAGTCTGCATGCCTAGGTGCTTGGTTTTATACACCTGTGGCCATGGAAGTGATTGGAACACCTGAATTCAATGATTTGGATGGGTGAGTGAATACTTTTGGCTATATAGTGTATGTCATCAAGCTACACACACTTCCCATATCTGACTTTCTTTGAAAAGCAGCATGAGCTTTTAGAGGCTGGCATTACTTCTTTATCCAGTCATTTAGGATGAGGCTAAGGCCATACTCAGTGGAATCATATTTAATAAAATCCAGAAATAAGTAGCTCTTCAATCTGGTAACAGCTTTATTTCTCCATGAGCCATGGACAGTACATGGGTGCATGTTTATGTCTATGCTATGAGTTAACACAATCTGTAAAGCAGGAAATTACAAGAATGGAAACTACACACTGTCAACCAGAATAGATACTTCTGATTAACTAGCCTTCAGCTCAAGCAATAAGGATGTTCTTTTCCCACCAAACAGAAAAACATATATTAGCAAAGACCCAAAATAGAGCTCAAACCGATAGCACAGTTGTAGCCTGGGTAATAAGCTCCACTATTCCGGTATTGCCACAAACTTCATAGACCGAACAGTCTGAGGACTCACTTTGAAGTCATCAACAAGAGGCGTAAATAATGAAGAGCCTATTCTGTGTGTTAGCTGAATTACTTCATTTTTGAATCACTCTTATTGTGTCTGTCCTTTTAGTGCCCCATGATGTTAACGGGCTAATTATCTTCTTTTGTGTCACATGATGCTAACTAGCTATCAGCATGTGATTTTATTTTGATGAAGAGACTCACTAAAGCTGCATCCCATACAAATAAGTTAGTAAAAAAAAGTATTCAATTCAGAGCACACATTTTAATTAGTAATACCTCCCCAGACCTTTTCCACATACCGAGATCTGTTGGGCTGAGAAAGCTCGTTTTTAAGTACCTTTGAGAGTTAAACAGCAATTCTTCATGGGCATAAAAGTCCTGAACTGTGTCCTAGGCTTGCCTTTCTTTCTGGACAGTAGTGAAGAGCGTGGGGCAGTTTTTTCTCCATCTTCATTGCAAATGAAGTGAAGGGAGGAGAAGAAATATGGTAATGCAGCTGAGCTGAGGTCCATAATAAAGCCTCAAGGCTGCCGGACTGTGAAATATGCAACTAGAGATCTGACCCCAAATGCAGGTCACTCTACCACTGCGGGGTATCGGTGAATCACTCAAATGCACATAGAGACACACCTTGGGCCTCTTTTTAAAAATTCCATCCACAGATTTGGTCTTATATCCTGAGTTTGCTGAAAGCGTTGCCAACCCTGAACTGTTAATTGTGGTATGAAACCTTGCTTACATGTGCATAAGTGAAGACAGACCTCTTTGGACATTCAGCAATTCTAGAACTTTTATCCATTACCTCATGCAGAAAGTAAGATAAAGCATATTGATATTATTGATCTGTTGTCCATTGTCCATTGTTGTGCATTCTAAGACAAGCATAGCCTTGTGAATAACTACACAATGTATCTCTCTACAAACTATTCATCATGTGTTTTATATGTGGATGGGTTGTGTCAGGGGTGTAACAAGTCATTCCCAGACCCATGTGCAAAGCTTTTGGACCAGGCAACCTCACATATGTCACTGGGGGTATTTCACAGAGCAAGATTTCTCGATTAGCCTGATAACTTAGGCCAAAACACAAGCTTGCCCAAGGAGAAGGAGAAGAATATTCCTACTGGGCAATCCTCAACTTTTGGCTTAAGTTATGCATCTTACTAGACATCCTGCCTTAAATGCCCAATAAATGATAAAATGGGAGACAACAAAAAAGTTGTGTATCGCTGCTGTCAGAACAAAACCTCATATCTCCATTTTTGCTGTTTTTCAGTTTTTGACATAATTTGAAAATGCCTCTTGCCCTTTACATTGTGTGTAAATTTCATGCAGAATGGGCCAAAAGAAACAGCCCAAAATGACTTGGAAAAATGTCTGGTCCCCTTGACTTACATTAAAAGTAAAGTATGTTTTTTCCTTCTTCTGTAAAGTTGTCATTTTGGAGATACAAGGTTTTGTTCCGGCAGCAGCAGTAAGCAACATGCATAAATGTGTCTTAGTATTATATCGGTGGAGGTTTTAGTCTTTAGTATTAGCCTATTTTAAGTAGCCTACATTCCTGGAACGCTCTTACATCCAACATATCCTCACTGCACTCATCACAGTGCTAAGAACAGTTTTCAAACCGACTTCGCATCAGGTAGAAACAACAGAGCTGGCATGATTTCCCAAACATATTCAAACTAGTTACATTTAGTGAAGGTAAGTTCAGTTACGCCAAAAAGTTCCATTTTTATTCATTAAAAGTCTGAATTAGCGATGTATTCACAAGTCAACTTTATTATTATCTCCATACAGTGAGGTTCAGTCCCTAACCAGCTTAAGGGGAGCGCATCCATTTTCTAGTCATCTCAATTTTTTATAACATAAGCGATAGAAGTCAAGGGGGTCCAGACTGTAAACATAGCAACGAAGTAAAATACAATGTAAATAGCTAAAACATCATATCACGACCGTGCAAACTTCACATGAATGAAATAACTCATATAGGTCTTTGTTTAAGGTGTGTAAAGTGTGTTCAGCAGATGGAGAAGTTCACTACACAGATGAATCCAAAACTGAGGTTCTTTTTATGTGTTTTTGGCTTAGAAGTGGGTTAAAAACTATCGGGATATCGGGTGTCTTT
This sequence comes from Colossoma macropomum, assembly GCF_904425465.1. NCBI lineage: Eukaryota > Metazoa > Chordata > Actinopteri > Characiformes > Serrasalmidae > Colossoma > Colossoma macropomum. The sequence continues at coordinate 14,416,766 of NW_023494795.1, read as the reverse complement.
TACAAGTCCCCCCAGGCATATTCTTTGACCATATAAGAACTGAAAGATCGACAAACAACACCACATAGCTACAGTTGCTAAGCAGACTAAGAAAATAATGTAGTGCTTGGAACTGGTCAACTATATATTGATAAGAAGCAGAAGCAATTATGTATTGATAACATAAGAAGCAGAGACGATTCATGGGTTCCCCAAAATGCACGCTTGCATGCAAGTGCATACTCTGTATACCCAGATGCTATGCCACTGGGTTGTGTGCCCTGTTTGGGAGAATGATGACCAAACACCAGGCCTTTGAAGTCAGATATTCTTCCTCACAGATAAGAACGGATGAGTTTCCAGGCATTTTCCAGATTCTCAAGATTCTCTCTTGAAAGATTTTGCATCAATGTTGAAAACATTCCAAGCAGACTTTCACATAGGCTTATAAATAAATGCTTTTCAGTGCCTAATATTTATGATCATGGCAGCCTGAATCAAAATCAAATCGTGAATTATGACTCAGATCACACAACATGAATTCTGATGCACCCACTTAAAGACTCCAGCAGAGTTATGATCTTCTTTCCTCGCTGCAGAGCAGGTCAGTTCATAATGAGAAGTTTATGAGAGCACTCCTCCACAGATGGAGAGACAGAGAGAGAGAGAGCGAGAGAGAGAGAGAGAGGAGTGTTCTCACACATACTTGGCCAAACAACAGGCACATTTAGAGCCAAAATGGCCGTATTAATTATTCATAGAGCTGGGAAAATAGGCCTTTGCAATATTTATCCGTGATATTGACTTGACAGTGAGCGACTGCCAGAGCAGTCACCCAGCCACACGCTGAGGAGGGCTCACGACCCCCGCAGCTGAGCGTCCCAGCCTTCCCACGGGCCAGATTCAATTAAAGAAAACATACACATACACACACACCCACACAAACACACCCAGGGAATTAACCACGCTCTTGCACAAACATGCAGACTTTTAAACAAATATTCATGACTTTATACACACAAATGACCACAGATTTGCAAGAAGACACATTTGCAAATACACACAGAAACAAACACACACAGACTGCACATCCACACACACGCGTTAATTAGATTACTGTCAATCAGTAATGCCCCGCCAAGTATAAAGGACAGTAAGAGCACGCCTAATACAAAATGCAGGGGCTCCTCAGGAGAGCTGAAAGATTAATCGTTGTTATATCAAAATCGCAATTTGAAACAGTGCAATTTTTAAATCACAAGAACTGCAATTTCAATTATAGCCTTGATTATCAACAATGTTGTCTTATATTTTAAGTGGGGAAATAAAAAAATAAACACAGAATTTATAAACTGTCTATAGATGAGTCAGAAAAGAGAAGCAACCAAACACCCCTGTGCTGTGAATCACAATTATATCACTGTCACCACATTGGTTAAAAAAAAATGCAATTACTTATTTTCCCAAAACTGTTCAGCCCTTCTCATGAGTAGCACAACTGTCAAAGAAACAGGTCTCAACAGGACTTTGAATCCAGTTTCCAGCTCTTCCACCAATAACTGGTAGGTGTGACACTAGGTGGTTAATTGCTTAGATCAACAGTTCAGTTAAACACTAGTGATTTCAAAACACTGAACCAGAAACTGAATTCAAGGTCTGAATTTGAAGTCCTCTGGTCTAAGCATTCACCTTATTTTCGGGACTCTGAGTTTGATCCCTAGCGATCTGTGGTCAGGAGTCCAAGACAGCATTATTGGCCTCACTTTCTCTGGGTGGGCTGATTGATCTTCCCTTTCCCCCCAGCACTCAGCTTGGTGCTAGCCACAGGCATCTGTTAGCTGAACAGAACTGGGAGTAAGTGTTCTCCTCCAAGCTTGTTGAGCAGTCCAAAAATGTTGCATTAGCAGCAACTTGCAAAGATGAGGAGGACTGAACTTCCTCTCACCCTTTCACCCTTCTGGCTTGCTAGCATTGTGTAATGGGGGAGACTAGCAGGTGGAATTGGACAATTACTAAAATAAGGGGGAAATTGGGTAAAAATACTTTAAGGAATACATGTATGGATATGTGTGGTACTGTAATAGGATGGAACTGTTGCAACAAGTCATTTCACAAAATTTCTTCCCTTCTAGATATTCCACAAGAAACTGTGAGTGGTTTTATTGAAAGCGGAAGCGTTTAGGAACCACAGTAACTCAGCCACGAGGAGGCAGACCATGTAAAGTTACAGAGCAGGGTCACCGAGTGCCAAACGTCCTCTGGCATTAACATCAGCACAAAAACTGTGTGCCGGGAGCTTACCATTACCATGAGGTTACCATGGCTGAGTAGCTGCATGTAAGCCTTACATCACGCTTCTCTATCAAGCAGTCTGATGGATGAGTCTGGGTTTGGCAAAAGCCAGGAGAGCATTACCAGCCTGACTGTGTTGTGCCAACTGTAAAGTATGGACCAACGCCATATGAATGCCTATGGATTTATAGTGGGATGTCATCATAGCTCCTGTAGGTGTAATGTGTAGGTGTCCCAATAGTTTTGTCCATATAGTGTATCTTGACTGCAGAAAAGCACAACCTGCAGAAAAGCACTATTACATAAAACAGGACACCGACCTAAAACCCACGATCAGTATTGGATCGATACCAGAGGAAAATACTACATCAGTATACTACATTCCTCGATATCCAAGGAAAAAAGTTAGGATCCGATTTGTAGGTCACATGATGACAGTAGCCATACATAATATAATGTTAATATAAGAACAATCAGCTGTAAGAGCATCTATCAGCTATGTTAATATTAAAGGAGAATTACAATTCATTATTAAATACATTAATTAGCAGTTATTTCTGTTTACTGGGATTGTGAGTTTAACTGAATAAAACAATATCTGGTTTTGTATAAGTCGTCTGTTGTGTATTCTTCCTGAACAGTATTTGTTTGAACTATTTGATCGAGCATTGTCCTTTTAGATGGCTTAAGACTGAATTGCTCCAATTAAGCAAATAGACAGCAATTGTGCATTACAATGTGTAGAAGTGTGTTCTTTGTTAAAGATGTGTTCTTATTTTCACTTAGAAAATCAACAAAACATGTCATTTGACCACCCCTTAACCCTTATGTGGTGTTGGGGTCTGTGGGACCCATTTTCAATGCTTACCAAAAGAAAAAATTATGCCATTTATTATTATTTCAACCTCAGATTCCTTGGCCTTTGCTCATTGGGAATAAAGTGAACCTGCAGGGAATAAAAGTATGGAGGTGCTGTGTCCCTTCACTCTGTTCTCCTCCTACATGGCCTGCTGTTAGTGTGTGTTTGTCTGTGTGTGTATGTGTTTGTATATGTGTGTGTGTGTGTGTGTGTGTGTGTGAGGGTGGACAACATGGCCAGGCTGCTGACTGGCTACAGCTGCTAAAGGAGAACCCTACACTAACACTTGTGATATTTTAAACATCTGGTATTTTTACATAAATTGTTATGGCTGTATTGATTTGACAAACCAGCATCTTGGTGAGCAGTATGGCAAACGCACTGTGCAGAGTTGCTAGCTAATACTAGCGAACTGTCCTCGACAATCTCTGAGCATCTGGTACTCTCTCTCTCTCTCTCTCTCTCTCTCTCACACACACACACACACACACACACACACACATACACAGAGTTGAACAATGTGTAAAGAACTTTATGGAAGCTGAAAACAGAAAAGAAAGAAACAGCAGCAGCTTCTGATTGCCCTGAGGAAACAGCCTCTCTCTCTCTCTCTCTCTCTCTCTCTCTCTCTCTCTCTCTCTCTCTCTCTCTCTCTCTCTCTCTCTCTCTCACCCAACTACGCATCCAGCTGTTTGTCTGAATTAAACATCATTTAAACAGAGAGTGGGTTTGTGCATGTAAATGGAGTACCAGAAAAAAGTCACTATGATAAACAATCAGCAGCAGCACCAGTGCAGTGTGTGTATAGATTGTTACATTTGCACAGTTTATAATAATGCCAGCACAGTGAGTTAGATTTGAAATGCCATCTTACTCACTGTGCAGTGGTTGCCTTTTTGTCTGATCTGATTAGGGTGTGTAATGGAATTGGAGTAACATTACCATATATCACTGAACTCTGGGGTTGTAAGTCAGAGCAAACGTGCAGGTATGTGTAGGTGTGTGTATGTGTCTGTGTGTGTGTGTGTTTGGTGGATAGCAGTGTTTAGACCCTCTGAGCCCACTACCTGTGATCCACACATCTACCTCTTATTCTCTCACACACATACACGCGCATTGATGGTTCTGCATGACTACTCAATATTCCCCCATCTACACCATGTTCTTCAAGCATGAGAAGGCAGGGCTCGGAAATGGAATTAAAAGCAAATGTGTTTAGTCTGAGCAGAACCAGTGCTTTAACATTTCTGTTTGTGCGTCCCAAGTCCAACATAACATCTCTAAACTGGTTAGAACAAAATGAAAAATGATTAATCCCGTTCTTTTTATTTTATTGTCCTGTTTTACAGCAAATATGTATCTTTATGCAAATATGCCCTGAGAAAAAACATTTTGTAGTGCTCATATCATGGACTTTATATCACGTTTTGCTTTAGGTTTGACGTCTTACTTGGAAAATCGCCTGCTCCTTCACATCACACACAACGGTCTGTAGTTGATCATTTTGCATATCATCAGTTAAATCAGTGGTTTCCAACTCTGGTCCCGGAGGACCCCCTGCTCTGTGCATTTTGTGTTTTCCTGCCAAAACACACCCACTTCAACTCAAGAAATGTTTGTTAATTAGTGGATTAGTTAGATCAGGTGTGTTGGGAGCAGAGTAAACACTAAAATGTGCAGTACAAGGACCAGGGTTGGGAACCACTGAGATAAATGACTCATTCCTGCCAATAATACTGCAGGTGGTTCTTGGCCAGAGTCAGCTCTGAGATGCATCAGACTCTCTGATGACAGGCAGGAGTCTGGCTTGCAATCTAACTATCATGTACTTCAACATAATGAGGTTTAAAAACAGTGAGCTTTACCTTGGTTCATTCATGAATGGTGTTGTGACGGCAGTCAAAAAGGCTGAAGATGCTAAAACATAGCTACAGCTATCTCAGTCATTTACAGTCAGCGATCAAGAAGCTGCACAGCATGCATAAAATAATGACACCTAAGTACTGCAGCTCCACTGATGGAGTGAACGGTAAACTGCATTAAAAGTACTTTAGACATCATGATGGTGCAAAAATATTTAGGATTTTGGAGGTTAATTATTAATTAATTATAAATAATGAGCTAGTTCAGAATCTAGTTGAGGTGTAGGCTACATAGACCGTGAAAGTCAACATTATTAACTGCTTATAGATTTTTCTGTTCTGGGAGAGTTAAGGATGGTTTCATTTTCAGTCTCATTTTGTTCATTTCCATTTTTTGTCCTCGTTCCTCAAGCCAGTTTGGAGCCCTGTGAGAAGGAAAGAAAACAACGGAGGAAACACAGCTGAGCGCAATCTAGTCTGGTATGAGAGAGAAACAGTAAATGGAGGGGGAAGCGAAAGAAAGAGTGAGTTTGTCCTGCTTTATTCATGACTCTGGGCTGCTATAACAAAGACCAAACTCAGAACACACTATAAAGAATACAACAGCCAGGCAACAGGTCACCCGGGTAGAAGCAAGGAGGATGATATTGTGGCTGAAGGTTATAAATGTATAATGGAACGCCCTGGAAATCCGTGTGGACTCTTGAAGAAAAACTGCAGCTCCATTGACTCATCATGTCAAGGGACGAAAGCCTGGAGAGCAACACAACGCATGCCACATAGCGTATTATATGATTCAGATGAACCCGATCACCCTTTGCTTACCAGGTGTCACACAAAAGTTAGAGAGTTTAGTAAAATCAATAAAGACCTATCTAAGTACACGTATGCTCTACCCTCCATTCCAGTGGCTTAAAGTGACGATATCTTTCATTTTTCTTGAATTTGTTGTCTCTTGTATTCTTGTAGCTCCAATTATGGCATTAAGAACAGTTATAATTTATTTCTATCGTACAATGTTCCATCCTCTCCTACCATGCCTTTAAGATTAATATGTAAATGAATTTTGTTCTGATTGGCTACCCTGGTTTGTGTCCCATTCAAAAAGAAGTCCAGGATGAAACACTCTTTATAACTTCAGTGAAATGGGTGGGGCCAAACTGCTGTAGGTGGAATAGCTAGACATGTACATGTGTTGCTTTCTGTGACACCAAACTCTTTTATTTCAGCAAATTATTGGAATTAGCTTTTATCAACAGAGGGCAGTAGCGAGTTTCAATGAGAGAAGGAGAAACCTTGTTTGTTTCTGAGCTTTTAATATCAGCTATATGAGGGGACAGGTTTGTTTTCACCAACAGAAATAGCTTTGCTGTTCCTGTTTACATCTCCTAATGAACTCCTCTGGCTGAAATCTCCATTCACTTAACATAATGTAATATAAACAGTGCCGCACACCAGTAAACACAGCACTGTAGCAGCTCCTTGCTGAGTGTTAGCTGTGGGATTTTACACCTTTCAGTGTGCTATCACACCACGGCTTATATGCATTTTAGTGTCCAGTGTAAATATAAAGTAACAGTTTGGTGAAAAAGCACATTTACACAGTTTTTTCCTCCTACCCTGAGTGTATTCTGTCAGCCATGACAGATTCAGTGTTAAAAGCTTTTTTAGTTTTGCATGGGAGCTATGAGGCTAATGCAACTAATGGAGTAATGGAAACTCGTAACCACCAATTAGCATCATGTAAACTACATGTCTAAATCATCACACACTTGCTTTGGATTATAATATTAAGAGGGCCATATCCTACCTTTTTCCCTGAGTTCTGCTTATGAAGTTTGCTTATGAAGAATGTCTGATATATGTAAACTACCTCAGTTCTGATTGGCTGCCCTGTATTGTGCCTCACTCAAAAAGCAGTCCAGGCTGAAACACTCCTTATAGCGTCAGCATGAATGGGCGGGGCTAAACTTCTGCACACTGAATAGATGGATTTATGTTAATGCATTGGTTTCGTGACATCACAAAAACAAATAATTCAAAATGCATTATTTTTTGCAGCTTTGTTTCCATAAACAGACAGTGTGGTCTTGGGAGTTGATAGTAGGTTTTGAAACTTGTTTACATACTATATCAAACTATATCAGGTAATTTTATACAGCTTATGTGTTATGTGGCTATGTGGTTTCTGACACTGTATGACACACAGCAGGAGTCTTCAGGAGGGTGTCCAGGAGGCCCTGTGTCCAGCATGCTTTTAGTGTTTTTTCTGTTCAAACACATTTGATTTAACTCATCTGTTCATTACCAGATTTACAAGGTGTGCTTGAGCAGGCAAATAACCAAACTGTGATATATATATATATATATGCAAATACGCAAATCAGCTCATATATAACAACCAATCAATGGTGTTATTCTTAGTTTTTCCTTCTTCTATAGAAAAATGGTTGCCCCCTCAAACATCGTAGTCTTTTAAGGTGTTATTTCAGCACAACAGCTTTACATCAACATTTACAAGAAGATGGCTGTTTAGAATAATTAGCCTCCTGTAATAGTCACTGTGGTTGAGGACCATGTACCTTAAAACATAATGTAATGTAGTGGGACAGCGAATAACGACAAGGTGAAGTAAAGATGAACTGACCTGATTTTAGCTAGATCAGGTCACTGAAGGCTGCCGAATGAAACTCAAAGGACAAACTCATCTCAAGAGCTGAACTGAAGAAGCAGCGATGCTGCTGTTTAATGGTGGCAGTAGAGTGGGCGTTTTTATTCCCATAAGCAGAAGAGCAGAGGGAAGCGCCCTCCCAGCATTAGGAGGGGTTTTGGTTGGTGAATGTGGCTTGGAGAAATGGATGCATTCACACTAACATCTGGCTAAAATGTGACCTCCTGAAGTGGTTTGAGTGATCAGATTTAAATCTGTTTTAAATACGTCTTGGGTGTATTTACAGTTGGAGTTTTATGTGGATATTCTCTCTCCCTGGAAGGGGCGGATTTAGCTCTAAGCAAAAGACAGAAATGGGGCTCCCTAAATGAACATATTTAAATTATTGACGCAACTGTCTACACTGCAGAAAGTAATGTCTTGGTCATGTTAAATGTAGTTGTTATCTAATATTCCTCATTTTGACTTTTTTTACTTGTCTCTTAAGTAATTTTATTTAGTGAAATTATCTCTGGCAGATCATTTTGCCTGCTTTAAGAAATAATGCTTTAAAGAAGCAAAAGTATCTGCCAACATGGAGAGATCATTTGGTACAGGATGAAACAGAAGTAAAGTAATGAACAGTGAGATTACTTTTTCCAGGATGTAATAAGGTTCATAATCCCATTACATTTTAAGAAATGTAATAAGTTACTTGAATGGATTACTTTTTTGAGTAATTATCCCAACACTGAAGCTAACTATACTAAAATTAACATTAACATAATGTACAGTATGCTGAGCCTGAGCAGCACTCTGTTCTGACTGAAAAAGTGCAGTTAGCTTTGGGATCGTAGCAACAAACTTTTTGCTTTCCTCCCTCTTTTTTCATTTCTCTGCTAAATTTGTTTAAATTTATTATATTTTCCCTCATAATGGACCTGCTCTCCAAAATGTAGATTATTGCTTTGTTCACACCAGTCTGTGTTCACAAAGTTGTGTCATCACGTAATGACATAGAATAGTCCATAATAGTAGTCCACAATTACCATGAGAATAATTACTACACTTGCAAATACAATAGCTACAGATAACTGTTAAACCTCTTTAAATGCCCCAAAAGTTGGGTTTTCAAACCTGCCTATTTGCTTAAGTCGGACACCTGTCAGATTGTTGTTGGGGGGGAGTGGCACTAATAGTAATGGGCTAATATTAATAGAAAATTTAAATAAATTTGCAGGTCAAACAGGATTGTATCACAGGACCGATTTGGCCCACGGCCCTTGTGTTTGAAACACGGGGCCTGGTGCAAAGACCACCCGAATATAATTGTGATGCTCAAGACGCAAGAAACGTCCAGGTGTACGTTGTCTGTATGTTATGCAGCCTATCCCAGCAGTCATTGGGTGGAAAGCAGGATACATCCTGGACAGGTCACCAGTCCATTGCAGGGCAGACAGACAGACATATACATTCACACACACACACACACACTCACCACTCACACCGAGGGGCAATATAGCATGCCCATTAGCCTGACTGCTTGTCTTTGGACTGTGGGAGGAAACCGGAGCACCCAGAGGAAACCCACGCAGACACAGGGAGAACATGCAAACTCTACACAGAAAGGACCCTGGTCGCCCGGCTGGGGAATCGAACCCAGGCCCTCCTTGCTGTGAAGCGACAAGATGTAACCAATGCCTTTGTATAATCAGTGTTACCTCTGTACAGAGGAGGTGCTTCAAGATGCACTGGAGAATTTTTAAAACTAAACAGTTCTTGTGTTAAAAAATGTGAATGACGCAACATCATTCTCTTTCCCTCTCTTTATCTCTCTCTTCCTCACTCTCTCGGCCTCTCTGAAACAAAGTAAATAGAAGATGGTCGCAGTACTGTCCGCTTTTCTTTGAGCTCTAATATAAAGTCATGCACAGGCTTGGAAAGATATGGATGAACAGATGGATGAATGGGATGGATGGATGGGTGGATGGACGGAAACATCTCTTTATTCCTCTGTGACTGTGACAAAGCTGTGGGCTTGCGACCTTCAGGGAAGCGCTTAACACCCGTGTCAGTCGCCAAGTTGTCACCAAGGGACGAGGTTACTATGGAAACAAAACAGAAACATGCCCTCGGACTCTGCTCCATGTCAGCGGCCACGATTAATTACAGAATCTGCTAGCTAGAGTATAAATACAGTACTGTCCACTTTATACAGAATATTCATTTGTGTGCGTGACTGAAAGGTCTAGGCTCGGCTACTGGCTTGAGGAAAGGGAGATAAGGTGTTTAAAAAGTCCCGGAGTGAATTCTATTCCCCAACAGAGCCCACTGTGTGTTTGTCCGTATGTTTTCCTAATGGCTACAGGAGCTCCCATAACCCCCTGCACACACACATACACACACACCTATCCTCGATGATCGATATGTAATGATTAAAATGATTAATAGTGCGGCTTGGTATGCCCTGACTCTAATCCATCTCTGACAGACAGTGTGTATAATGAGAGGCTGGATATAGCATCCATCCCAGTCTCCCTGCAGACGCACCAGACACCCCACGGCCACCTTAACCAACTAACCCACTTTCACTCAGACGGGTGAGGAGGGGTGCATGTGAGAAAGAGAGACAAAAATAAAGAGAAAGAGTGCAAGAGACTAATGATCTAGGGGTGAGCGATGTAATGAAAATATAACTTAAATATGATACTTAAAGAAAAGACCCCATTTACATCTGGTTGTTTCATGCATATTAAGTATTAGGATTATATCTGTATTGGGCTTATGTGCATAAAAAGGTAGGTGTAAATGCACTTGAGGGCTTGTTTACAACCTGCATTAACATGTGTTTTTGGTGATTAGGTAATGTTTGGATGTCAGAGATGGTCTTGACCACATTTAACCTGTTTACACCTTGAATTAGCATGTGCTTCGTGTCTGTATCTGGATAAACTTTGTTCAGATTCCATTTAACACATTTAATTTAAATGCACCCCAGTGTGGCCAGATGAGATTCATTTTTACTTGCCCACGTAAAAAAGCACATCAACACTTACTCTGTTTTACTTTTGTTTACTCTTTGCCTCATTTCTATACCATTCAACAAGCTTGGTTTGGAAGCTTTCATCAATGTGGTGGTATTTCACAAAGCAGGATTTCTCAGTAAGCTGGATAACTTCAGCCAAAAGTTGATGACTGTCCAGTAGGAATGTTTTTAGCTCTTCTCTCATTGGACAAGCTTGTTTTTTTGGCCTAGGTTATCAGGCTAACCGAGAAATCCTTTGTGAGACATCCCCCTGGAGTGCACGAAGGCTTTTAGTTAGGGGAACTGCAGCCTTGCGTGTCCCCCATCTTTCATTTAAATATTTATGCTCTTACCTGCTAGTCTGATCCATCTCTGACCACCTCCAAATGTGGTACCTACACATTTCTTGAACTGTTAGAAGACATAGTGGTTATATAGAACCATTACCATTCAAATTATCGTTTCAATGCATAAATGGTTCTTTGCATGGTTAATTAGTTATTCTCTATGATAGAAAACTTGGTCTATATAGTTCTTACAAGAAAAAATGGATTTATTTGGCACCAAATGTTTTTGCTATTGTAACAACAACTTTTTTGGAACTATATGGAATTCTTCTTGCTAAGAGTTTGCCTCTAATTCAAAGGCAGAGGTGCTACTGTTTCAGCCCAGGCACTTATTGTGATGGCACTTATTACTTCTCTAACTGTTATGTAGACACCCTCCCTGCTGTTAGGCATGGAACTCTGGGATTTTTAACAGATTTTTTTCCTGAAGCGGTTCAGTGTGCACATGGCTTGCGTCACTCTGACGCGTTAGCATCTGAGCTTTCAGCTGGATCAAAAGATAGTGTAAACGAGCTTAGCGGAAGACAAAGGGATTGCGGCAGACCGACTGACCTAATTTCAGAAACAACAGCATCTCCCCAAACATACTGACACGTTGCTGAAACACAGTGCAATGTTGGGATAAGGTTGTTATTTCGAGTCTGTGTGTGATGGATTGGCTCGGCACGAGCTGGCTATTTGTGACCATCCGAAAGCAGTGTTATCGGGTCGGTGTGTTTGACTCTAGTGCCCTCCTATAGAAAAATACAAACGACTTAGCTGCACACACACCCACAAACATACTGAGACATGCACGGTGTAGACAAAGAATGGGAAACACTAGATAACAAGGGGTGCCATTTAAAATGATTTAAAAGACTTAAAATATATATTTTTTAAAAATACTTTCTTTTATACTTCATTTCAGTTTAGTTTATACATCAAATATCCAGTGAAATGTGAAAGACAATGAAAAATTAGTGTTACCATGTGTAACAAAAGCATGGGGTTTTAAAGTATACATAAACTCTGTGTACACACACACACACATAAGGGTTATAAACTTATAAACTATAAACTCAAACTCAAAACAATCTGAAGCACCTTGTAATTGACAAGGATTGCAGGTAACTGTCAGGTTGTAAAGTAAGTAAGTAAAAAACAAAAGTAAAGTAAAAAACAAAAACAACAACAAAAAAAAAACAATTAAACTGCTTAAAACAACAGGGTAATAGGGTTTCTGCTATCTTATGGACATTATGTCATGGATATAAATGCTTCCCATTAATCAAATATATTGATGAATATATTGCTACACCTGAAAAATATCACTGTATATCAGTATAATGGGATATCAGTATAGATGATATATCACTCAACCCTATTAACTAGTTATTTTATGTTAATATAGGCATCCAGATATTTTTTCTTACTTAACTGAAAAGTGACAGTGCGGGCAAACATTACTTGGAAGTTGGAAAGCAAGACCAGGTGTCCCCAAACTTTTGATGGGCAGTGTGTATCTTGTACTCAGTTCAGGACTAGAAGTTTTCATTCTTGTGCACCCACTTTGGCTGCCATTCTCAATCTCACTCCATCCCTCTGAAACACTACTCACCCGCTGTTCGTTTACCAGCTACAGAGGGCCTGGCGACCGCTGCCTAAACTCCTCCAAGCAGGCTGTCTTCATGGTGAGCAGCCACTTATTAAATAATGAATTTGGGATGAAGACTCTTGTAAAAAGTCTTCAAAGCTTCTGGCACATAAAACAGTTGTGATATCCATTTGACATCAGTGGAGACACTATTCAGCAGAACCACCAATCCACTGTGCAATTACAAATGAAGAACGAACAGAAAGCTCAGAGAGACGCTTTCATTTTCTTCCAGCTTTCATTCCTCTCCCTCTTTCTCCCTCCCCTTCTGTCTGTTTGAACATTGCATTGTTTGATAGGGCTGACCTTTTCATGCCTCTTGAGTTTGAATAGATTTGACTTCTTTTCTATGAGCTGCCATCATAGCAGTGTTCAAACAGACACTGAGACAGATACAGACAGGCACATTACGTACACACATACATATGCCATTTAGCACAAAGTAAGCCTCACAAGCAAACACACACACACACACACACACACACACACACACACACACACACACACACAGTCCACTGCACTGAGCTGGACTGCGGGGAGCAAGTGAGCAGGAGAGGAAGCCAGAGGAAGGACACAAAGCTCCTCTCACTCACAGGCCACATCCATCAACTAGACAGCTCTGTGTAAAATGCGTGCTTGTCTAGGGGCTGGGAGGAAGCATGGTTATATTAGAGAAAGAGAGAGAGAGAGAGAGAAAGACAGAGACAGTGCTTGTGGGCTGAACAAAGGTGATGGCAGAAGGAGTGACTATAAACCACAGAAAAAACAAACTTGGCTATCATTTCAAAGACTAATACCTAAAATTACATTCAAATGCTGCTTTAATGAATATATTCATCAAGCAGTGCTTCTTAATCTGTGCAGTGCTGATGTAGCAAGACAAGAGTCTTCATCTGTTTAATCCTGATTCAAAAAAGAGTTACTTATTCTTTTTTATCTTTCCCTCAAAATATTAGAAAAATCTAATATGCCAAACCAAACAGGAAATATTTCATGAACTTTGATATATACACAATGAAATTTGATATATATGGAATGAACATTAAAATATATTCAATGAACATTGATATATATTGAATGAAAGTTGATGTTGAAGAAAACACTACCACTTGAAAAGCAACTGAAAATTGAGGTAGGTCACTCCTAGCCCTACTCTTTCTTCTGATGGTCACCAAACACAAACGCACTCTAACTAACCCTGAGCTGGACACAAAATAACACAGTAAACACATACACACACTGTAACTGAAGAACAACAACATTACAACATTAGAGATGGGGGAGGGCCAAGGCTACAACACACACAACCCCAAAAGTCTCTCTCTGTCTGAAGAAAACATATTACAAATTCTAGTATTCATTTTTTATCTCAATGTTCGTTCCATGTATATCAATGTTCATTCAATATATGTCAATGTTCATTGTAAATATATATCAATGTTCATTGTAAATATATATCAATGTTCATTCCATATATATCAATGTTCATTGTAAATATATCAAGGTTCATTCAACATATATCAATGTTCATTCTATAAATATCAAAGTTCAGGTTAACAGTGATCCTGGGGTCAGAAACTGTACACATTCATCTTTTATAGTTTACCTTCATATGTGAACTTTGTAAAGTGGCCAGTGAATGGAAGTACAAGGCAAATGTCTCTAAGAAAGTGGATGGTGAGTGTATAAGCATATACATGTAATGGAAAATGGTATTAATATCCACATGCTGTATATGTGAACGCTGCATATGTGAGTGTATGTTCACCTGCACCCATACATTACTGTCAGGACTTAAGTGCCTGTTAAACATCTTATCCAAAATGCATAAGCTTTAATACGGAGCGGTAACAGCCTCTGCTCTTCTGGGAAGGCTTTCATTAAATGTTATAACATCGCGGCTGGTGTTTGCTTCCATTCCGCCACAAGAGCTTGTGAGCAAGAGCAAGGTCAGCACTGATGTTGAGTCTCTCGCAGAACTGTTTCACTCAGATCGTTCCCATCCATCCCCCCCTTTTTTTAACCACTACAGTAATGTAGGAGTGCATGTTGAATTAGTACAGCTGGACAGTGTGTTTTTTGCAATGCATGGGTCAGGTATTGTCATTTGTGAGTATGTTTCTGCCCTTTACTTTCCTTTCACTGGAACTATGGAGTCCAAACCGGGAAAAATAGATCCAGACTATCATTCCTCCTCCACCAAACCTTACAGCTGGCACTATGGTAGCGTTCTCTCATGGTGATGGATATGCTTTCCTTACACATGAGCCTTCTGAACCATCAAAATGTCAAGTGCTGCTGTACACCTTTAAATCAAACCCAAACCCATTTGTCTAAACCTGTAGACCCCGGTGCGTAAGCTACACCTTATGCCATGTTTTCTCCTCCCTGAGACGTGCATTAGCTGCTCCACCGCTGAGGCTGAGTGACGGTATGTTTTGGCGTGTGTCAGCTCACACCTTCATAATTGAGATACAGCCAGGCTCTTCTGCTCCTTAAGCAAGTGAGCTTCCTTCAACCTATCTGCTCTGTGAGTGTAAAGACACATGAACGTGTGATCAGCAAAAGGAGTTTCCATTTTTCTGCAAACCACAGCCATTCTGTTCCGCAAACTCCACGTACAAACAAAAACGTACGAGTTGCAGAAACTTCTTGGTGTGGTGCTGTTCTTGCAGATCCACTTCAACATGAACATGATCTACCACAAACATGCAGAGCAGATGGCAAGAATCTGGCTTTGACTGCAGCAAAGACATCACTTCCCCATATCTCTCTCCCTACCTTACTCTCTCTCTCTCTCTCTCTCATTTTCACTCATATCCTCTCTTTACGTCTTCCCTCTCACTTCTTTTCCTCCATCCAGCAGTTCCTGTATCTACAAACTCTGCTTCTTCAGCTTTACTTTTTTCTGACTCTGTTTGCTCTTTCTTGTTTCCATCTCCAGGAACAAAGAGAAGAGCTCGGCATCGGAGAAGGGATATAGAATAAAAGAAAATGAAAGGAGAAAGACATGGAGAGAGAGAGGGAGTGAAAAGAGAAAGCTTGCAGTAAGCACTGTGGTAGGCTATGTTAGGAATTCACCGGAGCTAAATGATGGAGGCCGAGGAGAGGGTTATGAGAGATGAGAACTTTGCTTAGATCTCTAGATTTTGAAAGTAAATAAATAAATAATAAGCCTGACAGGCAGCCCAAGCACTGAACAATGATTTGTCCACAACAAATCCAACTTCTCCTCTCGTTCTTTCTTAGTTTCCCTAGCTACATTCCCCTCTGAGGCTTTCTGAGTCAGAGAGAGAGGTGAGCAAGATGCTAATCGCTGTGCATCTAGGCTGCTCTGTATTCGCAGTAGTGCGAGTTATGCCTGGCTGGGTTATCCTCCGGAGAGGAGTCTGTATCTGTATCCCACATGTACATACACTGCTCCTAAAAGTTTAAGGACAACTTTGCCTTCTTTTTGGAGCTCTGTTACTTTTCAATTATGTAAGAACAAGCATCCTAATGTTTTCCGCCCGGCAGTACAGTACAGCACACTATGGTTACAAATCCAAACCTTGCTTGATCATGATCATCCTAAGCTAGGAATGTCATAAATGTTGTCTCAATATGTCTCTAAACAAACCTGTGTCATCTTTAATATTGCACTTATTGCACTCTGACAAAGAAAACATGCTCGTCTTTTTGCACTGTATTGCCATCAGCATTGTGATGTCTAGTCGGCTTAGATGCTTTTTTGGTACTTTTGTACACAACACTTATGTTGCACTTGCACAATAACTGCACAAGGTAGTTACCATATTGTTACTTTTTTTAATCGCTTATACTTTACTTTAGTACATGCTTGTAAGACTGTACGCATAAAATAAGGGACCAAAAATGAGGCCAAAAATGAACCAAAAAGCATTTTTTGGAGAGATGCTTAGAACAGGGGTCAGCAGAGCCTAATGCTGTTCTGTTGCGGCTCCACAGCTGAATTAGATTTTTAGATAAAAATAAAACGATCATCCTTTGCCGTAAAATAAACCTCTGCTAGTCGTTCTAACAGTATTAGGTAGTGGTCTTAAACATTGGAGTTAATGTATAACTGCTAATTCACCCTTTAACCCTGAAGGTTGGTGTGCACCATAGCAAAGCGCCTAGGAAGTAGCTAACGAAAAGGCAAAGAGAAAGATTTAAGACGAACATCAACAATTTGGAGATGAATGGACTTGGTCGGAATGGTTGTTGATAATCACTCCAGCTGGTTTCCTGACACGTTTAACCTGCAATGAAAAACTGTCAAACACTAAAATGTCACGAGACCGACATCAGCTTCTCACTTGCCAGCTTCCAGTTTGAATTTACTTGTTCCATCTTAAATGGTGCAGCTATTTTACTTTTGCGGAAACATTTCCTGCCAGAGATGCGAGAAAAGCAGCTATAGCTGAGCTAAAGCTTAAAGCAGAGCAAAGTAAGTCTGCGTTTTCTTTTCTATTATATTATTATATATATTTTAGCTTATACTATACTAAAGAACTTTTCAGTGAATGACTCTTTAAATGTAAAGGTTCTATATCAATTTAAGTTTTTTCCTATAACATTATATCCAAGTCAAATGACATGTTTTTTCAATTTTATAAGTGAAACGGTGAAAAATGAAAAGGACAAGTACTATTTATTCGCCTAATTTAACACAAAAGGTGGCCTGTGCAAAAATGATGGCGCATATATATATATATATATATATATATATATATATATATATATAATTGAAATGAATTGAAATTGGACAGAAAATTTGCTAAAATATTTAAGTCTGTTCTCAGTAGAGGATGAGTTAACTTATTTTTTCCTTAGAAAATCAACAAAACATGTAATTTCACCAGGGGTGTTCAAACTTTTGCATGCCACTGCATTTACATGCGCATTGTGTTGAATGTTGTAACCAAACACCAAAACAAATTGTTAATTCATGTTAAAAATGGCAATAAACATGATTTGGGTTCTGAGGGACGTGACCCATGAGGCACTATATGTTGGCTTTCTCTGCTAAGAATCAGTAGAGGGTCTCCAGCCCCCTGAGTCCTGGGGTTTCTTATAGTGCATAAACACACACACACACACACACACACACACACAGCCCCTCTCTGTCTCTTCTTAAACACACATCCAGTCCCATAATAGGGATCTCTCCTGTCAGCCGAATCCAAACTCGACTGCACGCGACACTGCTCGCCCTTGGAGGAGACGGGTGGCGGGCAGCAATTTTTCAGCGATAGTAAAAGCAGGGAAGACACAGTCCAGACTGCCTTTCTTTTCCTCTGCCACCAAGACGTACCCTCGCTCCCTCTCAAGCCCCTCCGTCCCTGAGCACGGGAATAATGAGCGTCATTACCGGCAGCAGGCAGGCGCCATTGTCCACGAGGATATTACCAACCGGCGCACTCAGTCAATTATTCAACCCCTCCACACACACGGGGTAGGGGTGGGGGGGTGGGGGGTTGTGTGCTACTTACACTGCTTCTAAGTAGGCCAAAGAGACAGAAAGGGAAAAGTACAACACAGAGACAAAGCTGGGGCCGCCTGTGTGTAGGTTGAAACAAGCTGTGAAAGAACAAAGAAAGACTGGAGCCTTCAGACTCATTTAACCCTAATGCCACTATATGGTCACAGTGATATGAATAGGTAAATATGATTAGCCTACTCCTGTCTTGGGAAGCCATAGCGATGTCTATTCAACTACTGAATGAGCAGACATTAGCAAAACCCCCTGTACCTCAGGCTCAGGTTAAAATGTGTACACTGATGTATTAGCACCTTCTACTTCATTTATATGTGTGTGTGTGTACGTGTCTGTTATCTATAAATGACCTCTGTTCTGATTGGCTGCCAAAGAACACAAATTTTTATGTCTGTTTCGGGTAAAAGCTCTGCAGTGACATATTTCCTTCCTGACAAGCACAGTACAATGTCTACTTGTTTTCCTGCACATTTTCTCAGCAATATTTCCACGACAGACCATCTGCAGTAACAGCACTCTTTATCACATTGTGAATGGGTGTTCATGGTTGTGACACAGCAACTATGATGAATTCAAAATGGGCTGGAGTTTCGATATATGGACTGTATGAACTTCTACAGTGTTTATATGTGTGATGATCTGCATAAACCCATCAAATGTTACTACATTTTGCCAAAAAAGAGAAAAGAAAATATAGTTACATTTTGAATGTGTATTTTCTGTAATTTTTTTAAACATAATTCGGTATTTGTGTGAATCCTCGTAGGTCAGACAAACAGCCTTTTAGCATTCATATATCTATCTCTTTTCTTAAGCTTTCACCAAAGAAAAAAACAAATCTGTGTGCTAACTAGCTATATGCGTGCAAAGAAGAGGTGCCCTGTGTGTCCTCATCGTCAGCTCACATATGCAGTAGCAAATTTTTAAGAACAGTGCAGGTGTTGCCAGTTATTTGATGATCTCACTGGTTAACAAACTGAAATAGCTACTAAGGGATTCTTTTTTAACTGGTCCAAAAAAATGAACATGAAAAGGAATCAGGTGATGAGAGTAATAAGGCTGAGTCTGTGAAGAAAGAGCCAATCTCTGTAGTTGACATAATAGCACATTATTTCTAGCACAAAATTATTATCGCTTTTAGAATAATGTTACATGCATGCATAACAATGGAATTTATGTTATTATATTATGACAATAGAGCCTTGATGGAATGCAGTCAAATCTTTAAAACCATTCTAAAACTAGCCTTTATTGTTATTTATTGTGTCACGTAACTTTTTGTAGCGCAGCCTTGCACTACTTAACCTCATCAATTCTGTTTGACAGAATTCACTACTTTGTACCATGTTTCCTCCATCTGTGTAATTGCACTACAATACCCAGCATGCCTTACGCAAATACATCCTACAATCATCAGGATTCCTTGTGGCACTTAAATCCTGACTGCTAGCCACTTATTTAGAGTAATAAATGCATCTAAATGAATGCTTAATGTTTGCTAGCATTAGTGACATAGCACTAATCTTAATTGGATGTTATTTTCTTAATTTTGGATTTTGAGACATGGTACACTTTTAAATGTCATAACTTGGTTACTGATGGAGAATTTTAAAAGTAACATGTATGCATTTATTTTTTAATCAAGTTAAAATTTCACAATTTGAAGTGTTTCTACAGGCTCGCCTTTTATTCTTGATATGACCCCTTTAAATAGTTGCCCTTTTGCAAAAATCCGAACACTGTGACTGCAGAAATGGACATTTCCCACTCTATTCACTCCCCTGTAGGGAAATGGGAGCTAATGATCTATGTCTAATAGGTACATATTCCTGATGGGTGGCATCAGGAATAGACAGCTTCATTGAGCTGTTTTTGTCTTATCGGGTCTACCCAGACAGCTTCTGTGCGTGTCTATCAACAGTGTCATTCATGGACACCAGGAGCAGCCCAATCACTCTAAATATAATCCTGTCACAATCGTGGCAGGGTAGCCTAAATGAGCTTAGTGCACTAAAATATATATGACAGACTCAATTAGCTGTGTGACAAAGTATAGGAAACTGAGTGATCAGATAGTATCTTACATAGTGCTTTAAATGCATCTCTCTCGATACATGCCAGTGCCCTCTGCTGGTGCTACAGCAGGCCTTACTCTGAACACAGACACCAGGAGACGCAATCAAAGGAGATATGAGGAATAAAAATAGCGAGGATGCTAAAATGCTAATTACAACGTCAGCGCTAACGCCCCTCTCTGCTGCTTGCATGAATTAGCATTAGCGGGCGACGCCTGCCTCCAGCACAAAATTCACCCTGACAGTAATGCATGCTTCTCTCCAATGCAGCATGGAGAAAGAGAGAGAGATAAAGGGGAGGTAGTGAAAGGGAGAAAGGAAGAAAGAGAGGGAGTGGAAGGGGGTGAGGAAGAGAGAGCGAGGGAGGTTATAATTTAGAGCTGGGTGGAAAGTGCACCAGTGACCGGAGAGATCTGTGGGAGTTATTAAGCCGGTGTTATTAAAAGTTGAGGAGTCCCACTAAGACCCTCACAATGGGGCCGGTCTGTGTATGTGTGTGTGTGTGTCATAAAGGATTGGGGGGCCTGCTGCTGTAACCAGGCTGTGGATTAAACGTGAGGAGGGAAGAGAAAGTGAGAGAGAGGGAGAAAGAGAGGCCGGCTTAAGTCTGATGTGTATCACTGTTGACTCTGGACTGTGTAAAAGGGGTCAGATAAATACAGTCGGGGGTTTTATACTAATTCCTGACAGTGTTAGCGCTAGGCCACTGAAGCAGGCCCCCATCCATTGAGATAACTGCTGAATATAGCATCTGCAACTAATCCCATTTACTCTATACAAACCAGCGGCCGCACTGAGCGGTCCAGGCCTCTTTGCTACTGTTCTTTCTATCAACATGGGCTGCCAAAGCTCAGAGTTATGCGGTGGCACACTCTCAAAGGCATAAATGCATATAGATAGACCTACTTTTTAATACTTGGTACATGAATAAGTTATTCCTGCGGAAATAGAAATATCATAGTGTACAAAGTCAACAGTTCTCTTAAGCTCCATATAGTATGTTTTTGTATCCATTTTAATCTCCGGTTCTTGTTATTAAAGATTTAAGGTCTCGAGTAAATACAGCATGCTTTGCTCACGCACATACACATATTCAAACACACGCCAAGCTGTTGACCTTGTGTCCCGAGGCTCAGTAAATGTTCTGTCTAATACGGTTAGAGAGGCTGCTGTGTGTAATGCAAGGTCAAAGGTCAGTCTGCAGCTAAAAGCCACAAGCAAGAACTGTTAAACGGGGGTTACCCCGGTCTCTTTGTCAGATGCCCACCAAACATACCCTCTCTCTCTCTCTTTCTCTCTCTCTCTGATTTCATATATCTTCCACCCCCATACTGTATTTCTCTTTCCCTTTGTTCCTCAAAACTCTGTCTAATTCCATCCCATTCCTCTCCTCCCCCCCACCCCTCTCTCCCCTCCTCCCGCTTTTCAGTTCTCTTCCTTTTAACTTTCTCTATGATTGAAAAAGACATGCTCTCCGCTTAATTCCGTGGCAGCCGTTTTCTTAATTCACAAAGCCGTAGGTGACAACCTTAAGTGTTAAATATCATCTTTGGCTGCGTCTTTGATCTGAACATGTGCCCTGTGCCAAGTGTGTTACATAAAATTGACACAGCTTTTCTATATTTTCCCATTTTTAATATTCATTCCACTTTATTGGGCATCTCACAGGTGAAGTAGGCAAGAGTCTAAAATGTAACTGATTTTTATGTAGTTAAATATGTTCAAGTAGAATGTGCTTTCATCTACCTTTCATATATAGCAGCTGTTCAAAGAGAACTCATGAGTTGTATTAAGGTTGAATGATTTGGCGGAAATATCTCACTGCCACTTTTTCTCACCAACATTGTGAAAAAAAACTTCTGGGAGTCACCCTGTAAAGCTTGAAGTAGTCATTTAAGGCGTCGGTTAGATTTCATGGGACCTTTTCGGACCATATCGTATATCTTAAACCTACATATTAATGTCACACATATGGGCTTCAAAAGAAGGTCTGGCTCAATGTTTAAGTCTCAAATGCAAAATTAACATTATACTGATGCAGACATGATGACAATGATGATATGATGGCAATAGTAGATAATTCACTTACATCCTTAGAAGACACGTCTCTTACCAAGTTTTGACTGAGTTCTCTTTGAATAATCTTTCAATGCACTCACAATCATCAGATTCATCCACTCGGAGAAGGGGTCTAAAGCACAACTCATGTTACATAATGATCTCCTGCATGTTGTGAGCAAATACACATTTCCACCAGAGAGGTCTCTGAATCCTCAAATCTTACATAGTGCAGCTTTAAGTGAATTTTGTCCATAAATGTTCTCGTTAGCTTCAGTGAGCTGCATAAAATCTCTTCACAGAGATGTTTAAGTGCAAAGGGAAAAAAAATCGTTATTATAAATTAAGTTTTAGCAATTCAGTTTACTTGACGGTTGCAAAATATACTACCTTAAGCATTTAACTTAAAATACTTATGCAAGCAGCCACAGGCCTGTATTCTTGACAAAGTTAGTTATGGTTGTGTTGTCGTGTGTACATTATGCAGGTGTTTGGTTGCTTCTGATTTGTCCAACTTGTCTACATGCAGTATTGTGTTACTAGCTTAAATGTTCCCACTTGTTTTTGGGAATGTAGGCTATAACTAAAATTGCAGCTCTTGCGGTTTGAATATTACACTCTTTTAAACTGCAATCTTGATCAAAGACGATTAATGTTTCAGCCTGATCCCCATTTCGCATCTGGTGAAATTTATTGTTTCTAAAAACCTCTGCAGGTTTTGGCTAAAGCACGCTAGTGAAGCAGAAATGAAGCTTCTCTTCTCTTTTTCTTTCTCTAACTGACAAAAGTCAACTGTCTACAGTTACTGCCACAGAGTAACTACTTACTTTCAGCTTCACAGATTATGTCAGAGCTAAAATATAACAACATATCTCAAAAAAAAACCTTTTCATGAACAGTCTGAATGTTGTTTGATTTGACCCTGAGATATGTCGCACCTCTAGCTAAAATGGATTTTAACTGGTTCTGCCACTGAGTTTGACTATCTGTCTCTTCATGCGTGTAGGTCAGTGGTCCATGAATGTAGGAGGAAGGGAGGGTTTTCCAAGCCTGAACTCAACCAAAAAGTGCTGGGTCCAAAGAGAGTTCTCCCCTGTTGTTCCTCCAGTCACCTCAATTTTGTACCATAAAAGATTTCTTTTTCATCTTAAGTGCTTAAATTAAGGGCAGCATGGCCTCACAGCAAGAAGGGCCTGGGTTTGATTCCGGCTGGGCAACCAAGGTTTTATTTCTGTGTGGATTTTGCATGTTTTCCCTGTGTCTCTGTGGGTTTCCTCCAGGTGCTCTGGCTTCCTCCCACAGTCCAAAGACATGCAGTCAAGCCAATTGGATATGCTAAATTGCCCTTAGGTGTGTGTGTGTGTGTGTGTGTGTGTGTGTGTGAATGTACGTATATGTCTGTCTGTCTGTCTGTCTGTCTACCCTGTGATGGACTTCTGCATGATGACTGCTGGGATAGACTCCAGCTCCCCCTGCAACCCAGAAGTATAAGTGGCTTAGTAAATGAGTGAGTGTGTGTGTGTGTGTGTGTGTGTGTGTGTGTTAAATTACTGCGTGTATAAGTCACAGAATTCACATAATTACATTATTTTAATCATTTGGTGCACTGTTTTGAAGCATATCAACAACTCATACTGAGAGACAGTCAGGCTAAATTGCAGCCTCCACATATGGGGTTAGTTTAAACCAATATCTATATAGCAGGTGTCTCAAAGTCCAGTCCTGGAGGGCTGGAGTCCAGGACAGTTTGCTAGTTCTCCTACTCAAACACACCCAGTAAACCTGGATTTGTTTGAACAGGGTAATCACCAAACTGTGCTGGACACTGGCCCTCCAAGACCTGATTTGGAGAACGCTGCTGTATAGACTCACTGGTTTTAACGTGGTGTTGAACCATGAAAGCTGATAATTTTCTTCAAATATTTTTAAAACAACTACATTTTTTAGAAACCTTAATGAATGAAAAGTTCTACTGATACTACATTATTTGAAAGAACTTTATCATGCTGAACTTTGCTGCTCTACTTTGTGGTCAAAAACTTTGCATTTTTACTTTGATGCATATATTTTTATGTATGTAAGTCAGAAACATCATAGAATGTTATTGAGTTAACTGTGTTTGTATCAATGTACTGGAATTTTCTAACAAAAATTACAACTAGACCCTCAGTCAGTTACAGTTAACCCCATATATGGGGTAAGTCATGACATTTCTACTTATGTCACTTTTGGTTTAAGTTTAAAGTTTCATTTGTAGCAGAGATGTGCAGATTACTGCTGTAAAAATGATTCATCTTACTGAAATATATTCTCACTTATTTACAGAAAACCAAAACATGTTAGGCTGTGCACCACTTGCTTTGGATTTAGAAGATCTGGGCTTCTGAATCAGGAAATGTGAACAGTTCAGGTAAGATGGCTTCTGGGGGAAAGCCTGGCCTCATAGTGTATTTAGAAAGAAAACTGAAAAACTGACTAGCATGAATGCACAGAAAGTAACTTTCACATAACATTTTTATATCTAACAAAGAAAAAGTAGAGAGAAATGGGGGCCAGTGACTGCTAGGCCTGTTTTATACATGTTCAGTGATAGAACTTGACGTTAAGGAAAAGAGAAAAAAGCACCCACACTCATTCAATACACGCTCTGCACTGAAAATGTACTTCATTCCCCAGCAGTCTCATACAGACAGGCCGGCTAATAAACCGATAAAGCATGTGTCCAATCGAAGGGGAGAGAGAGGTGGGGATGAGGAGCGAGAGAGAGAGAGAGAAACAGAATAAGGAACATGTCTCACACTGAAATCCTATCTCTGCTTCACAAGATCGAGAGAGAGAGAGAGAGAGAGAGAGAAAGAGGAGAGAGAGAGGGGGACGATGTCCTGTTTATTGATCAGATAAAAGCAGAGACATGCAGTAACAGAATGGCTGCTACAGCAGATCGCCTGCCTCATAGATCCGCTTCATCTGTAAGCAGCAGCCCCCTATGGAGGACAGCATTGAACAGCAGAGGAGGTGGGACGAGAGCAAAACGCTGCAGTTTAATGGCTAATTGGACTCTGGATGGAGCGAAGAGCAAAAATCTTGCTTCAAAGCTTTGCTGTTAGCATTACTCTAAATGTGTCATCACTCTGTGATAAAAATGTCACACAAGGCTTTGGTTTCAGACGTTAAGGGGACCTTTATTAAGTTAGAATAAAATTCTGTATGGCAACAGCTAGCGTTAATGTTAACGCCAGCTAACATCAGCTGCCTAAATCACCCAGTATTACTATTTATCTGGTTTTCATAGCTTGAAAACTCAAACATTATTGACATTAGTGCTGGCAGAACAGATTCTCATCTCATTTTCTTCTCAAATCACTTAAATCTCTGGGTTTTTATTTGTAAAACTACACTATTTGGAGACCTCTCTGGTGGAAATATGTAATTGTCCCCTACAATGTGCAATTACACATTTTGTTACATTGGTTGTCCTGAGTAGATGAATCATCAGTGTGTTGAAAGAGTTTTCAAAACAAACTCAGTCAGGTGAACAACTGCTGTCATCACATCCTCTTCAGCATAATGATGATTTTGTATTTAAGACTTAAACATTGAGCTGGGCCCTCTTTTATGAGTCTGCGCGTGTGACGTTAATACAAAAAGACATATGACGTGGTCGGAAAACCTGCCATGACCCGATGCCCTTGACTTTTAAATGATTATTTAAGACTTTACAAGCAGACTCACAGCAGTGCACAGACACCATATTTTAATGCATTTTTTCTCTTGACTCTTGATGCTACTTCTTTACATGAAATTCTTACATAGTGCTGCTTTAAACAGAATATTTGAAACTAATTTGTCTCTTCATCTTCTTAAAGCTGTCAGCCAATAACATTCTGTGCATTCTCTCATTACTCACTAAATATAGCCATTGAAACCCATTAATCAAACCTAACTTTGAGGGTGGGTGAAAGGAGGGACTGGGTTTTGAAAGAGGACAGAAGAGCTATTTTAAGATATTAAAAAGGTTGTTTTTTTACTTTTATTGTCCCTTTTCCACTACAATGTAACTAGTTATTCCAGCAACATTTTTACTTAAAGTTTTAATAATTTAATTTAAGAATTTAAGAATTCTGAACCAAAATGAATCAAATCATGATGAAATATTAATTTTCATGATGTATTGATTAATTTCTTGAACAATCAGAACTGAGTCACTGGTCACTGAATCATTGTAAAGTCAGAGATTTATACTTCTAGGATTAAATGTGTGAACTTGGTACATAGACTCTAGTAAAACCTTGTCATGATTTCGTGCTACTCTCCTTCGATCCTTCTAAAAATCTATACTGCCCTCTACAAGTAACAGTGTGGTCCACTCACTCACCCGTGTGGTGGCACAGTGGTATAGTCAACACATGACATTGTGGGGTCATGCGGGGTTTCTGACCCCTGGACTTCTCTGGCTGGCCGTAATGAAAAACAATTGTCCTGTCATGATGGGCCTGGGCCAGACAATCAGGAAGGATCGATGAGAATGAGCAAGAATACACATTACCTTCCCTGGCCTGCTTTGGCCCCAGTCCAAGCCTTGAGCCACCAACACAGCATTTTCTCATTAAGAGGTGAAACAATTTGGAAGCATGGAGGTCAGGGGGACCTGCGTCGGGTTACTGGGACAGAGAGGGCTAAAGAAGGGGAGGAGGGGGGCGGGTCAGGCTGCTAAAATGAAATGGGAGTTGGCAATAAAACAGTGAAATAGGGTTCAGGGAAGGCCTTCAGATAAGATGTGGGAGGCACAGATAAGCTGCACAGATAAAAGCTAATTTCCTAAAAAGCTCTATTTCTGTTAGCAGGTTTGCACAGTGCATATGAACACAACACAGGAATTCAGTGACTTTAAACTGCTGTTTGTCCAAAGTTAAAGACTCAGCGTAGTAAAACAGGACAACCATGAAACTGTATGACTTAACCTACAAACTTCATAGGCCTGTATGTGGGCCCATGTTTCAATACCTCACTCTCATAACTACAGTACTGTGCAAAAGACCACCCTTTATTTATTACATTTCCAGTTAAAACAGCAAATAAGTACAAGTTATTAAATTTTCAGAATATATTTTGGAGGAGATTAGATATAAGATCATCCACTGGCATAGGTGAAGGGCAAAGTCAAGGAAAATAAGTGAAAAAACAGGAGTTTACAACACTGCAGTCCAAAAAATGATTAAAAGATACAGAGAAAATTGTGCTCTTACTATGCAAAACCTAAAAGACCATCAAAACTGTTACCATCAGATAAACTGTCCTTAAAGCTTTCATCTTTGAGAGAGAGGAGAAGCTCAAGCTTCACTCTTACTTCAGATCTGAAAAAAATCCACAGGTGTTTCTGTCCATCCTTCCACTGTGAGAACACAACTCAACACTATGAGTCTGAAAGGACGTGCAGCGATCAAAACACGCTTACTAAGAAAATGAATGAAAAATGAATAACTTTTTGACTAGACACTAATACATAAAAGGTGGTGTCTGACAGTGGCATATTATTGTATATAATGTACACATTAATTTCATAGTTTAAAGCAGTTACTAAATAAAACATCTTGAGATTAACATTTGAATAATAAGTCTGTAGTTTGAGAGGTTAATCCTTAGAAGTTGAGTTATTATCCTCATTTTCTACACATTTGGCTACAAAATTACATGATTAATTACACAATTAGTTGCGTAACGCATTGTATTTACATTCAATTTACATTCTGTGCCAACAGGTTAAAGTCTGCACAACAATACCTTTTCATCAAATTGAGACTGGATTGAAAGTTTGGAATCTGCACTTCTTACAGAACTTCTCTGCTTATTTCAATCAGCTTCAAGTAAATTATATATTTGAAGCTCATTGAAACAATGACAAAGACTTTTTTTTCATTTTATATAAAATGACAACATACTGTTGTTATTACTACCATACAATATCTGTGACTTATAATGGTTAATGAAGTACACTACTGTTCAAAGGTTTGGAATCACATGTCATATTAATAACTGTTATTCAGTAACAACTTACACAGTTGAGAGTTAAATACTGTAACCTAGACACCAAAACATAAACCAATGGTTTGTTCAGAATTTGGGAACAACAAGAAGTTCTGATATGTTAAACCAAATGTAACTCCTTTTAATTAATAAACTGTTATTTTCTATTTATAGTAATTTATTCACCAAAATTTGGTCAACACTTTCAAAGTTCATTCTCGATGTTATACAGCATTCTCTGTTTTTATGGAATCATCTACAGCTCTGTTCATCAACAAAATTTCTTATAATTTCTTAATTTTTACAGCTTCCTACAAACTGTTTAAAACATTGAATATTGGCATTCTAATATAATAATTTTAAACATTAAATACATTCAATTTTATACATTTAAATAGCAACAAAATTGTTTTTTTTTATTGAAAAAAGTGATTCCAGTTGTTACACATGGAGTAAATCTATTTCTGATATATATATAATAGCAGCTCAAAGTGTGGGGGAAAAGTGTGTGTGCACGCATGTGAATCTGATCTGATGACCTCCGGCTGCTGACTAGGACATCACTCAGCTCACACACCCCACTGAGACCCCCAACAGGGCCCGAGATCTGAGTCAGCTCCTCTCTGACACGCACATACACACATGCACACTCTACTGTCTACCAACTCAAATTTTCTCCTTCACCACCCACTGCCATTCAGAACGGTTTTATTCTCTCTCTCTCTTTTTCCTTCTTCCTCTTTCTCTTCCTCTCTCTCTCTCTCTCTCTCTCTCTGTCTCTCTCTGGTAGAGTGTCCTAAGATAACCCAGGAAATGCTAGTAAACTTTGTATATCTTTCCTGCTAACACGATTTTCCTCTTGAGTCTCTTCAGCTGCTCATATTACACAGCCTAGTCTTTTTCTAGGATGTTCCACCCACGTGACCATCCAAAATCTCTCCTGAGATTTTGCCCCCTGATGTGAGATAATCATCAGTGTCACAGCGCTGCTCACATTTGAGACAAACATTCTGTGTCATGTTAGAAAATAATTGGTGTGTCCCAGACACGGCTGGAGGTATGAAGTACAATCTTCAAAACATCTTCAATGTGCTCATACTGTAACACTGCAGACACAATAAACAATTAAAGATTACTGTGTGGTTCTGGTTAAGAGGCCAATCACAGGGTAAAATCATTAGCCCCATGCACTCTGCACTGGCTACAGCACTTCAGCAACTGCTCATTGGATTCTACCATACCAGATAAAAGAGAAAAAAAGTCTCACAGTTGTTTGTAGTAAGACAGAGAAGTTTACAAGAAGCTTCACGCGAGTCCATGTGGAGCAAGTCTCTGGGGTTCGAATCTGAGTCTAGTTTGAGTCTTTAGTAAAGAATTTTAGTTTAGAGTCTCATTATTAGCTGCAGCCACTGCATTGTACAAATGTAACCCCTTACTAAAAACCTGTCAGGTTCAACATGGCTTCAAATAACAAGGCTTTCATTATACAAACCCAATTTTTTAAAAAAAACGTTGGTACAATAGATAAAATGCAAATAAAAAACAGAAAGCAGCAATTTATTAATTACTTTGACCTGTGTTTGGAAAAAAAAACAGTACAAAGACATGTTTTATCTCATCAACTTCATTGTTTTTTGTAAATGTATACTCCCTCTGAAATTGATGCCTGCAGCATGTTCCAAAAAAGTTAGGACAAGGACAGTTTAGGTTAGGAACACTGTAAAATGATCAAAACATCTTAAACAGGTGATGCTTCTGCTTGTATATAAAAGAGGCATCCAGGGAAGGCCTAGATCTTTATGAGGAAGGATGGGTTGAGGCTCGCCACTTTGCCTAAAATACATCAGCAAAAAATCCAATAGTTCAAAAATAACGTTCTTCAGCCAGGGACAGCAAGGATCTTAGTATTTTCACCCTCTACAGTGGGTAATACCATAAAAAGACTCAGGGAATCCAGTGAAAGGCCAAAAACCACAAATGAATGTCTGTGACCTTCAACTCCTCAGACTGAACTGCATTACAAACTAGCATGCTTCTTGATTGATATCACCGCATGGGCTAGGAAATACTTTGAAATACTGCAAGTTAAGACTGTATTATGTACAGTGAATCTATATGTCAACAACATTTAGAAATGCTGAAACAGACTGATGCATAGTGGAAAGTGTAGTACTGTGGTCTGACCAGTCAACCTTTCAGGTTATTTATGGAAATAATGGACATTCTCCTGAACCCAAGAGGTAAAGGTCCATCCAGATCAAAAAGCCAGGATCTGTCATAATATGTGGAAGTATTAGTGTAGGCACATCTGTGAACACACTATTAACACTGAACGTGTTTTGGAGCAACTTATGCTGCCTTCTAAATGCCGTCTTTTTCAGGGACAACTACGCTTATTTCAACATCACAACACCAAGCCATATTCATGTGGTAGAGCATTATGGCTGTGTAATCAGAGAGCATGGGTGCTAGACTGGCCTTCCTGTGGTCCAGAACTTTCCCTTATTGCAAACATGTGTCTTGTGAAGCTCAAAACATGACATCAAAGGCCCTGTACAGATGCACTGCTGAAGATTTGTATAAGAGAAGAATGGAAAAAAACTGTATCGTTTGGTGTTTTCGGTCCTCAAAACAATCATTAAGTGTTGCTTAAAGGAAAGGTGATGTAAAATGTTGGTAAACATGCTCTTGTCCCAACTTTTTTGGAATGTGCATGCATTACATTTGGAACAAGCGAAAAAAAAGTTCATAAGGTAAAACATAAAATATTGTGTCTTTGTACTGTTTTCAATTTAATACAGGTCAAACAGAATTTACTAATTACTGCTTTCTGTTTTGATTAGCATTGGAGTTTTACAAATACTTTCATTCTGAACAACAGAACTGAAGTGCTACACAAAGTAAACACAGTGTTTAAAAGAAAGAGGCAAAACATCTTAAACTGTTCAGTTAGTCTGTAGTTTGTTTAGCAAGTATAGCAAGCTAGCATAATAGCTAATCAAGCTGAAGTTTTAGTAAGTTTTATAATAATATGATCTGTGACTTACATGGTTACTGTAACTAGAGTTTACTTGCTATCTAAACATACATGCTAACCAAGTTGCTAGTTTCAAGTTCTTTTGCCTCTTTGCCTTGTTTACTGCACTGTGTATGTAGTGCTTAATCTGACTGAGGGGTTTTCTTTAAAGAAAGTCTTGTTACTCAAAGCTGTATCAAACATGACGCCACTGCGAGCTGCAGGGGAACAACA
This sequence comes from Colossoma macropomum, assembly GCF_904425465.1. Taxonomy (NCBI): domain Eukaryota; kingdom Metazoa; phylum Chordata; class Actinopteri; order Characiformes; family Serrasalmidae; genus Colossoma; species Colossoma macropomum. The sequence goes on along the minus strand of NW_023494795.1, from coordinate 14,385,215 downwards.
TTGAACCTAATTGTAACAAAACTGACAGGCAAAGTCATACATGTAAGGTTGCAACCTAACATTTTCTTTTCATTTACTGCATTATGGTTTGCATTCATAATTGAATTGTTGTTTTTTGCGTGTAATTAATTTTGTTTGTGTTTTTATTCTCTCAGGCTGAAATGTCACAAGTCTTAAGTCTGAGTAGAGAGACAAGTCCCCATCTCTAGAGTTTTAGAGTATTCAGTTTATAATTAGGCCATTCTTTTTTTATTGATAACGACTGTCACTGTCGCTATGCTAACTTAACAGGCAGTATCATTTGGAATGACAAGTTTTATTCTCCAGTTGATGATGACTGCGTCTGGTTGAGTTAGCACAGGGTGTTGGCGGGCCATATTTGGGTTTAGACCAGAATATTGGGCCCAATTAAAGCTCTTGTCTCTATGCACACAGCCAGATTGATCTGCAGAGAATTAGGAGTGGCTCCAGTGTATGTGTAGCAGTGTTGAGGTATAGCTGCACTCTATAGCTGCACTCTGACATTTCAAAAATGAGCAGAGAGCTGCTGAGAGGGAGACAACACTTATCATTGGTTTGTCCTTCACATCAAAAAACACACTGCATAATGCCAACCATAGCATCGAGACTGAACACACACACATGCCAGGATCTCTGATCTCTGTGAAATGTGTGTGCATCAGTGCCTACAGCTGAGCTGGCACCCTAACCTAAGCACTGATGAAGTTATGCTCAATCTGTTTTTACTGGATCTACTGCTGTAGGGGCGTCACTTGAGCCAATTTAATGGGCACATGCTGCAGACACTACAGCTGCCTTCCAGACCACAGCATCACTAAGGAGTACCCTTACATCCCCTACACACTGACCTGGGATGTCAGCAAACAGTTGATTAAATATTTTCGTTTGGAACGCACTGCAACGTCATCATAAAATAAGAAGCGACACACACTTCAAGAGACATACAATGACTGATAGGTAAAGTTTCCTGCAAAGTGATAAACTGTTGTTCCCCATCAGGGCTGCATGCAATGGGCATAAAATGCAATATTCATTAAATCTGGTGGATATCGCAGTGAAAAGCGATAAATTACTATTTAAATATGATTTTTGCTTTGACTGGATGTGCCACAAGTAAAGACTTTTTCTTAGCTGTGTCAGCTGAAATCTAACTAGTCTCTCCTTTGGACCAACCTTTAAGCAAACAGCAAGAAAAAAAAATCAAAAAAAACTTGCAGATCATCATTCACTATTGTGGCAAAATAAAAATGAAATACTAATAGCTACTTCATCAGAACCGCAAGCACAATTTTGTAAACAACAACACACAGTAGCTGCATCCAAAATCACAAACTACTACACTACACATACCACACTAATTAATGGACTTCTATTGGTAGTGTACTCTATATGACATACTATTTAGGATGGTAGTGTGCGGTTTTGGACACAGCCAGTGTCACTCATTTGAGACACTGCTCTTATAAACCATCAAAAGCTATTTGACTGCTAATGCTGCACCCTTAAGGAGAATTTGGAGCCTGAGTGAGTTATTTTTTTATTTTCATTAGTTTTGAGGATGAAACGCACCAGAACAGCAGAAAAGTAAAATAAATAAATAAATACATTCATTTGGAATATAAAACCCTGCATAAATGAAACACAACGTAAATAAATAAATGAATAAATCAATGACTGCACAAAGTAAAAATAAATAAATAAAAAGTTAGACATAACACCATTTATTAATAAATGTATTTAAAATTTAAAATAAATGTTTTAATAAAATTTGATATATGATTAATACGATATCATAAGATCAGAAATACTCTATATACATTTCTATTAATTATTTATTATTCCATTTATTTATTCCTGTATTTCTTCCTCACGTCTGTGCGAGTGAGGTGGGCAACACTACAACAAGCCCAGCAGGGAAACATCTACCACTATGTTCTGGCCAATCCAATTACATTTATTCTGTCATCGCAGCTCCTAACAATGCATTTATCACAGAAACTCATATCACGATAATGCTAAAAATATGATTTATCATGCAGCCCTACTCTCTACACAGTGTGGCACTCCCTTCCAACAGAACACTGTCACTTGCTAAGGTTTAGAATCACCTTTAAATATGTGAATGCCCCATGTTGTCCACTTTGCAGGGACTTATAATGTGACTGGAATGCACTTTAAATTTCCCACAGCGCCCCAACATCTTTCCTTCAAACGCTTTCAGCTTTCATGAAGCACAGCCTATAGCAACTCTTCTCAATATGGAGCTCACAGTAGCTGGAGAATATTAACAACATACACATACCAGTGTTTGTATATTGGTGTTTAACCACAGAGCAGCCAGAGAAATTTTAACAGTCATGTTAAGCTAATCATATGTAGCCTAATAAAAATGCATATTGGAACTTTAAACAAAAGGCATTACATGCAGTCTAGTTTGATTTAATACATCAAGAATACTGTAGTTCATATTCAAATAAAAGTGACATTAAGCTTGTGTTATTGAGCTAACATAACCTGATGCAAGTACAGAATGATTTTCAAATCACTTTCTAACATTTTGTCTGATATTAAATAGTATCACATTCATGTGTGTGAAATTATTAAAATAATAGTAATAGGCAGAAAGGAGAAGGAGTAAAGGAGATATCAGAACAGGGAAAAGGTGTAAAGGATGATCAGAATACATCTATAGTTCGTCACAAAAGAGGTTTTTAATTATGCTTGATTGGACAACTTTTTCTCATTAGAGCATTTGTTCAGAAAAGATTCCAGTTTTTCATGCAGACTTTTCTATATCAAGCGTAGGCTGGGCTGTGTTTCCTCAGTTCTCTGTGTGTCTCAGTTCGAACAGCAGTCCAGAAATGACCCTGTCTACTCTATATATTAGACCCATCACATCAAATCACCCACCTTATCACCATAGGCCTGAAATCAGTTTCAGCCAGTTACTATCAACACTCTATTCAGTCGCTTGTTCTATTCATTCTACTAGGATGTATTTGTAGAGCTGACACACATATAGTTACACTGGTTGAATGGTAGTCCCAGCCTCAGGACCAGACACAGGGCTAATTTCTCCTCACTTACAGAGTCTCTGATCTGAGGAACAGTCAATCAACGCATTAAACTCACCACAATCCACTATCAGGCCCTGAGACAGCAATACACCCGCTCTTCCATTACACACACATCGATTTCTGATCGCTTTGGGAAGCAATCAGTCCGGGAAGCCAGACTCACTGCATTCTCGCCCTTAAACAGAGAGGCTTTTTCTACTGCATTGATTCTCAATTGATAATTGGGTTACAGCCAACGATTCATTGAGCGAGACTCTGAACCTTTGCATACCAAATAAGGCAGAGATATGTGTGAAAAAAGGATATTGGATAGGTGCTTGAGGACTGCCAGCCCTTTATGCCACGTGTTTAGCTCTCTGTGCGGACCAAATGTCTCCAGGACAATAGGAAAACACAAAGATGTTGTCACTGCGAGGACAAGGGACAATGCTTTTATGTGAAAAGGGAAAAGAGCACTGTCACCTAAATTTATGGTTTGGGTTAGTTTTAAGTTAAGACATAGTATTATTTAGCTAGTATAGCGTTAGAGAATACAGAGGTGGAAGGAAAGACCCCACAAAGACAGGAATACGAACTTGTGTGTGTATGTTAGAGTATGTAATTAGAGACAGAGATGGGATTTCTAGAGCGTCCAAGCAGCAGGAGGCCAGCCTTTTTCTATTTAGTGTGTTTTAATGGCCGCGGCATCACGCTGCAATTAAAAGATGAAACATTCCCTCTAGAGCGGACACAGTGACATCACGAACCGAGTTCCCGCCAAATCATCTCATGGTGCAAGCAAGTTCTAACGTTCACCAGCTGTGCGTAAGTTCAAACATAGGCTTTTTACAACTTTTACAAAGAACAATGTTGTTTATGAGAATTTGTGAGCCCTAAGCATCATTCTACATGGAGGCCCTTCCACCCACAGCAGTTCTGTTATTTTGTATGCAAGAATGGAAAAACTTAATATTTCATTCATTTAAAAAAAATTAAATAAAACAAATGGGGGACTCTTTACAAAACTAAATGGTCTATGTAAATAAAATAAATGGTGACACTTTATTTTGAGTGGTCCTTTTAGATGAAGCAAACACTCAGTGGACTCTCAGTAACATGTCAAAAACATATCGGTTGGGATTAGGTTTTGGGCTGAGGTTAAGGTTAGGGTTAGGATTAGGGGCAGGGTTAGGGTTAGGTTTTGGGTAATGTTGGGTAAGGTTAGGTTCTGGGTAATTGGAGTAACATATTAACAGTACATCTACTTAATGTAAGTAATGTATCAACAGAACATCTACAAGATATTTAGATGCTTCACTGCTGCTACTTCACTGATATGTTGTTGATGTGTGACTGATAATCTGTTGAGTTTATTAATCATGTACAAAGAACCACTCCAAATAAAGGGTTACCAAATAAACAAATAATGAAAGAAACAATAACATGAAAATAAATTAGCTATTTTTCTGCCAATGTCATGACTGGCACAAACAGTAGACAATAATAATAACAACAATAATATTATACATGACAATAATAAATAAGAAATCATAATAAACCCAGGGGCCCTATGCAACTGCTTATACCGCTTTTAGCAAGAGACAGCCCTGATGAAGTAACAAAGGCTCTGGTTTTGGAATGCCTGACCACAGTGAAACGTGGTGATGGGAACATCATCCAATCAAGACAGAGCACATTTACACCTGTCCATTTCAAATGTAGCTTCTGCATCCAGATATTGATCAGATCTCATTTCTTCATGCCATATATATTTTTTTTTAACTCAGGTAGGTCTGATGCTGGGACAGAGCAGTCATGGCTCATACAGGCATTGTTGTGTTTAAATCTTTATAAAACCTTCTGCAATTGTGGTGCAAAGCCCATATCCTGTAAAACCACATTTTCTTCATTTTTTTTAATAAGTGTTTGATGTAGTATGTAGACACTGTTAAACCATTGTCAAAATATACTATTTACTGCCCAGTCCATACAGTCCGTACAGTCCATATATGGAAACTAAGATGTAAAAACTGCACTGTTTTTGTGTTTGACTGCCTCAGGATCAAGATAGCTAGATCCAAACACATCACAATCACAAACGCGGTTACACTTGTCTTTAAATGCATACACGTCCATAACATCCATTTACATGACGCGTTTAATGCCAAATGCTTTTTTTACTAAAATGAAACCACACAGATAAGTTTTAGGTGACAGCTTGAAGTTACTGAATATTTCAAACTACTCTTAAGCATGTGAATGTTGTGGTGAAAATAAATCAAATGACAATCAAATAACTAGCACAAACAAGAAAAAAAGACTCGCTTAAGGTTTTTGCAAATGTTATATATTCAAACCACTGGGTTAACTTAGCTATCGTTACTTTACCTGTCTAAGTGTTAACCTTCAGTTCTAACCTCATTTCTGAAACAACAACCAGATTTACAGGGCCGGGAGGATTACTTCAAAAATGTATTCCAGTACAGATGACTGATTACCTGTTAAAATGTCATTTGTAACATAATCCTATAGTACTATATTAAAGTAACATGATCTGATTCATTTCCATTGCTTTTAGTGTGTTTACGTGCACTTAATAATCCAATAACTGCCAGATTTTGTCAGTAATGCATTCAATGCGTTTACATGCACTTGGATAATCAGATAATGGAAAACTCCGGGTCTACATGATTCAGGCAGTAATCAGATTTCTGCTTTACAAGCAGCCAATAAACTCATAGAAGAAGACATAAATGTAACATAAAACACAAACGTCATGCCGTAGCTTTTATTTTTTTAAATATCAAGTCACTTTAGCTTAAAATATAATATACATCATGGAGAAGATGAAGAATATTCAAATTCTTCATTTTGTCCAGCATGATTTGGTTTCAGCTTTGCTTGACAAGTGTTTTGTTTTCCATCTCGCAGATGCTGTGTTAAGTGCTGCTCGCAATTTCCTGGACAGTGGCCTCTTTTTGCACAGGCACAGACTGAGAAAAACGAAAGAAATCAGAGTAAAGGTGCACATGCACTGAAAAACCTGATTACTGAGCTAAACTCCAGCTCTCTTTATCAGATTTCAGCCTTAATCCGATCTAAGTAATCAGAGTATGCTGTAGCCTATACATGACCACTTGAATAATCAGATAACTGCCAAAATCCAATAATGATCAGATAATTAAGTACATGTGAACACACAATGCTGCCAGAGTCAATCTTGCCAAAGTAAACATATTGTTTGTCTTGAGTTTTTGTGTAAGTTTAGCAGCACGCTGCCTCTCAGCAGAGCCTCGCCCCACCCACTATTTTTTACTTACTTTTACTGTCTTTTATTCTATAACTTTAACAGAACGCAGTTACCTTTCTTGTTGCATTCCATTACTAGCCAAAACCTAATAACACATTGGTATTTACTACCAAAGTTAGTAAAACATTAAAAACCGAGGACTTAGTGAATCCTGAACCCAGGCATGAACTCAGTTTGTCATCGTAGTCACTTGCGAACAGATCCAGAGGGCTGCATGTAAGGGCCCCGACATCGGGACGTGCCGTGCGTGTCGTACACGGCTTTGAATTGTAATGTCACCATTAGAATGTGTGTCCTAAAACAACAGGCGCGCAAGTGTTGGGAAGGTTAATGGGAAATTATTCAAACGCATTCGTATGCTAATCCTTCATCCCCGCACCGCTGACAGCATCCTCCTGACTGCTGTAATACATCATCTCTCTCGCCGTTTCTTTGGCTCACACAGCGAGTTTCAGCGAGGACACTGCTGAAAAAGAGAAGGAGAAGCAAAATTTGAGTGTGTAAAAGCAATGGTTTATTGAGTTCTGGGTGACGGCACGGCTGGAGCGCGAGCATTGTTCGATACTGAGAGAGCAGAGAGCAGTTTGATGAAGCGAGAGAGGATAAAATCCATACACAAGGCCTAAATGTGCATGTGTGAGCAAGAAAAAGAGAGGATGATGAGGACTGAGGCCATATGCAGTTCATACATTCAGTACTTTACCTAATCACATTTTCAGCCCCACTCTACTTGTATCATGAACTAGCTAGCAAACGGTCTGAGGGCATTAGAGCACTCTGCCCTCAGCAATATAGCACTAAGCCCTCAGCACCCTGTCTGCGATGGACAGCACATGTGCCTGTCTGTTCAGACTTGTTCCCCACCCCGTAACATGTGAGTTACCCACCATGCTCTGCTGCTCAGCTGAACACAGAAACCAGAAGGAGAAAATGAAACGCACAGCATGGACCTTCCCCACCTCTCCCTCTCTTTGTTTTCCAGCCACTGTGTTCTTCTAGGTGGTTTTCTTTGCTGATGGATTGCTTCATACCCCTTAAAAGTACACAGCTTACAAGCTCCAATTAAGAACCCTGCAGCTGCCTGGACAATTCTTACTAGTGCACTGACACACAAAAAACACAAGGATACGCAGCGTCATTGATTAGAAGCACTGCTACTATGAAGCCAAAGCTATATGAGTGCAATTGGCACCCCCTTGTGGAGAATTTGTAGCCTGTGAGTGAGTGAGTGAGTGAGTGATGCTAACCAGTTCCATGAGGGATTTGCTTCTAAAAACATATAGGCTTTCATGCAGTTTCCAGATTATTAGATACTCCTACCTTGTACCTACACTCATTGGTCATTTTATCAGGTACACCAACCATGTTGCCATGTTGCTGGAGTTCCTAAACATTGTCTACACTCACTGTCAACTCTATTAGACCTGGCTGTTCCACCTTGTATATGAAAATTTAGAGACGATAGCTCATTTGATGCTGTCTGTGTGAGTCAGTCTCTAGTCCATCAGTGGGCAATTTCTGGCCACAGAGTGCTACTAGCTGGATATTTTTGATTGATGGGCTATTCTCAGTCCAGCAGCGACAGTGATAATTTTTTAAACTCCAGTTACACTGCTGTGTGTTATCCAGTCTGTGCAACACACACATACAAACACTGACATGTCACTACCATGAGTGCTGAGAAGTCCTGACCATTGATGAACAGGATTAAAAGGGGGCTAACACATGCACCTCTATGACTGATAAAAATGGACAAATGGCCAGTTATGGAGGTGCAGAAAGTTATTGACTGTAGCCCATATGTTGCACAATATGTCACCCTTTCTATACCTCATCAGTGAAAAGGGACCACTACAGGGCCACCACTGACCAGATATGATTTGGACGGTAGATCATTTTCATCAGAGCAGAGACACTGATGTAGTAGTGGCAAGTTAGATGGTGTGGTGCTGGTACAAATTTTTCAGGCACAGCGGCGTGGCTGGGGCTTTTAACACTGTACACTTTCTGGCCATTTTAGTCTGGTCTGGACAGCAGTGGTCCTGGGGTGGTTCAACTGATGGACGGGGTGGCTGACACATTGTGCTGCTACAGATTGGCCGGGGTCAGTAATTGTAAACCTACACAGTGCACCTACAGTAGGGTTTAAAAGTCTGAGACCACTATTGAAAAAGCTTCTATTTTTCATTCCTTTCAAATTCAATAGAAACATTTTCATTACAAATATGATTATCAGCATAACCATTTGAATGAAAAGTAGAATTTAAACAATTTCAGAATTTCTTAGTATTTATATGTCCTTCTTTTGTTTTAATGACTGTCTGCACTTGAGCTGGCATGGACTACACAAGTTTGTGCAAAAGCCTCTGATGAATAGATCAAATCCAAATGAGAGTCATCAGAACATGAGCTTCAATGGAAGAGATAAGACAAAAAAAAAAGATCTTTTTGTACAAAGGCCTTAACATTTGTCACAAAATTGCTTAAATGTGAGTAGTGACATAGAAATAAAAGTCTTCTTCATTTTACTTGTCATATCTTTTCTTAGTTTAACAATTTTTAAAACTGTAAAATGTTCTGCTGTTTATTTCCAAGTTTACATGAAATAAATAGCAGATTTTTGATGTGGTCTCAGATATTTGGACCCCACTATATAGTATGTGTACCTGATAAAATGGCCAGCCCCCCAATGTGGGTAGTACAAGGTCAGTGTGTATACTTATCATGATCAGAAAATGCAAAGTAGAGTCCTGAGATAACACTATTATAAGACTGCACCCTCTAAACCACAGCTTTATGAGCATTTGCCACGTTCTCTGTTAGTAAACTCTGAGCTAGTCCCTGGGGCGGCTGGGACGATGTTTTAGCAATTCCAGATGGGGCCTTTAATCTCTGTACAGCTGGCTAAATGCATTGTTAAACTCTCTCTTATCTATAATGGCATGAGGAGATTGCTATCTGTGACTCGAGGAGATCTGAAGGATAAAGACGCAAAAGAACTATGAGCTGCACACACCCTCACTGCCTGATAACAGCTCTGGGGACTTATTAGAGATGGAAAATTATAACATGCTGCAAAAATAGTATTTTCAAAATGGCAGTGATTTTTATCTAACAGGGGGAAAAAGCCTTCTAATGTCAGGATATCCTGACTGAGCTTAAAATAGTGCCCCCTGGTGGATGATATGTTTTCAAGTTGCAGTGTTTTAAACATTTTCCCAAAATTTTAAAGGGACTTTTAGTGGTATTTGTGACATAACATGTGACATCACTGTATGACAGTTTGAGAATCAAATATCAAAATATAGTTTGATGGGAGAACTATCATCATCAAAAAAAATGAAATTAAACATTTTACTGTATTCCTATATAAGCTAACAGACATAACAATGTGTAATTACCTCAGTGTGAACCCTAATGTTAGCATTTACTGTACAAAGGCTATTTAAACTAATCAAACTGATCAACACAATTAGCACACATAAGCCTGCAGCTGGTTCACACAGTTTAATGGCTCATCTACCTAACATTAGGAAACTAAGGCAATGCCACCAGTTTTTATTTCATTTATAGAGAGTTTCATATAATTTCTTCTCGTCGCATACAGACTTTTTCATCCTCAAAGGGAATTCCACCAATTTTTTTTCATTCCTACATAATTCAATTTCTAAGCTGTATGACATTAGGAGAGGCTTAATGTGAAATGCTCTGTTCTACAGAAACTCTAAAAGTGTGTAAAGTCTCTAAAAGCTACATCACAGAAGATTATTGCATGAAATAGTTATGAATGCACTGCCTGATGCCTAAGACATTGTTTTATAATAGTTTTGAGAAGGTTTTGGGCTAAAAAAATGGCGGAGGGGTAAATGCAGACTGTTGTTAGGTAAAATTTTTTCCAGATGTACCACTGTTTTACTGATATTATCATTACATATAAAACCCCAGAGTGTATATTCACTGGAGGTGAACCTGGATAGAATGGTTATATTTGTGTTGTAGACATTGAGACCTCTGGTTCCTATCAGCACCACTGTAAAGAAATCTGAGTTGGTGAGTTTCTCAACAATGCAACATTTCCGTTCAGGCTTTTAGCAGATGATCTTATCCATATAGATTTAAAACAGTAGGCAAGAGTAGCGTGAGGAAGTACTATTAAACAGTAACATTATTGTCTGTCTAAATGAAAACTAAACTAGCCTCCGATGTGTGTTATCCATTTAAAGACTTTAAAATGGAAAACAACTGGGAATTACAAAGCAATAAAAAACGATGACTTGTGTTTTTTAACAAAACTCTTTTTCATAATGGAATTTCACTATAGTGTGGCTATTTAATTCTCCACCAGTACCCTGCTATTGAGGTGCAGCAGAAGACTTTCATTAACATGGCACTGCAAGAAAAAGGCGATGTGATTAAAACAAATGAATATTGAGGTGTGCTTTCCTGGTAATGGAGCTCCTGTGTGTCATATGGAGGATAGTGCTTCTATCCACTACACTATAACAGTACATTAATCAGCGAAAAGTGTGAAGATTATCTTTTTTTAAAATAAAGAAGAAAAAGATGAGCTACTGTACTTCTATTCTAGTTCATTTCTTTGTTGAATTCACTCTGAAATACCTGTAGTGCTCATTAGCCAACCCCAGAGCTGGCACCTAATTTCACTGCCGGTTGCTGGTTTGGGTGGCAGAACCATAGCAACAGTTCCTTAAATTACACAGACATGCTTTTCCACACCTTTACAGGAAAGCCTTCATCTACAGAGAGCTGGCTCTATTTTTACTAAGTGGGTCAGGATTCTGCACCAGAGGCAATGGGGAGAGACCAATTTCACAGGTACAGCTCAGCGTAATTAAGGCATAAAGGTGCTCTCTTCTTTCTTAAAAGACATCCAACATTAAAAAAATGAGCAATTAAAATGCTCTGGATATATTATGACAAAATATATGCTATGACGAACTGAAAAACACTGGCAAATGAAGTCCTCTGTCAAAATTCGATGCTGTGCTGCACCTGCAATACCAAAGTACCACAGTCCAGACTGAAGCTTATAGGGCTGTATGGAGCACTTTAGCAATAACACAAGCTTTTCACACCAGACAATGATCATACACACTTCCAAATGCACCAAATGATAAACAGATGAACAGAATCACTACTGTCTTACTGTTGGGTTACAATATCAGAAGAGAAATACCAGAAACACAGCGGAACAGGCACACAGGAGAATAACTGTCAGTTCAAAGGAGGGAGAAAAGCAGGGCAAAGGCATCAAACTGTTTGGAGCACAGAAAAAACAGCATATTCAAAACCAATAAGTTAGGGTGTGTGTATTGTCTGAATATGTGAGGGTTTATAAAGCTATGAGGAATCGCTAGTCTTTTTTTCTGAGTTTTTAGGAAGAGATCTATACCTTTTCTGTTCAGCAGCAGGTGAGTGGGTGTGGTTGTGAAACGTTCCTTGTAAATGGAGTTATAGGTCACTGGAAACAGCACCGCAGGATATCATCTGGCCACCTACACACGAGCGACACATACCAATCTGCCTTCCCACACACGTCTCTGCTGTAGCTTTCTCTAGTGAAATATTTAAAAAATGCATCACGGCTCAGTATAAGAAGTAAGATCTCTGTACACTTACTTTAAATGCACACACACACACACACAAACACACATACACACACACACACACACACACACACACACACACACACACTCAGTCTCCTCAAAGTGTTGGATCCCTACCTGGCAGCTCACAATGAGTGGTCATCCTCCTTCTGGTGGGCAGGAAAGTGAGCACCAGTAAAGTGATCAGAAATCCTCTGATTCCTCTCAGCAAGAGTAAACCCATCATTTCCTCCAGCATTGGGCAGATAGGGCTCTAGGGTGATATTGCCAAAATCCTATCACCAATATAATGTCATTCGATATACATAAAAATCAATAATTATTACATGCATTTCTAAATGCCCAATTTTAAGTCTGCAGAGAGGGGAGAAACGAGGCCCAAAACGCTCAAAATACCACTCGCTAGCAATATCTGTCAAACGCAAGTAAATACATTGTTAAAAACCATCTAAACCCAACAATTTGCATACACATTCATTCAAAGGTAGTAATATCCTGAAATAAACAAAACTAACATTTTAGATTACATTTTAATCATGTTGTTCATGCAATTGTTATAAGCAGAGGTAATTACTGTGATGCTCTTTTTACTGAGCTTCTTAATCCTTGTGTGGTGTTAATGTTTTTGCGTTATTGTTTTTTTTAAATCAATACAGCCATAACAATTTATGTAAAAACACCAGATGTTTAAAATATAACAAGTGGCCAGCATAGGGTTCTCCTTTAGCAGCTGTAGCCAGCCAGCAGCCTCACACCATGCAAGGGTTAAGAAAACTATACATACTCCACAGTTTTTACAAACTGCAGCAGCACAGACTCTAATAAAAACATGAGAATGTAACATGCTGAATAGACCAGACAAGCGCACAGACTATTAAGAGACAAACAAACTAAAAAAGAATAAATGAAATAAAAATAAGAAAAATTTAAATGCATAAATATCTGTACATATGCAAGCCTGAGGAGCCATATAATATAATGACTGTTATATACAGAATATTACAGAATGATATGTTACAGTTACTTTAATACAGTAGGAGGTATAATGGTTCAGTTTAAGTTTAAGGTGAAAGGGGTCCATTGTGGTTAAAGAGCACTACAGCTCTGGGGCAAAGCTGTTTGCGTGTCCGGTTGTGCTGGTTTTGATGGCCCTGAATCTTCTACCAGAGGGGAGTGGTTGGAAGAGGTGATGTCCAGGATGAAAGGGGTCAGCTGTAACTTTGCCAGCATGCTTCATCACCCTTCTGTTGTAGATGTCCTGAAACACTGGCAGACTACATCCAACAATCCTGTCTAATGTTCTGATTATGCACTGAAGTTTGGCTCGTTCTTCTGAGGTGGAGAAACCAAACCAGATGGTTATGGATGATGTGAGGATGGACTTGATTATTTCTTTGTAGAACTGGATCATCAGACTCTGTGGCAGGTTGAATTTCTTCAGCTGTCTCAGGAAGAACATTCTATGTTGCGCTGTCTTGGCTGTGGGAAGGGTTCCTCTCTAACTTCAGGTGCCTGGATATGGTGGTGGCCAGGAACTTGAGTGACTCCACAGTGAAAACCACAGAGCCAAATATGTTGTCGGGGGGTGATAGGGAAGGGGATTGCACCTACAGTCTTTTGTGTGTTGAGCAGCAGGTGACTGCTGCTGTACCGGGTGACCAGCCAGTCGACTTTCTTTAGGTAGGCAGACTCATCTTCATTAAATATGAGGCCTACTGCGGTGGTGTCATCTCCAAACTTCAGGATCTTCACAGCTGGTTCCCTGGAGACACAGTTGTTGGAGTAGAGATTGGAACGAAGGGGTGAGAGCACAAAACCTTGTGGAACTCCAGTACTGAGGGTCTGGGGGTCTGACATATGTTTTCCAAGTTGCACCTGCTGTCTTGTGTTTGTCAGGAAATCCACAATCCACCAGCAGATGGGATCTGGCACAGACAGCTGGGACAGTCTGACCTGCAGCAGTTCTGGCACTATGGTACTGAAAGCTGAGCTGAAAAGTCTGAAAGTCCACAAGCAAAACTGTAACTTATGTTCCAGTTATTTTCTCAAACAAAACTTCAGTGTAGGTTCCAGTTATGTTGTAGCATGAAGTGTAGGGCCAAGTTGACCACATCATCAACAGACCTGCTAGCTAGCTCTGTATGTTAACTGCAGGGGATCCAGCAGAAAGTTTGTAATGGCGTTCAGGTGGGCTAGGACCAGGCGTTCAAAGGCCTTCATGACTACAGAGGTTATGGCTACTGGCCTGTGGTCAGTAAGTCCAATTACGTTTTATTTTGAGAGGGGAGCTGGAATGATGGTGGAAGTTTTGAAGCATTTGGGAACAAAGCAAAGCTCTGGTTATTTGTTGAAGATGTTTGTGAAAATGGGTGTTAGTTGGTAGTAAAACATCAAGGAGAGCTCACATCACCCACATTTTGTAAGAATTTCACTGGCTGTCAGAATCTTTCAGAATACACTTAAAAGTACTGTTATGTGTTTTTAAGACTCTAAATGGCTGAGCAACTAAGTACCTCACAGCACATCTGTCTGTTCCAGCACATGATCTTGGATCTGCATATACTGGTTCTTCTGCAAATACAGAAAACACGGTGAGGCCTTTTCCTGTTATTACGCTTCTAAACTGTGGAACTCAGTATCACCTTTTATTAGACAGTCAAGCTCAGTGCACACTTTTAAGAAACATTTGAAAACACACCATCAATTTATCATTTATTAAAGAGATATGTTACGTACATCTTTAATTGTTATCAACGTCACTGCCTTATACGATTTTAATCTAATACTCATAATTTCTTCTATTACTTTTAAGCTTTATTACGTCTCTGTAAAGCACACTGAGCTGCCAGTGGTATAAAAAGTGCTCTATTAATAATTATAAATAATTAAATATCATATCATTTGTATATAAAAAGAAAGCGTGTCTGCGACAGACGTATGGGTTATACAGAATTCATCTTCTGTAAGAAAAAGTTAGCATCATTAATTTGTATTAATTTATTCAATTTAATAGCAAACAGTAGCAGAAGGGTGCATCAAGAGCTGTGTAGAAAATTTGGAATCGCTCACTGCTGACCAGCTCAAATAATTTACATCAGTCTGGTAGTGTGAACTGGCAGATGTCATACTTTTCACACAGCTTTACTGTGTTTGCCCAACCACTCCTACAGGGTCCAACTAGCAGAAGTTCAAAATGTTTAGAGACCATGTCTGAAACAATAAGCCTTGTTTGCTGAAAAGACTTCATACTGCAAGGCTTGATTTACAGACAGAACAACTAATCGCTCTAATCCAAGCTGTGGGCCTGCTTGACTGGTATAGCACCTTAGGTAACACTGCCACTTTCCACATGGAAGACTACGGTTTGATTCCCTGCCTGGCCAAGCACACATTGCTATACCAATAAGAGTCCTTGGGCAAGACTCCTGATGCTACATTTGCCTTCCTTTATAACATGATCAAACTTAAGCTGCTCTGGATCTTCCATAGAAATACCATGAATACTGTACAAAGCCAGTTCCACCAGAGAAGAACCGCTACTGGATTTTCTAGATAGCTCACCATGCTGTCTAAATTCTGAGCCACAGGTTGAGAGCGCTTTTAATTGGCTCAGCGGGTGATGGCCAGCAGCTTGATGTTCCTTATGCAATCTTACAGTTGGTAATGAGTTTCTGCTTCAGTTACCCCGGGGGACCAGCCGGCCCAAGGAGCATAGCGGCTAAATTAACGTGTTCAGAAAGAAAAGGAAGAGCTTAAGCAACAACGCTGCCAATTTCAAGCCAAATACACACACACATACACACACACACACACACTCACACACACACACACACACACACACACACACACACAAGCCAAGCAGCACAGAAAGGAGCCATGAGACCAGCACCGCGTGAGCAGGCAGACACCGGCAGGCAGTGCGGCGTGCACGTCTGTCTGGAGTCCCCGGTGAGACGCACCCGTCTGCCAGGCTCAGGAAGAAGAGAAACATCATCTTTAATAAATGAGCAAAACACCACAATCAGGGAAAAACGACTCTTTTACTGGCTGTTTTTCCTCCACACAATACAATTACCTAGCACAATCGTACAGAATTAGATACTGGCTAGTTAAAAATGTCATTTGAAAGTTCTGACATAACTTGCGGGAGCACTTATTTTATAGTAACTAAATAACATTCTTAGATCAAAAAAAGAAAATAAGCCCTTAAAACATTTGAAAACAATTAGATACTTCAGCAAAGTTTTTGTCCATATTCACAGTATGAACTTATTATAGATTTAGCACAGCAATGTCTTTAATGTCACAGTTACAGATGAAATTCAGACATAAAAGTGGACAAGCTCCAATTACAGGTGAGCTTCAGTCACACAGCATCCGATTTATCTAGTACTTGTATGATAAAACTATACCAAACATTAATCATCATAAATATCTTTGCATAGACAGAGAAACTGTTATGAACTGTTATGAAAAAACCCAACAATTTGTGCAGGTAGCCCCTTATACCACAATGAATCTGCAGCACTCAGTTTAGCATTTAGCATGAACCTATTTAATACACAAAGGCTATTTCTGGTCTTTGAAGAAATCCATCTGCATTGGGCCATTATGCTAAATCTAACAATAAAGCTAATTAAACCCCTGTTTATGATCACTCTCTGATTTTTATGATGAATGTCCCCTTTATTCATATTTCCATATGGAAAATGATACCTCACACAGCCTTTGCCTTTCACATACCCAAATGCACAAATGGCAGAATTGTGTCACAGACTCCGTTACTGATTGCCATTGCAGTGGATCTATCATGACAGGTTACCAGGCCACAGAGGGGGCATATTCTCTGTAGTCTGCCCTACTGAAACTCTGCTTGACATAAGGGTCACTGCGAACTTGGGGGAGCCTTCCGCTTCAGCCCTTACTTGCTCCGCCAGGTTCGCAGTGACACTTATGCCCACATTACCTTTGACTTAAGCAACAGTTCAACAAAAAATATATCATTTCCAAAGAAAAGCACTGAGTATAGAACAGGACACCTTGGAGTGGATGAGCCTAAGATCACACTGCCCCATGGCAAGTGTCGGCTTGAGGAGTATAAAGCCCTCCAGCACTGGGCTGAGAAGCAGTGCAGTGACGAAGCACCATCCAATACCTTTGGGATGAGTTGGAGTGACGTTTGTGATCCAGAACTATTCATCCAACATCAGTACCTGACCTCACTAACGCTCTTGTGGCTGAATGCAATCATATCTTCACAGCCTTCCCACAAGAGTAGAGGCTGTTACTGCAGCAAAGGGGGCAATCTCCCTATTAATACCATTGATTTAAAAAAAAAAGTTGGATGAGTAGGTGTCTACAAACTTTTGTCTGGAGAACAGTTCTGCACTAGAGCTACAAGGCTAAAGTAGCTAACAAGTAACAGAAGCTTATAACCATCTATTAATGTTATGCAAACTGCATGCCTAAACCAAAAAAAAGTTCGAAGTGGACCTGATCGTTGTCATTCAATGTTAGAAGGCTTACAGTTGATTAAACCCCTTTAAGTGTCAGTCCACTGTCAGTTAAGTCTCTTTTACTCAGCAGAGCCTGTGAAAGGACAGATGTAGCCAGTACTCCGCCTAACCGGGGTGGGGAACTGGAGGTATCTTTAGCTATTTCTCTTTCTTTCCTCTCCCCGCTTTCTTGTTTCTTGGTATTCTCCAGCAGCTGTTGCACAGTCTTGGAAAAGGCAACACGAGGATCATTGGCAGGAAGGGCGGGGCAGTCGCACTTCGCACGGATCTCCAGAGCCTGCAGAAACAACAAACAGGTGAACACACAAGATGGAGGACATGATCTTTGACTTTACGCCCACCAACCTCCTCGCAGAAGACAGAACTCTTTAAAGTTTAATACCTGAGGGACGGATGAATAGGATGGACAGATAAAGAATGGATTAACCAAGAGTCTAATGTGGAAGACTATTGGTATTCAGCATGTGCAAGGCATCTAGCATAAAGACAGCTGGACTCGTTTACACAGATTGATCTGAAATTGGTGTGATCTCCACCCTCTGACCTCTCTTAGGGTCAGACGACAGAAGCTTTGTTTTACATAATATAACTTTGTTTTACATTGTAAGAGCACAGAGACACAATGCGTTAGCTAACATAATGGCTCAGGAAATGTCCACTAATCAGCAGCAGGCACCTTATGTCCAGGGGCGACTGAGAATTGCTCTGCTGTTCACCATCTAATGTCACTGTTATGGTTTTTTAAACTTGTTAATACAGTAGTACCTGTTGCCATGTTTTGTAGCAGCTCTTGGACAAAAATGGAAACATCCGATCAATCATATGACTTTTTTCTATCCACATTCACATTATTCTGATGCATTTCCATTGTAATTTATTGCATTTCCTTTTATCTGCAAAAATGGGGATCCACCACAAACAACTTTTATGTAAATTTTGGTGATTTTATTCCATGTTTAATATGTCAAAGCTCACAACTAAATACACTGATGGAAAACTAGCTACTTTTTACAACAGGTATCATGATATTTGATTTTTGGTGAGGTTTGATAAGTTAAAGCATACACACTGGACCAGTAATGACACATTTAAAACATAATATTAAAAAACTATAAATACAATTTTTCTAATCACCGTTCCACATACTGCAGTGCACTATATCCTATTAAGCAAGTCCAGTTATGTTTCCTAGACTCAAAATTCAAGCTTGCAACCTTCTGATAGTTCAGAAAAATCTCCTTTTAATAAAACAGTTGGTCATTACATAGTCATATCACCTACCCTACGCCACAGACCAAAGA
This sequence comes from Colossoma macropomum, assembly GCF_904425465.1. Classification (NCBI taxonomy): domain Eukaryota; kingdom Metazoa; phylum Chordata; class Actinopteri; order Characiformes; family Serrasalmidae; genus Colossoma; species Colossoma macropomum. The sequence goes on along the minus strand of NW_023494795.1, from coordinate 14,366,384 downwards.
ACAGTAACTCTGTCTGAAACACTAAGACGAACAATGATCTAGGGATGGAGAGACCTGCAGAGAAACGCTTAACACGGAAGCCTTTTCTGGTCAAAATCTTATTCAGATCTCCCCAGAGGAACAATATCAGATGCAGCTCTTGACACAAACTCTTTTCATTATCTCGGGAGAGAGACGGATTTAAGGAGTGCGCGGATGTTTGAAGATCAGGCCATTAGGGGGAACTCACAGCTCTGAACAGATAAATAAATGTAAAAGGCACTTGATGAAAGAGCTGCTTGTCCAAAGCTTATTGGCAACAATTACCCAAGGGAACATATTAGAGAAGCGTATCCTTTGTGTGTCATCTAGTTATTTAGGGACCCATCTAAGATTATGCAGCCATTTAAAACACATGCATCTTTTAGGTAAGACAATACCAGATCAACTATGCATGACTGCAACTTCACAGAGTGAACCTGTGATATGGATGGTAACTCATTTGCAAAGGTAGCAATGCACAGATCATTACGATGTACTACAGACAGCACTGCTCCACCGCAAAAGAATATAAAACATGGATATTAACAATGTAGCATGCTCTTATGTAAGTGCATTATCATACTTTAGTTTGTGAGTTGTTTTGTGAGGAGTTCAAAGAGAAGGGGGTTGGTTGGTCTGGGTCAGAAGGAGGAATTTTCTTCCGAATTCAGTTATAAAAACATTAATTCCAGGAAAGATTTGACACGGAAAATGTTTTATAGCCAAGATATTCAACATCATTCATTTGCTGCTGGTTGGGTTATGCTAATGTATGGCATGCCTAAGGATCCTGGCACAAAGCGAAAACTGTGCCAATGAACCCCATTCTCCCCTACTTAAACCCACAAATGCAAAAACTGATGACAGTGCTTAAAAGTAATTAGTGAACAGTTACTACGCACTATTCAAAAGAGAGCTTTCTAACTGGTATCAGTTACTTCTTATTCATGTTATCTGAGGTAAATCTTTTCAGGTTAAGCTCCTTTTAAACTCCATTTAGTGCTGCACCAAGGCAGCACTCTCTACAGCACTTGAGGGAGATAGAAAGTACGAACAAAAAAAGAAAGAGGATCCCCACTTACCCAACTACAGACCTCAGAACTGCAATCAACCCACAGAGAAACCCTATGGTGGTAATATTTAGCAAGATGGCTCACCTTTTGTCTCTCTCTTTCTCTCTGACTGACAGGCACGGTCTCAGAACAGTCTTCCACTTGACTGCTCCATGGGCGAGCTGAAGCTGCCCCTCAGAAAGTCATTCTCATACAGCGCTGAGTTCTACCACACTTAACACTACTGCTGAGAGCCCACATTATCACAGTTCTACAGGCTTGAAAACTGCCTTATGAAAAAGACATCTTGTGAAAGAGATCTAAGGAACAGAAGAGACACCAGCTTGACCCTTTGCTAGAGTAATGGTCATTAAGAAGCACATGGAAGATGTGCATCCCTAGTTACCTGAAAACAACTTCTGTAAGGTGTAATATAAATGGATACGGTTACTATAAGCTGAACCCATAGAATCTTTAAGCTGGCTATATATTTTATATTCACCAATTTCAGATACTAACCTTTACAGACTTAAGTTTCAGACTGAAGCTTAAGTTCCACACAAAACTGGTCAAAAAACAGCCCTAGGCTTATATTACATTCACACCTCAGTTATTCTATATCTAATTGATCTACAACTAGATCCATTTTAATTGACTGATTAAATCATAAGAAACATAAAATATAAATATGTCTGCATAAACAGACATATGTACTAGAGTCTGTTTGAAAACCAGAAGAGCAACACTTTATGTGCAATATGATGAGCCTCTTATAGTAAATATACCATAAAAATACTGCCCGATATATAGGTTTGTTCATAACATAGGCCAATACTGAAGTCCTGAGGATTTACTAGTACCAGTATATTCATTTATCAAAAATCTCAGTGATAAAGCAGCAATATTTAGTGGTTTGTTTTACATTATAGTAAACAGACACCTCCTGCCTTCTGCCCAGTGAGCGCTGGGATAGGCTCCAGCACCCTCCTTGTGACCCAGGAGGATAAAGGAGTGTAGATGAATGAATGAATAAATGAACAGACACCTCGGAAAAACACTGATTTGTGACGATTTGATGGTTTTATGCTATTGTTATCGTCTAATAATGGTTACTGGTATTGTCACAATATTTTATCATTGGTTGGGTAATAAAATAAAACAGCTTACACTACTGTGCAAAAGACTACTGTTCATTAATTTAATTCTAGTGAAAACAGTCTTTCAGTACAAGGCCCGGCAGACCCCCAAAACCGTACTGTGTTCTCTTTTGAAAAAAATCAAGCTCCACTCTTGTTTTAGATCTAAATAATTCACAGTTGTTTCTTTGTGTCCTTCGACTGTAATTAGATAACTCAGTGCTATGGACACCGGAGATGTGGGCGAAGGCTTTATGGACTGATGAGTCTAAATTTGTAGTTGGGATTACTTGGATGAGAATTCAGAAAATGCAACCAAGTTCTAAGACTGAACTTAAATGTACAAAAATATTCCTGCTGATTTCTCTGAAAAATTTAAACAGGTCTCCATGAAAAAAAGAACGGAAGCTGTAAAAAGGGCAATGGGTGGACACACTAAACACTGCGTCTGTGTAATTTTCTGTTAAATATGTTTTCGGCATTTTTCCTGACACTGAAAAAAGAACCATGTGTACTATGGCTGAACGAAATTAACTAAGTGCAGGATTATTTCTGACTGTTGCACATTAGCAACATATGTTTCACCCTTTCATTCTCACACATCTTCATGCCTGAATACATGAGATTATACTGCTGCAAGCCTTTGTTACCACTGCCCCTAGTGTTTGTACAGGCATGGAAACTACCTTTTTATGAACAAAGTAACCTTGTGAAAGAGAAGTATGAGATGAGCACCAGTAGAGACACTGGCTTGACCATTAGTTTTGGTAATAGTCATTAAGAAGTATATGGAGGGTGCATCTCTCTAGTTAAGTTGAGGTCTCTTATAGGGAACTCGAAAGCAACCTCCCTAAGGAATAATGTAGGCATGCTAAGATCGCAAATGGATACAAACACGCACACATACACACGCGCACACACACACACACACGCTTGATGGACAATTAACATCTTTACCATCTGTTCTCCCTTGCGTTTGAGCCACCTCAGTGCCAGGATGCAGGCAGGACTCTTTCACTCACTGTTACGGGTTCAGGCTGAAGGTTAAGTAAGCCCCAATGAGTGACTAAAATGCACAGCCACACACGCAGCCGCAGCCACCTCCACCACTTTGCATCGTATATTAAACAGCCATTTTGTGGAGTCAGTGGTGTGTGACGGCAGAGAGGACTGTGCATGTTCCTGTAAATGAGTGTCCTCCACACTCAACTCACTCGCCAGCTTTCTCTTAGCCTGCAGTGTGTCAGCCTGAGCTCTTCATCTTCACACACATACCACACACATACACAAGCACCCGCACATCAAGAAAAGGTGTCTATGGAATTGGAGGAGATTTCAGGCAACGTGGGAAATGTGTTGAGCTCTGCAAGATTCAAAATAACACAGGAGATGAAAGTAAAACCGTTTTCTTGGGTCTTGAAAACGAGAATTTAGCCAGAGAGGCAAAACAAAGCACCTCCATCTCCACTCCAGCTTTAATACACCCCAACTACAAAAACCAGGCGAACCTTGATACATAAAAAGAGAAGTATTTAAATAGGAGCAAAGGCGCAGTGCAAAATGCACCTTGATGCAACTGCAATACGTGCCCACCACGCACAAGAACTGACATTCAATTTACTAAGTCTGCTAACTGAACATTACACCAAACGCTGTCAGACCAAGCAACCTCAGAAAAAAAACGCAAGCTTGGTTAAGCATGTACTGGTCTGTATAACTTAGACAACTATTCTTAATATAAATGCCAGTATAACATTTGCACAGTGAACCAACTTATTTACATATATCCACCTATTGGGCCTACAGCAGTTCAGCTCTGCCATTTGTGTTGAAGTTTTGTGTAAGAAGTCTTTCAACTCTGAGTGCGTTTTTGAATGAGGCACAATATTGGGCAACCAATCAGAACAGAGCTCATTTATCAGTAACAAAAATCTCAATCAAATTGCAACTGCCGTGAGCTGCTCAAACTTTAGAAAATTGAGCGGAATTTTGATCACACATGTAACATGTTCATCAACTTTTATTTAAACCTCCCATATTTTTCAAGGCCCTTTCTCAAACGCATATGCATATCCAAGGAAGAGAAGAGCATTTTATACCACAGTTTTACCATTTTCATGGCCCATAAATGCGCCTTTAGCTTTGTGTGCCATTTTTGTACATAAAGCAGGCCAAAAAATGCACCACAAACTGATCCAAAGGCTTAACGTGCCTTCATTGTGTCCTCCAGTAAAAAAATGTTAACATTTCTAAAAGCTGATAGAATGGCCTAGTAGTCATTTCATTAAGCCACACTCTCAAGATATCCAGTAATAAAACGTGAGAATTTGTATACTGTTAAATACTTACCATGCTGCACAATACATAATAATAACAACAATAACAATAATAATAATCATAATAAAAATAATAAATAGTGTGCCTTCCATGAGGGCCCATATAAGAGTGGATGATATGACAAAATATATATTATGATACTTTTCTGAGACATTTTCACAACACACAATAAGTACCACAATAGTGTAAATGCTACTATTGTGAAACGAAAGTGTCTAGGAGCAAAACTGCTGCTGGTGTGGTGTGAAGCTTGGCACAAACTGGACAGTGATGAGTCACGCTTAACTATATGGCAATTTGACGGACAAATCTAGATTTGGCAAATGCTGGGAGAACACTACCTACCAGAAGACACAGTGTGAAGTTTAGTGGAGTAGGGATAATGGTCTTGGACCCCTTAGTTCCAATGAAGGGTGATGTTAATGCTACAGCATACAAAGACATTTTAGACAATTATATGCTTCCAATTTTACGGCAACAGTTTGGGGAAGACCCTTTCCTGTTCCAGCATGAGTGCACCCCTGTGCACAAAGAAAAGTCCGTAAAGACATGGTTTGACGAGTTTGGTGTGGAGAAACTTGGGAATTTGGGATGAATTGGAGTGTCAATTGCTAGTACACCAAAGCCTCTTTTCCACACTGAGGTTCTCAGGGCTGTACTGGGTCATTCCGCGCCAGTACGGACTCATGAGACTGGTTACAGTTTCTTTTTCCATCTGTTTTGCGGCTAAATTGAACCAGGAAATACTGAAGAAAACTAGCATAACTATGGCCTAATAACCACACACACACACTGCCTACCACAAAACATGTTTGTTTCTGTCTTTTCATTCCAACACCCGCCATTTGACATTGTGCCCTCAGATCTTTATCCTCCAAATGGGTGGCATTTGAGCATCAGTTACTGAAACTGAGCCTGTACCGCAGTGAGTTGCACCTGTAGCTGGCTAACTATGTTAGCATTAGTGTAGCACAGCAGGGTACAGCTCAAAACACCACAGAACAATTCTATTTTTGTCTGTCTGTCACTTCAACACCAAATATTCAAATATTCGAGTCTTTATCCTCCAAACAGGTGTTTTTAAAGCATCGGTTTGCTGGAACTGAGCCTGTACAGTGGCGGGAGGCCCTGCACGCTCGCATTAGCTTAGCCTAGCAGGCTACAGCTCAAAACGTCTGTCACTCTACCACCAATCAGTTGACTATACTCTCGCTTTTATAAGTTTTCATCATCAATACTTGTGATAGCAGAACACCAGTTAGTCTAATCAAACCTGTACTGGGGTGGCACCTACTAGCTAATTAGCTAGGAGAGAGGAGCCAACTAGCATTATCTAGCTAGAAGGCAATAGAAGCTAATGCTATCCAGCTATTCTCTTCTGTTTAGCAACATCATTCAACATTTAGAAACTGTTGTTAGATTGAAGCTTTGACATTTCTTGAGTGCTGGACTGGAAGTTGTGCATTGCTTGTATTTATTTGGCATCCGTGTGAGCAAACTGAACTTGCTGATTGTGTTTGGATTTGAAATAACTCAGGGTGCGGTGTTACAATACCGACATAAACATAGAACCAGTCAGCGAATAGCTGCGTTGCTATGTCATCCCACTGAACATTTTTGTGGCCCTAAACACGGTTCCCTGTATCAAAAAAACCTGTGCTGAGCACGTTTTTCAAGCATTTTATGCCCGTTACACTTCTTGCTCATAACTGTTTGGCCCTAAGTTACTACATACTGATTGTTGTTGTGATTTACATGTTCTCTATAACGGGCCAAAAATCTGTCTTTTATGATCCATGCGGTTGTTGGGAACTCCAGAAGTACAGATGATACCCATGATACACTCAGAAAAGCGAATCATCGTGTATTTTATCACAATAATGACAAAATATCACCATACTGCCCATCCCTGATTAAGAGTGAATAATTTAGTTACCCAATGAAGAGTTTCTCCTGCATTAGCTAGTGTTTGGCAACCCCAACAGCCACAGGCCAACATTTCCCTCCCTCATGCCCTCTGTGTGCGCACGTATGTGAACGCTAACGGCTGCAGAACGTTATGCTGGTCTCCAGACATCTTGTTAGTCTGGGTCTAGTCTGAAAATCGCAGACAGGCCTGGGAGCTCTGTGCACTGCCGTTCTGACTGCTCCTCCTCGCACCAGGAACTTCCTAACGAAAATATTATATTATATAACGAGTTATATTCCTGTACTTCATTATCCATAAAAGCAACGGCACCTTTATATAAACTTTAGGTGCCAGCTCTACAGAAGATGTTTAACTATCAGCTCCAGTAAGTCCTCTGAAGCTTTAGTATAGGAAAGTCTTGAAGAAACCAAGAAGAACAGAGATGCTGGTTTCTTCCAGGACCTGCATTGAGCTCTATAGGCAGGAAAGGATTCGGAAATGACATGCTTCCTACTCTGTGTGCATTAGAACACATGGTACATGGTCTTTAATATGGCCATCATTCTGGACTATGCTACAGTATAAAAACCATTATCACATTTTGATTTAATTTAGACCTGTTTTTGCAAAACCGAAACAAATATATGACATATAATAATATATCCAAATATAAGTTTAAATCAGTTAATGTTGTGATGAGCTCTGAGTATCTGAGAAGCCTATTTCAGCTCTCACCATTTCATGGATTTGTTGTGTGGGCTCTAGTGCATGTACCACTGGGACGAATGGTGCAGACTTGTGATGTTACAAAGAGGAGCGAGTGTGTTACCTCTGGGACCAGGCGGTTGAGGTGTGTGATGCGATTGTGGTGGGAGGGGTGGGTGGACAACCACTCTGGAGTGGTGGGCTCTCCATCAGTTGCTCAGCTAGCTCCATCTGCTGCCAAAACACAGGCCCGGCCCTCACATCTGCACACGCCTATCGAAAAAGAGGGAAAGACAGACAGTTAGACAAAGTACTGTACTGTACTGAAGTACTGTTTCTACAGGAAACCCTCAATGACATATACACTGCAACTCAGCCAGGCTGCCTCCTGTCAAGTGACAAGGGTATCAGAGAGTTAGCCTGATATACGGTTACAGAGTCAGAGCGAGCGAGCGAGCGAGCGAGCGAGAGAGAGAGAGAGAGAGAGAGAGAGAGAGAGAGAGAGAGAGAGAGAGAGAGAATAGCAACAGAGCTACAAAACAGAAAGTAAGTAAATGAAGTGCTTGTGATTGTGTTTTTGCTAAACTGTTCATCGTATGCTGTGCTCACAAAGACCCTCTCCACAGCACCCTGAATCATGTCTAGCCCGACTAGCCCCTCACTGTTACCAGGGCAACATGCCTGTGTCCTTCCCTTTACTATGTGATGGAGGGGATGTGAGCAAACATGTGCAGAGGGGTGTCCATTATCAGGGAGGCACCCACTGACAGCAAAAGGGAAACTGACCACTTTGCTCTAAAGGAGGTCTGCTTAGAATGAAAAATATGAGGGCAGCATAGCTCTGGATGGCACACCAAACTCTCTAAAACAGCAGACACTGCTCTTCTAAGCCATAATTGCATGTGTAAACACTGCCATCTAATGGACAATGTGGATATGACATTTATCATAGATGCAATCTATCATTCCTAGCACAAAGAGGGAGAATGCACTGAATAATTGTTTGTCATACATCAGGTTGTTGCAACTATTGCCAAAAGAGTTGATTAACACTTACATAAATCTATTAAAGCTCTAATTGCTTTACAGAGAAAGAACAAATATAAACACGCATAAGAAAACAAGAAAAAGAAATGAAAAAGGCAGTTAAGCCATAAAGAAGGAAGAAAACAAAACAAAAAAAAATAACAAAAGTGTTGTGACTAAGAAAAAAAAACAATAAATACTTTAAAAAAAAATTGTTAATAAATCAATATCAAATAACAATATATACACACATATGCACTACTGTTCATAAGTTTGGAATCGTTTTACATATTAATAATTGTTAGTTAAATCTTTAATACAGTGAACATTAAAATACTGTAAACAGAGACACAGAACATTTTTTTAGATGTTTTAACTAAGAAATAATTTACTGTAATTATCTATTCATAGTTTTTTTCCCAAGTAATCTGCCTTGAGATTTAATCAATAGTTTTTAAGTATGGTGCATTCTGGATATTATATATATTATAACTTTATTCTTGATGTTATACAGCCTGAACCATCCACAGCTCTGTTATTAAAATTAATAATCCCTACTTATTATTTGAAAACTATGAAGTTGTTAGAATATTTACAGAATTTTTTTTTTTATTAATGCTAGACAAACTTTTGACCATCAGTGTATAATCGAGAGAAAATATTCTTAAAATTACTGAGAGTGCACAATTTGTGTCTAGAAGGGGTGGTCTTATCAAAATTGTTAAATTCAATTATAGACAATACCCATAATAAATAACACTTGTTCACATACCACAGTAGAACTGTTTGAATATATTGCTTTATATGAGCATTATATGAGCATGTAACTTATTAATGAGCGTATGTGCTGATGTTTGAAGTACCTTAGCAGCCAGTTTCAATCCAACCTGATCAGCCTCTGCTTCCAGTTTCCTACTGAAGGGTCGGTCAAACATGAACTACAACAGAGCCACACAAAGCATTCACTGAGTACGCTGCTAAGCAAGGAACAGTCTAGCAAAAAATCAGTTTCTCTCTCACCCCAAATGTAGTCAGAAGAGTTATGTTTAGTGTACTACGAGGCTAATGAACCCAGAACTAATGAAAATGTAAAACTATCAGTTGCTGTACAAACTGCATGCTTAAATCATCAGAGAGAGTTGTTAAGTAACCTCAGTATGAGAAACTGTTATCTATAATTATAGACAAAACTTAAGACAGAATTCAAGATGACTGCTGCTACTGTTAGCTATGCTAAACACTTTTGTCCTGTTTCTAGATATGGTATGTCACTGATATAGTTTGCGGGGTCTGATGATTTACGCATGCTTATTGTACAATTCTAACTGGTGGGTAGAAGTTTACATTATGTGTCATTCAAGTGTGAATGTAAAGAAGCACATTTCAGACCCCCAACATGTCTTATCTGATCATCTGATACACCAACTGTGTAAATTTGATTTGTGCTGAATTATTCATTTAAATTACACGGAAGCACCTTACATAGAGGTCACGGAAAAGGGAGGATCACGAGAAAGTGGCACAGACAAAGAGAAGTGAAAGGAGAAACAGAACAAAGGAAAGAAAACAAGAAAACTGTCAGGAGAGAGCAAGTATCTAGTTAGGAAGAACAAAACGTTCAATAAAATCTAAAGTGAGTTAGATAGCACTTACAATTGCAATTAAAACACACAGTGACCTACTATTATTACTTAAAAGTGCTAATATACAACTACATCCAGCATATATTTTGTTTCAAACCCGGACACAGAGATGTAGTGAAACTGCAGACTTTAGAACTGGAGTGTATAGAACACACAATGAGCCGTGCAGAAGAAAGTGTTACAGAGTTCTGATTCAGTGTGGATTTATAACTCGCATTAAAAAGGCAGTTTTAGAACAAAACACTGTAGGATCAATACGCAGACAGTGTTGGCTTGCTAGAGACTAAGAAGAACCCCAACTTTACTGAGAGATTGCATGGCTGACTTTTGTTTAACACTGAACAATTACATCATGCTTGCTGTATAACAGAATTTCTGTTTCCATAGATGGGCTACACGACTACTGCGCTCATAAGAGAATGCTTTTTGATGTATTTCGGTGGGAACAGCACTTTGTTTTACTTCCTTACAGGGCCAAAAGGGACAATTCGCAGTAAAAGGGACAGTCTGATGAAAAATCTAATTTTCACAGTTTTCCCCTTTACCTCAAGTACAGTCAGTCAGCAAAGATATGGGGTGTGAAGTTAGCTTATTAGGGCATGTGGTTTACAACAGTGTATGACATACTGTTATCTACTAAAATGGACAAAACGTACATTCAAAATTCAGACTCATCAATTACAATGAGGGAAATGGACAAATTACATGTACATCTGATGTTCTGCCAAACTACTGCTTTCATATTCAGGCATCTCTTACCTGGACCAGTTTACTTTGTATCCAGTGGCCCAGCAGAGCGAGGCTGTCTCGAGGACAGATGGCCCATATAACTGTCAACAGGATCAGAGACAACAAATCCACCACATGAGACATACTGGCCTGCTCAGCCTGAGAGAGAGAGAGAGAGAGAGAGAGAGAGAGAGAGAGAGAGAGAGAGAGAGAGAGAGAGAGAGGGGTGGGGGGGCAAAGACATAAAAAGAGGATAAGAGAGATAAAGAAAGAGGAGAAGAAAGAGGGGAGAACAAGAGAAAGACACACAGACAGAGAGATGGGGCAAAGAGGTGATGCAAAGAGAGAGAAAGAAGGGAGACAAACAGAATGAGAGAGAGACAGAGAAAATTAATATACACAGTGCACAGTCTTGAAAAAAGCTCATTATTTTAATATTCAGGGTAAGAGGCAGAGCTTTGTAAGTTTGTTTTTATAAGCTCATTTCATCATTCAAGTGTTAATTTGTTTGTGTTCTGTGGTTGTAAAGAGAAATTACAGAGCACGTTATTTTTATTGTTTATCACCCATTTTTTGACAGGCCAATTATGCGTGAGCACTTACCAAAACAACAAGAAAACAACAACACAAGCATCTAACAATTTCAAATGAACACAGATAAAAATTAATTATTAATCACCACCTGAATTAAAATACCACTGTGCAAATCCCAGCAGTCAGAGCCTTGTCTGCCAATGGCTCAGTGAGTAGCATTAGCAAAATGTGCCGCAATGCAGATGGCATCAGAACTTTATATTACCTCCTGGAGCCATCAAAAACAATCCTGTTCAAAACCCATCTTTTCAGAAAGCTAACGCGCCTCTCGCTTGCTTTTTCTTTAATACGGCCTCGCCATTTCACTCCCAGCAGCCTGGCTCCTTGAAATGCACTTTACTCAATCATTCTCATGTGTGTCTCAGGCCAGACAAACACGACACTCGTCTTATAAATATACAGTCTTTCTCTAAACTCTACAATCTTAGCTCTTCATAGACGCAGTGTAGAGGTAGACGTTTAACAGACACAGATAAGGATCTGGAAGCGACAGTCTTAATATGACTGACAAGGCTATAAAGTGATGGCACCTACAAGAAGTGCAATCGTTTTTATTTTTTCAGAATAATAGTAACGTTTGACACAGAAATATTGTGCTTTTATGAAATGCTAGAAACGTGACAGCTGCCGTTAAGGGTAATGAGCATCTTTAAGACCCTTACACATACGGAGAACTACCTCTATGTGTGCAAGAGAGTGTGTGGGCGTGCGAGAGACTGTAGAGACAGTAAAAGAGAGAGAGAGAAACGGAGAGAAAGAGACGGACAGACAGACAGGCATATGGCTATATAAGAGTCTGTTCATTATATCAAGCAAGAACCACCATCATAATTAAGAACTGACACACTACCAGGCAAATTACTGCCTGTTCTTTAACATGCCGAAACCGAAATTCAGGACAGAACTGACCAAGAAAAAGGAAACTGGAAAACAAAAAAAGCTGTCAATAAATAAAAACAGCTTAGATAAAATAAACTTTATTAAAAACGATTACATTTGCTTCAGCATGTGCCATGAAATCCTTGGCAACAGAGAAAGCTTTGTCATTCAAGGTGATATATTCTGTGTATTGAGATGGTATGTTTTCAAGTGGTATCAATACTGGAACCGAGAAGTTTTTGGGTGTTGTATCCCCTCTTGACACTCAGCGTGAAAAGAAATTATAAACTGATTATGTAATGTCCCTCGTAGAAACCTTGAAATAGTTCCACACTGTTGATCTGCAGCAGCTCAAACTGTTTAAACGCATAGGCGCCGACCATCACAGGAAAGTAAAAAAACTGTATTTAATCACTGTCTCATTTTCATTATAATCAATTATTTGTGAAGTCTTTGACTTTGACACTTCGTTGTGGTCCTATTTAATCTTTTTTTTGATTTTGGCCAAAATTTTCATGAACTGTTATTTTCGGCAGCTGAAGTTTTGGTGTATGTATTAAATTTACAGTTTCCTCCATACCCTAAATATAGTCAATCTGTCAAAGACATGTCTTGTGTCAGATGTCTGTTTCTTTAATTTTCCAATGGAGCTACAAGGCTAATATATCTACCAAGTAATACACACTGTTTACACTTAGCTTTAAAAAAACATCCCATATCTGGATGTTGTCCAGACAAGTGTAAACGAATGCGTTTGTAGCTGGAATGTGTTCGGATGTAGCTGTCCTGATCCAGAGGTACTCATGCATGCATTGCGATCGTATCTGTGCGTGTGTGTAAACGCAGTGTGGCCAGCTTGGCTACATTTAATCTTATATCACATACAATCCATCCACAACTTTCACTGTTGTAAGTTATTTCTAACCATTTGCACATGTATTCAAATGTAGGCTTGCAAATATTAAAGCTGAAAAGACATTTGCCACCTTTCCTATCACTCCTGGCTGTGATTTTAACTGATTTTTGTAATGAGTTGTAAAATGTACATAGTAAAATGTACCTGGCAATTGCAACATAATTTACAAAGCACTGAAAACTGTCTGTGTAGTATAGTAATTGTCTGTAAAGGCTACTCCTCTTTTATCTAGTGCCAAAGGAGCCTAATTTAAAAATGCAAATTCTGCATGAGGAAGTGAGATCTGATCAATGTCAGGATGTAAAAGCTATATCTGAAAAGGACAAGTGTAAACATGCTTTGTCTTGTTTGAATGATAATTCTAACACCATGATCCAATCAAGGTTAATGCCAACAAGGCCACAGAAGTATATAACCACTAATTAGCATTGTGCAAACTACACAGAGTTGTTTACTAATCCCAAATAAACTTGCTTATTTAGTTTCTGACACTGTACTTCATTCTTTTCTCTGCAAACATCTGATGGTTACATTCCTTCTTAATAAAAATAATTCATGACCACAACTCAGTGAGGCATAGGAACTAGTTAATTAAGTTGTGACCACGACTTAGTAAGGTGTGGGAAGAAGTTAAGTTGTGATAGTTAATTCATGGCCAAAACTTACTAAGGCATGGGAATGTGATCTTAAATTGTGGCCATGATTTAGTAAGGCGAAGAAGCAAGATAATTAAGTCATAGTATTAAGTTATTCCTACGCCTTAGTAAGACATTAACATGCACAGGGTTGAGTAGTAACAGAATACGTGTAACGGCGTTACGTAATTAGAATAGAAAAAAGTGGTAACTAATCCGTTGCAGTTACGGAATAAAAACCGTTATTAAATTGAGGTAAATAAGGGAAACGTACTGAATCATTCTACACTGATTAATTGTTTATCTGAGGTTTAGTCTAAGAGCATTTAGTCTTTCAAAAAATCCTGTTAAAATCACTCATTTTTTTTCCTGGGGAGCAAAACTTGATTTCTGAACTTCAAGATTTGAGTATGCATGTCTAAACTTAAACAAATTAACTCATACAGATTTGTCATCTTCATGTTTTAAATGTTTTCATATATTGCTCCACTTAGATTTTGCCATTTCGCTAAATGTGAGATCAGTGACTGTTTCTGTGAAGCATATATGTGAGACAATATTTAAGTCACTTGTGTGTTGAGTTAAACTCTTGTTAAAGTCTTGGTGAAATTATTTTTCTCTTCTCTTTAATTACACATCTTTAACGTACAATTAAATACTGTAGACAAGTAACCCAAAAGTAACTGAAAGTAATCAGATTACATTATTTTTAACACAGTAATCCTTTGGATTAAGTTATAACAGGTAATCAGTAATCTGTAACTGAATATGTTTGTAAAGCAACCCCCCCAACCCTGACCATGCATTAGGCATCCTGTTCTCATACTTTGGTAAGGGGTGGGACAGTACCAGCAGGGCTCTGTAGTTATCTAGAAAAATGGACCATGACTTATCCCATGACTTAATAAGGTGTGGGAACAAGATGATTAAGTTGTGGTAATAGTAGCCTCTTATCGACTGGCCTTCTAATTTATTTGTTTTTATTGGAAGATTTAATCATTTTGATTTTTAACAACAGTTTCTGCTTCACTGTGTATTTAAACTACACTGGTTTCATTGTTTTATTTTTTTTGTAACTCTGATGACGTCCTGTGTATTGAAATGCACTAGTTTAAAATAAAGTTTCATAGCAACTTAGCATGGACACAACTTAGGCAGGGAAGCACTTAATCTCATTCCCACAACTTACTAAGTCATTGCCACGCATTAGGTAGTTATCGATAAAAAAACAGACATAAGCATTTTGCTAAGCTAAAAATCTGAACTGTGTCTGGCCCATTTTTATTAACTGATCCACAGCATTCAGGGGACAAACAACTTTCATTTTTGTCAATTTATTCCTTCCTTTGAAAGTTTTAATGCAGCAGAAACAGAAGGCTCCAAAAATCTGTGAAGAAAGCTGAGCGAATCTCCTTGCTATGGCTGTCATTAACTCTCAGTGTGATGAGGACTCCAGTAATGATGGCCATAACAAGCATGGACCATGCCAATAATACAGTGCTGACTGCGCTGTGCTTCTTCAAATCTTGCCCCCAGACTCACTGCAGTGTACTGATATATCAGTGCCAAAACTATGGAGATTCCCATTAAAACTGAGCCCTTATTTGCACTTAGTATATTTCAGAGAGACAGCACATTTCATTGGAATTTAACCCCAGCACAGAGATGAAAGTAAAACATGATATGGCCAAAGAGAGATAAACAAGCAGTTTAAACCCAATGAAGAGTGCTTTACCTCTAAGGCAAAACGCAACAGGACAGAAAGAGGAGGATGGAATACTAATGCATCTCTTTAAACATTACGAGCTGCACACACCACAGGCCTACATGATTCTGATGAGACAGGCAAACCAGACTGGGAGCTCACGCAGCTCTCACAGTACGCAAAGAAAAAGTGAATTGAAATGAAACAATTCCACATTTATGTGCTAATGACAACAGCGAAAGCCAATAAAGGAACTGGCATAATTGGGTGGGACTTACAGCATGACCAATCAGAGCGTGGGACATCTCATGCCCCAATACAATGGCCAGCTGATGAATGTCAGCAACAGCCTCCAGCATTCCTGTAAACACAAATATATTCCCATTCTGTCTCACACACACACACACACACACACACACACACACACACACACACACACGTAATCAGTACACAACAAGAATAGGTTTTATTTAAAATTTTAATAAATAATTTTGCTTTAAAATGAATCCCAAAAAAATAGTCCTTTTGAAATATTTGGCTAAATACATTAATTTGTTCCTTTTAAGATGTCTTAACTACCAAAACAGAAGATAGTGAGACACATGTTTGCTGTGTTATTGGTTGCTGAAAATCTATGAAAAAATACATGCATTTGTGCGCTGGAATAAGTGCTGGAATAACAATTTTAAGGAGCTGTAAAAACAAAGAAAACAAATTTAATGATGAACCGAGCTGTAGATGCTTCCACAGCTATATAGTCAACAAATGTGGTTCCCAAACTTTTTTACAGTCCAGTAGCCCCTTAACCCTCTCGAATCTCCTGCTGGACACCCCACTTGCCCATTGCATATGCAGTATGCATACATGCGCATGCGGCTATGATGCTATGATGTAAGATATTTAATCTTGTAAAATCGATCCCCATAATATATCAATCATGTTTATGATGTGATGACACATCACACCAGATATACTGAGCAGAACTGAATGAGTAAGTGAATGAATGAAGGAATGAAGTTAGGGATGCCTCTAAGGCCTGTTTCATATGCATGGTTCATTCTGGACTGCTGGTCAGAGCGTAAGGATGAGGAAGGGGAGTGAACTTTTTTCATTTGTAATAACAAAGTCAGCAGCAAAAACAGTGATCAATATGAGGACACGTGCTGTAAAATAAATAGTGAATAACAAAAATGTTCATTAACACATGCCACAGATCACAAACATCCTTCACTAAGCATTCAACAGCCTTGAAACAGCTCTACAAATAAAATGCTAATCGCTAAGCACTAAGCACAACAGACTGAAAACTTACAACCCCACACTAAACCACATCTGTGAAAGAAAAAATAATTTCAATACACAATTAACAAGGACCATATAGATAACTAAATGAACTCTACTGTCATTAGTCTCCCCTAAACGAGGCCAGGGTACAACACCTTCCTCTCCAACAAGCCTTTATACAGACAATAATACATAAAGAGCAAAAAACATTTTAGAGTATGGGTTTGCCATATGCAAATATCACACTCACTCATCACTTATGCATACGCTCGATGTATAAAAGTACACATCGCTATCCAGAAATGAATATTAAATAAAGTGGAAATCTCTGAAATTTTGGGACATACAACCAACCTCATTGGACATACATCAGGGAATACATGTACCTCAGTTTGAGAACCAGTGCTGTATAATAAAAAAATAAAATTATAATAAAAAACTTATAACAAAAAGAATAGCCATGTATGTTATTATGTAAAAACACTTCATACTTAACACTTAACAAGAGATTCCAAATTAATAAATGGAAGTATATGGCCACACCTAAGCACATCAGATCTTTCAAACTTTGTAGCACCTTTTCTATGGCAAAAATGAAGCCCCTGGCTACATTTACAGCCCCTACATCTCAGAAACAAATTAAGATACAAGCCTAAAATTTTAAACACTATGTATTAGCCACAATGACTTAATTTCCTCAAAGTATTAGGCAAATCTTCACTGTCTCTAACTAGTGATGGTCAGACATAGCAGCATGTATTTGGTGAGACTGAAAACAGACAGAGGGACCATTTCCAACTCTGACAATTCAGTACACATTTCAAGAATGTGTTTATTTTAACAATGTTAAAACCCAACACGCCATCTAAGAATCTGTGACTGAATAATCTCACATTCAGAGCTGTGATGCTGAACTTGACTGAACCGAATCATTAGGATAAAATAAAATCAAGATGGTTCTACTGCTTGATGATTTTTTGATTCTCCTGAGGGACTTACAGGCAGAACAAAGGCGTTGACAGAGGGTCTGTCTACCACACGAACATTCCAGGGCAAGGAATTAATCCCTTCAATGTCGCAGTTCCTTTGGACCAAGCGCTGGACCACTTGTTCAACCACCTGATGCCTGGGGTCTGAAACAGGAATGAATGCATCCACATACTCCTCCACGCACTGAATAAGTTTGAAAGAGAGAAAGAGAAAAACATGTAAAATGTATAGTAATATAAACATGGCCAATTTTGTCACATAAATATTGAAAAATATACAATTTTACAGAACGTCATCTTGTGCTACTTTTCTTGTCGTTTCACTGTAGCATTAGTGAAATGGCCACATTATTATGTTCCCTGACTGCATACATATCAGCATTATGTCTACAGAAACCTCCTGTAGACCTCCTGTTCACCTTAAGTGAAAGAGCCCTACCACATCTGAAGCATGTTGGGCCAGCTCCATAAAGGTCTCTCTGCTAAAAACCAGCAATCTGCTTCTGCCAGTGACTGGAGACTCTTCCAGGTGGGTGAAGAAAAAGAGTGAAATGAAGAACAGCAGGCCTGTTCCAGCTCCTACCAGGTGCCATCGCCGCTGCCATGCCCACTCACGGAAAAGCTGCTTCTTATTAGGAGGCAAAGCCTTCCACCACTTCCTGATACTTCTATGTAAGAGAAAGGGAGAAGCGGTTCTGACAGCTTCACGATCGTCTTCGACAGCTCACTTACATGTGTGTTTAGTTGACAAAGTTGTCAAATAATCAAAAGACAAGAAATAAAAGATGATGAAAACAGTTGCAAGTACTAATAATTGGAACATCATCAGTTTCATACCATCTAAATTTAACCAGATATGGACATAAACCAATCCAACATATAAGTTAATATTTATACCTGTACTAAAGTTTTTAATAGGAAAGAGAATGTCCTTCATGAATGAAAACATGGCAGCTTTCACAAAGAGGTGTATTTGTATGTATGTATTATTTGAAGGAAAACTATTTGAATTAATATTATTTTAAAGAGCAGTAAAGTGGTGTATTTGTATGTAGGTTAAGTGTGCCCATTAAGTCTGTCAAAATCTTTTCTCAGGTATTTTCACAGATATTGACCTTTATAATGAATATCCGGTGGGAAAATTCAATATTAATCTCCAATTTGAACATGTATTGATTAATTCAATAGAATATAGAGAAATCTTATGAAATACATCAAAAATCTGGCATGGGCTTAATTAGCACTGTGGCACCATTTAAGCCTGTGTGTGTTCCAATAAGCCCAAATCATGATTTACTGACAAAATATAAAAAATGTGTTGTTTTCAAAATAAATTCAAAACAAGAAATGCCTCCTCTCCCTTTACTAATGCTTGTTTGCTCTCTCTCTTCCATTACCTGAACCAACAACCCTCAACATGTCAAAAACATAGTTAATGCAGAACAACACATGAATTGCTGGTAATTCCATTTCATGCAGTAATTTTATTAGTTAACTGATGTCATTGCTTTTTTTGTTATTTTGTAGAGGGTCTCTATTTCCCTATGACTGTTGACATAAAAAGGGTCAGCACCCTCCAGGTTAGCCTGGCAAAGGATGAACCTGCGTTTACCATCTTTAACCTTCTCCCACAAAGGTAGATTAAAAGGGTCATGATAAAGGCAACATGCCTCTACGAGTTTTTGACAGGTGCTGTAGCTTTTTTCTACTTGTCATTTTTCTCACTGAAAACAAATAACACACATTAGCTGATGCTAATATAATAATTCGAAGTTCGTAATTAGAGGAACTCCTCAAACATGATGAGGTGGGCTTAAATGGTTCCACGGTGAGTGATACTGAAAAAAGACAATCTGTTACCTCCTAAACAAAAGATGCATTTATAAAATCATGCATGGGAGCCTAAATATAATGTGGACTAAGTATCATATTATTATTTTGCCCAGATACAGAAATATAAAGTTATTCTTATTCAAAGTTAGCTTGCATTGGCTGTAGTTGGCATGCTTTTTGTAGCGCTGCACCATTTAAGCCCACCTTAAGAATAAAAAGAATAACTGTCTAGAACAATTTATGATGTATTTATTCATAGACTAATGTAAAATGAATAAAACTTTCAGTGTACATACTTAACATGCTTAATTATTTGGTAGTGTATCTCTCAATGAAGCTAATGATTGAAGCTGATGAAACCATGAATTCTGATGTCTATGAGAAAATCCTGAAGGGGAATGCCCACCCATCAGTTTGTGACCTAAAGCTCAAGCGCAGTTGGATTAGGCAGCAGGACAATGATCTGAAGCTCACAAGCAAGTCCACCTCTGAATGCCTCAAAAGAAACAAAATTAAAGCTTTGTAGTGGCTGAGTCAAAGTCCCATTGAGATGCTATTGCGAGGCCTAAATAGGCAGTTCATGCTCGAAAACCTTCCAACGTTGCCAAATTAAAACCATTCTGCAAAGACAAGTGGGTCAAAATGTATATGTATATGCATCATCTACACAATTTAATACCTGTGGGATGAGTTGCAGTTGGAGTGATCCAGAACTAATCACCCAACATCAGTACCAGACCTCACTGATAACCTTGTGGCGGAATACAATCAAATCACCACAGTATTTAAGGTGTCCCAACATCTAGTGTAAATCCTTCTCAGAAGGTTGTTATTGCAGCAAAGGGGGGACAAACTCACTATGAGAAGCCTTTCATTTCAGAAGAAACGTTGGATGAGCAGGTGTTTACAAACTTCTGTACATATAGTGCACCACTGCGCCAGGCTTGAGCTATAAACACACTTTCCATAATTCAGACTGTACATGTGAAACAAAGCGGAAAATATTGTCAAAATTGTCTTCCAGCACTGCAGGGCCTCTCACCTTCCTATTATGATAGCTGCCACCTTTTGGAGAGGTCTGAGGACCAGCCATATGAAGGGGGCTGGGAGGGCTCGGAGTGCAGCCGAAGTGTGGAAGTTTTTCGCAGGTTCAGTTATTGCTGAGAAACGGACATTTACAGTAACGTTACCCGAATAAACGAGGCTTGTTTTCTGGAGTCGAGTCCACTCCTTAAAGCTCCGGAAAGGAGCAGAGAGCCTCGTGTTTCCCTGAGATGTGTGCGGCTGCCATCGAAGCAGAGGACGAGCATGTACGGTCCGAAACCGGTGCAGTGTGAGAAAAGGGGATACGGTTTGGGTTTTAAACAGACGAAGGCAAATCAAAGCCATTTTAGCTCCGTCTATCCAGTTCTATATAGTTAAAACTGACTAGCCGTTAGATGGCAAACTGTCAAGCTTTGCTGAACCTCGAGTGCTGCTCAGATACGCTATGATAAAGTCATTGTAGCAGTGTTTAAATACTGGCCGTGGTTATTTTGCATTAAAAACAGTATCGTAACGTATCGCATCGCACTGGCTCGCATCATCAGCTAACTTATCAAGGCTGCTGGTCAAAATGAATGAGTCCGCTAAATCATCTAACATTAGTCAGACCGCTGTAAGTAAAGGCACACACGTAAGACAGTAACCCTGGTTAGCGGGACAGAACTCACGGTCACGTATTTAACGTTATATAGTTTACAAAATGATCTAACGCCGGTCAGTTTAATCGCAGTGACCTCCGAGACTTAAAAACTTCCATCATTGACTAGCGTGCTACATGAAAAACAATCCCTCCTTCAACCACCTATGCAAATATGGTTCCGCCCTGTGGTGCTCTTTACTTCGCAGGTAGGTTTAGTTATTTTGTTCTACAGGGAGATTCACTCGAAAGAGGCCCCGACTATTCTGTAATAACTCTCTCTAGGATGAAGCAACCTGAACTAAACAACGTGCAATGTGCTCCTCTGTACATGGAGCTTCGAACAAGCCGGGATGCCCCTGCGTCGGAGCGATGAGGTAGGCGCCGGACAGCCGTCGCGACGTTTGACCTCTGTTTGCAACTCCCGGGTGCAGACCCCCGCACCCCTTCATGTGTCCGGCAGAAAATAGAGATCACTTCCAGCATCGCACCTAATGCAATCGATTACACAGACGTCAAAGTATGCAGCATATTTTTTTGGATCTGATTACTTCATCCTAACGGGAATTACAACAGAATATTCGGGGCCTCTTTCGAGTGAATCTCCCTGTAGTAGCATAAAGACATTTGAAACTCAGTCATAAAAACAATTCATCCAGCTACAGGAACTGGATAACATCTTTATTACCAAACCTCGATGTGAGATCTACAACCAGGCCCAGGTCACTAAATGCGTCCAAATATATATATATGTTAATTAGTTAACGGAATTTTACACTTAAAAAAAGGGTCAGTGATGGATTTACATTTAAGGTATATGTCTCGTTCAGCTCAGTATATTCAGGTATTTTGGGACATTTTAAAAGACTTAATTAAATTTTAGCTGCTGCTTCATTAATTTCTACATTAAAGAGAATCAAACAATCGCTTTATCATTGAGGGCCTCCAACCTGTGTTTACCTGAACCCACCTTATTAATTAGCACTTTCAACAGGAACACTGTGCGTTTAGAAAAAGTAAACGCTGATTAAGGTGCTAACAGAATATGTTTGTAATTTCTTTTATGAAAAGGAGAAGAAACACTGATCTTAAAAAAGGAAAGTGTAAAACAATGGCTTTTCATCAATTAAATACATTAAATGATTGACATGCTCACTCTGAGTGTAATGAACCTACAATAACACTTTTCCATGTTGTGTAGGTGATGAGCAAACAAGGCACACCATTTCACATAAATGATTTTTGGAACAGTCTCATTTTAACATGTAACACATTTACATTACTCTCTGCAACAATAAAAGCTTGTCTTCAGGTCAGATGAGTGTCATTACTCATTTTCTGCACTGATTGACTGTGTAAGAGGCACAGTGACTTCTGTACTGGCTTCTGACTTCTGTATAACTTGGCTGCCAGGACTTGAGGAGCAAGGTTTAACAGAGTTGCTGGCATTAGTGACAGATTCCTCTTCTGTAGTAAACGTCTCATCAAAGTCCAAGGCTGCGCTGCTGTCTGCTGGATCAGAGGAGGTGAATGTGAGTAAAGGGGACTGTGTAATTGGCTCATGGAGATGAGAGGAACAGCCAGCCTCATCTTGGGCAGTCTCCTGCTTATCAATGAAGTGTGTAATGAACAAAGTTTCAATCTGGACAAGGAAAGTCTCTGCTTCTGTCTCTGGTACCTCTGCAAGAATATTCTTCAACGATACAAGCAGCTGCAGAACAGATACACAATCACAGTTAGTTAAACATTCTATGACTACACTGCGCTACCGAAGCAAAGCTTGTCTTCATTATTTTATTACCTTTTCCAGACATGTGAGGGTGGAATCTCTGCGAAACAGTCTGTCCATGGGTACACACCTGAAAGAAGAAACCCACAGAGTGGATTATAGGGTAAATAAAAATAACTATTTTTAGTACATCCCAAATGTAAGAAGCCAAACACTGCAATAAATCTAAATCTAAAGTGGTTACATATCATTGACTCCTCCTCAGCGGTTAATCTGATGTATAAACAGAAGTAACTGTTTTATTTTATTTTTGTTTTTTCTATGTACTCTGTCAGATAAGCATTTTTGAGGATGTGTGAGATGTTTTAAGATTGTATTAATTTGTACATTTTAATGTGAGCTTTTTAAGGTGCCTTTCAATATCTGGTCAGGGGGCAACATGATGACAACTAAAAAAGTGCATTTCCTGAAGAAAATTCAGAGTGACTGCACAGTTTAAGCAAATCTCCAGTTTTGCTAGAGTGCTGCTATGGTCTAAGGTGGTTACTAGGAAAATCATACGGGGTTGCTATAGTACTCCAAATGGTTGCAAAGGTGGTGCATGTAGTTATCTATGATATTCTGGGTGTTTGCTAGGTTGCTGCTAGTTTTTGCTATGATATTGCAGGTGGTTACTAGGGTGTTGCTAGGTGGCTGATATGGTATTCCAGGTAGTTGCTGTGGTGTTGATATGATTTTTTTATTTAAGTTGGTTTCTAACCTGTTGCTAGGGTGTTGCTTGGAGGATGCTTTGGTATCTCTGGTGGTTGCTACGGTAGTGGAGGTGACTGCTAAGATGTTGTTAGGTGGTTACTATGGTATCTTCCATGGTTGCTAGGGTATTGCTTGGTGGTTGCTAAGCTATCTCCGATAATGAAATTTGATAATAATAATTGAATTACACTATTGTTCCAAACTAAACAATCACAAATTAGTCTTTTGGGCTAATTAGTTTTGTTGATACTGTTAATTAAAGGGTGCTGCCTTTGATAAATGTATATGTAAAACAAAATATAAAAAGTGCACCAACCCATGAGACCCCTTGTATTTGAACACCACCCATTCTGCTCTTCTCATCACCTCTGTCCAGTCAGGAAGCTCAGCAGAGACTCGATACTCAAACTTGTATGGATGCTCTAAAATATATATGCACATCACACACAAAACTTAATACATCACATGTAAAACTTTTCCTATAAATGGGTTTTCCCACAAAAAACACACTTGCTGTGGTCATAGATTTTGAAATAATTGGCAATAGTTTTTTTTTTTTTAAACTTTTTAAAGATTTACAGTGAACAACATGTTTTTGGAACCGTGTTAAACTCCACAGAACAATGATGTTTGGACATTCAGCTTGATTCTGTGTTGAACAAAAGCTTAGTACGCACTCTGAGAGCCAGCAGGCCCTGTTTCTTCCTGCACGAGTAGACAGGTGGTCTGGGACACAGGAGAGGGGTTACTGGGGTTATATGGGCTCACAATCATCCCTATAAATGGAGCTCCTCCTCGAGAGAAATAACTCTACAAGAAGAAATCACAAGACACAGAAACAAATCAGTCAGAGTGCCAGACACAGAGAACGAGAAAAGGCCTTATTCTCTGTTTGATAACTTCAATTTAATAGAAAGATACAGTGCTGTGAGACACCAATGTGCAGAGACAGTTTCAGAGGTAGTATGGAGGGACTCTGCTCCTTCCATTTAATTTTAGTGTGTTTAGTTCGACTTTAAGCATTTCAATTAAATTTTCAATTAAATTTTATTTGTGTAGCGCTTTTTGTAACTCCCTAAGAGGAAAAGGAGGAAACCTTGAGAGGAACCAAGACTCAAAAGGGGAACCCATCCTCCTCTGGTACAATACCAGACAGCAAAACAATATCATAACAATATGAACAAAAGATAAAGTATGGGCTAATGAGTAATGTTGAAAACTGAATAAATGAAATACAAAGCCTGTCAATAGTTAGGATGAGAATTTAGTCCATGAAAATGAATGACTAAATGTTAGAAGCCTATAATGACGAAATGCTACTATGAATCTGTAAAGAACTAAATATAGTGTGGGTCAAGTAAACAATGTCTAGGATTGAACAGTTCTAGTTTAGAGCTTAGTTAGAGTCTGCATGCACCAAGCTCATTACTTTATTTTATTTTGTGGGCATCAATTGTTAAGAATTTCCCTGTGTAGGATTTATAAACTCACCCCTCCTCCTTCTCCTCCCACTACTACTCCGACTACTTTAATCTCATCAGTGTATAATGTATTTATAATCAGTATTATGCTTGTGTTTATTTGTATTTATGTCATTGTTTATTTATATAATTGTCTTAGTAAATTACCACGATCTCCTACCTGGTATTTGGCCTGGGTGTCAGTGTCCCTGAGGGAAGGGTTGGGATCAAAGGCTGGATGAGAGTGATACCAGCCAACTACATTGTGACCTTTGGCCTCCAGGAGCTCAGAGGCCTGTGTCTGGGAGACAGGGTCCATTTCACACTGCAGTCCAGTGCTGAGGCTGTTACATGGTTCTGCTGCACAGATCTACAAACACATATATCAACAGTTTATCAACTACCTAACATTACCACCTTTACATCACCCATGTAGTAACATTACTGGTAACCTATCATTCACATTTAAAGGTAGACTTCATTTTATTTATATGTTATTTGAGTAATATTCCAGGCTTCAGTAACAAACCATATGAGCAGTACTAAAGTACTCACCCTCAACACTTTCTCTTCATCATCATAAGATCCACCCAGCAGTCCAATCACCTCTCCCATAGAAACGTGAGCATGCTGGCAGAACAGAGAGAAAAAGGCTCAGAAACTGTACAGTATTGGAGGACATTCCTATACAGTAGAGTTTCTGTACTGGTGGTCCCTTTAATTAATGAATTCAGCTGCTTTAAGGTGCACCCATTGCTGACAAAGGGTTTTCAATTGCACATTCTCAGCTTGTACAATCTCCATAGAAAAGCACTGCCAATAGAATGGGACACTCAGGAGCAGCTATACATGAGCCTAGTCATCATGCCCAATGGCAATACCTTCTCAGCACTAAGCTGAGGAGCCGTTAGAACTGTGTTCTCTGGCATGATGGAGCACCATCTAATACTTTTGGGATGAGCTGGAGTGGCATTTGTGACTCAGAACTAATCCTCCAACATCAGGATTGAGTTGCACTAGTTAAATATGTGCATAAAGTCTTCAATAACCTCTTAGTTTATTGAAGTAGTTTGCTTGAAACTATTGTTTACTAATTTGAAACATAAAATGTAGAGTAAAATGAAGTGTACACCCTTATAGTTTTACAACTGAACAGAATAAAACTGACTTCCTATAAGCATTGTTTATTTTTTCATATTTCATTGTGACATCCAAGTGTGAATTTGCAGGGTTTACTGGCCAACCCACACAATTGGAGTATCAGTGTAGAAGAGTCTCACTGCACTTCACTGCAAAATGTTCCTTTGAAGAACAGAGGCTGTTACTGCAGCAAAATGGGGAGAAACTCACTATTAATACCCCTGATTTTTGGATAAGCAGCTGTCCACAAACTTCGGACCAAAAATACAAACCATCCTTACTAAATACATTTTGTCATGGCATCACTGTATTTGGTTCCGCTGACCAGATTTACAGCCACTGGCTATAAGATGCATCTGTTGTCCCTGTGTCTGGGTCATGTCTCTATGTCCAATAACCAATTTGTATTTTACTGCACACACTGAGGTACTCAAGGCCCACACATACAAATAACCTGCTGTAAACATACCACATCCATGACAACCAAAGCTTCTGCGCACACTATCACTCGGAATGGTTCCTGAAGATGAAGGAAAATGTGATATTAATGGAGAATATTCGTCATGCACTCTTACAATATGTTTCTGACAAAATGTGCTTGGAAGACTTTTACCTGTTTCTCCTCTCCGAAGGCCTTGCATGGAATAAGCTGGAATGGGTCAAAAGAGCTGCAGAGCAAAAAATGCACAGGAAAATGTTTGTTTAGATGCTCCTCATTTTTTAACCCCACTAAAGAATATACCATAATTTTTCAAGTAAGAAATGGGTCGAATGATTCAAACAGACACAGACAAATGCTCACCCGCGTTTAGGGAGTTTGCAGGGCTTTGGTTGCCTTTTCCTCATTTCTTCCCTCCTAAGAGCTAGCTCCTCTGCACTCAAATGCTAATAGAAAAAGATAGAATGCACAAAAAAAAAACTTGAAATTTTTAATAAGTAACAAATTAGTCACGTAGCAGAGCGTTGCTATAGAATGCATGCAGCAAAAGCACCGACAAACAGCAAGTTCAAGTTTGTTTTTATACTCTACTGGAACACATTTAATTAAATAGAACTTTAACGTTATTTATCACGCTTGGCATCAGTCTACTACCTCTTCACAAATTCACTGTTTTTGGGATAAAAGACATATAGTGAACAACCTTAAGTCTTAGGATTAATAGCAAGGGCCAGTGTGGCTGCAGGTTGTCATTTTCAACAAGCTGCAGCACACCTGTTTTCACCTCAGAAGACTGGCATTAATGTGGCATATACATAGTATCTATACAAGGCAGTTACATTCAGTAGTATGCAAAAGTTTGACCACACCCAGTCATATTCCATTTTTGTTTGTTTTCTAGGTGAAAATAAGCTAACACATCCTCTAAAGAAAAAAAAACATGACATTAATTGTGCCATAACTTGCACAGGCCACACATGCAGAAGTGTGCACTTTTTGTTGATTTTGTTCATAAAAATAACGTCATTTGACCAGATGTGCCCATATTTTTGCATAAACCTGTAACTAACTACACTGGAATACCAAGATTGATAGTTTTACACTTAAATATAAAAGTTTTTTTTTTGTTTTACAAATTTAACATATTTCACGAGTCTCTTAACATTCAAATGTCTGAGCGATTCCACTACCTCGTATGTCTGGCCCTCCAGATCTCTGGCATCACACCAGTTTCCCCATATGTCTCGCACTCGCCGCTTTCTTGTGCGCTGAAAAGAAAAAAAAATCAATCAATAATCAACAATCAATATAGTGGCCACAATGCCAGCTGCTGGAAGCAATCTTGTCTTAGCTATGTGAAGATAAAAGGCCCTAGTTACTACAACTAATATGTTAGGCTGCATCTACTAAATCTGCTCAGTGATAAAACCTGAGCTGACATATTAAAGGTACCCCTAGCACAGCAGTGGTAGTAGATATTATGAGAATAATTGCCACAGGCCTCTCTCACCATTGACTGCAACCTCTGAGCCAGCTGATAGGCCTCCAGGCTGTCCCGGTTCTCCTTCAGACGAGAGCGGTCTACTGGCCGTGGACGATTATAGATGGCCTGTTCTACAGGGTGGAAGGACAGACGGATGTTTTAATGAACAGAACAGATTACAGAGACCAAAAGAGTAACTAAAGAGAGACTGAAGGTTAGAGCTTTACCACAGTTGAAGTTGATAGCCCCTATGAGCTCCAGGTACGTGTGTATTCGGCCGATGCAGTTCACATCCCCACAATTCTTCAAGCCAGGGCGCACCGATGTCTTATTCAAGTACTTGGGTTTACTCTTTTCCCTAACGCAAACATATACACACACACACACTAATGCTGAGCAGACCACAGACATATAACATCTGGCAGAACACCAAGAACATCTATACTATAACCTCTACATTTTGCAGTTTCCCAATTTTATATTAGACTATATCTAGCTCAGTGATGGCTACAAAAGTCATTGTTGTCTTTCTGTAAAAGACACCTTTTATTAGAATACACTTATATTGTATTATATTACTTATGTATTAGCACCTCCTCTCCAGACTCACCATTGGTCCAGTATGTAGTTGCGGATTTTCAGATATCTCTCTGGAGTTTTTGATGGACGGCCCTCAAAGAACTCTGGGATGGCCTGCTTTTCTTCTTCAGTAATGGTGCTTGTGTCCAGTGTCACTTCCTGTTCAGGAGCCTTCAGCTCCTCCTCTTCCTCCTGGTCCTCTTCTGCTTCTTCCACTGGACTACTCCCCACTTTATCTACAACAAAAGAATACCAATGTCAGTAGGTCTCAATAGTGACGATACTGTATAATTTGTGCAACTGCTGCCACTCACTACTTTTTCTATGCCTATTAACAAACAAGCTTAGAAAACATAGTTTAAAAAAGACATCAGTGTTGGCAAATTGACCTAACTGTAAAATATTTTAACTTCTTCCTGTACTCTTTTGGCCTGTAGTGTAACTGCAGTGGGCAGCACATACCTTCAGCACTCTCATCTCCAGGCAGGGTGCATGTCTCAGGACTTGCGTCAGAGTTAAAGGCCTCTCTCTGCTCTCCAGCTTCTGGCTCAGCCACTGACTGAGAGTGTCCGCTGTTCACTTCAGAGCTTAGATCTACAGGTCCGATAGTCAGTTCCCCTGGATTCAAAAGGTGGTTGTTCAATCTGCCTGTAGAAGGCACTACTGGAGCAATCTCTCCTTGGACTTGAGGCTGCTCGAACACTTTACGCTCATCCCCAAGATCTAACTGGCTCTCTGGCTGGGAGGCATTGTCACTGAGATCATCAGTGATGTCAACATCCTCATCATCAGACAAATGTTCGATACGTACAGCATTGGTCAGTACAGAGAGGTGTTGCTGGACAGAGGGAGGGCTTGATACAGAGGCTGGGGTGTGAAGTATTGAACTCTGGGGCTTGACAGAGGACTCTTCAGCATGACCTTCAGTTTTAGCCTATTGTTAAAAGATTAGAGTAAAACATGTGATATCAGTCTTACAGCTGCTCTTAGAGATACATCAATACTGACACTGGTATCAGATACTGCCCCGATACGGTGCTCATTTACTCATAAGAATGTACTGATAACAACACCTGATACCACCTGATAGCATGTGACGTAAGCTTGGTGTACGTTGTCTCACAAATGAATGAAAAACGGTTGGTGAATGAGGCCCATTGGGTCCATGACATACCTTGTTTTTGAAGTACTGCCTGGCATAGCTCTTCACTTGAAGAACTGTCCTAGTGCCAATTAGTTTTGCAATTTTGGTCCACCTCCGCCCATACTGAGCCTAGAGACCACACAACAGAGCTCAGCAAATATGCCTGAATTCTAATAGTATTATTAGCAGCTTATTATTATTACTATTCTTATACACAATTATGTTTATTGTTGCATTTCCTCCTAAAAATATCATGGCAAAAAAATGTCTTTAAAAAGTAAACACAAACATACCAGTCCCTTCTCAAAGAGGTCCTTCTCCTCTGGTGCCCAACGAGTTGGGGCTCCAGAGCTCTTCACCGGTGACCTGCACACAGACAAACTGTTCACAAGAACAGTCTAGATGCATTCTCATGCTGTAAACTTACATTTACAGCTAGTGTAAAATGTTTCAGGTGCTGCTTCACTTACTTCTTTACTCTAGGCTTTTCCTCTGTCCATGCCACTTTAGGTACCTTCTTACCAGCAAAATAATACCTGAAGATAGTAAAGGAAATATAGAGCTGCTTTCTGACAACAAACAAGTCAACCGTAAAAAAGAGCCAAGGTGGATTCTGACAGCATGGCTAAAAAAAAAGGATACTGCTCTTCCAACAGCATGCTCTCAATGACCTCTCGGTTCTCATCACTAATTGAGCTGTCCAGGGTCCATGGCTGACGGAAGGAAGAACAACAACATGAGCAGACTAAACCAGCGGATGACACAAGCTGTATCAGTATTAGGAGTGGGATTACATCTATATCTATATGAGGTTATATCATAATTTATGACGATAACGATATCAACAACGTCATATTGTCCTCCCCCAATCAGTATTATAATCAGATAATGTTACCTTACCAAGATAGCAGTGTTGGTCTTCCATGCTGACTGTAAATACTGGTCTTGAAGGATCATCGCTCCAGTAAGATCACTAGAAAATCATGTAGCTAACGTTAGCTCAGTTAACCCAAAACTGCAGATGAGAACTCACAAAAAACAGAGAACACGTTCACACATGTTTGTTGGCCAGGCCATTAAAAAGCCTTGACTTTAATCTTCAAACTCTCTGGAAAGAAATAACTAATACTAAAACACATAAAACACGCTGAATGGACTAGCTGAACAGAATCAATGAGACATGGGGAAAGCTAGCGAGCTAGCTAGCAGCCAGCTAACTAACGTTACCTAGCACGGAAACAACGGTTGCAGATATTTACACCAGGTAAAGCTACCACTGATGAACATTAGCTAAGTTACTAATGAGAGCTGGACTCTAATTCTTATCAAACTCCTGGACATGTCCAGCCAGCTCTGGCTCCAGAAGTGCTTCTTGCTAACTGAGCTAACACACAGGCTCGCTGTGGCCCTGCGGCCCCTTCCTGCGTCTCTACAGAAACACGGACCCACACCGACCATAAGACGAGCTGCAACATCCACAGAGGCTTATTTACCCTTCTTCTGCATCACACTCATCCCCCTCGATGTCAACAACATCCATCTCGTCCGCCATGTCGGTGATGATGATGATCAAAGCAAACGAGACGAGACGCCGTCGCTCCAGTTTTCTCATAACGACCCCTTCCGGCAGGGAGTTTATCCTGAGTGCAGCACTGTGGTGACATGAAATACATTCAGGAGATTCACAGTCAGTCTATAACGCGCTTATTACTATTCTTTAACGCCTTATTATTATTAACTCATACACATTGTAAAGTAACTACTATGTAATTAATATACACGTTATTACGTTATTAGAGTGAGGGCTTAAAGTGTGAGCATACATACAGACACTTCATCATCATCATCATCATCATAATAATAATAAAACAATAATCTTAATGTTTTTAGTTGCTTTTAATTATCATTTTTATCATTTAAATTAAAATTTTATTATCAGAAAATATTTATTTAGAGACCCCAGCAATGTCATTACGCCCAGTACACTCATAGCAGTGACTATCATTCTGGTGTCTTTGCTGTGTTGAGAATTACTGACCACCCAAATAATATCAGATCATTAGGTGTCCTGTAGTCAGAAACCAGTAGATGATGAATTTGAGGTAAATTTCACATCTATATAGTGACCTGTAAGGTAGGTAGTCCTCATAAAGAGGCCAGTGAATGAATGTTCAAGACCAGCGTTTCTCATAAAGAGGATGAGTGTATACTGAACAGCACAAGTGAAAAAAATCAGTTAAGCAGCACAAAACAAGACAACAATCCAACATAGTAGTTAATAAACCTTTATTGACTTTCTCCTCAGAGGATCAGCCAGGCAGCTGAACCCTCATGCAAGTACACAAGAATGATCAGTGTTTCTCCACTGAACTCTTCTCACACAGCTCTACACACACGCCTTAGTAATCTATCACTTACTCATTAATGTGGGGCGTATATGACTGCCCTGTGCGACAATTACACATGATTATGGTGCTCAACTCACATGAACATCTAGTTTCTGTTTTATACAGTTACAGTTAATGTGGCATGGACATCACAATGTGTTGCATGGCGTCAGGGAAACTAAGAGAGGTGGATGGGAGCAGACAGGAAGCTGAGCTCTGGGGTCCGTCCCTCTTCAGGCAGATCAGCAAGCACTAGCGACATTCACAAGAGAGCTGCAAAACAGCAGAAAGACCAGCATATTAAAAACAAAATTAGGAAAACTGTAGAAAGAGAATAGGCCTGTTCCTGCAGACTTTTCTTCTAGTTTATCACAAGCTGTGATGAATAGGAGTTAATATCACAGGATCAGCTAATTAGAGTTGACCTACTCATCCTCCGCCCACAAACGCTTTCTTTCTTAGCTACTGTGAGGTTCAACAACCATTACAGACCAGTGAGCTACTAAATCTAATAAGAAACCAAAGCACACAACTCCGTCCTTGTAAAAATTACCTACATTAGGCTAGTTTGTATGGATTTTTGTAACGTTTTTCATTTGGTTTGGTTGGTTTCACACTGCAACAGCTAAAAGTGCACCAAATTACATATGTGAGTGTTTGTTTTATGGTCAGAAATCATGCAGGGATACAAGTGCTCTGTTATTCTCACATGTGACACCATAAATATAGAAAAATTGAAAATAGCGATGCTTAAAGTCTATGTGTGTCAATCAAATCAAAGCAATAGTCAACAAACCTACTTGATATGTAACTGGTTTGTCACTTTGAATTCAACCAATCAGGACGCTTATGCATGTGCCAAAATCAAACACATTACTTCATATCTGCCATTATCAGCAGCAGGGGGGTCTGTCAAGCGTTAGATGTAAAAACGTGTAAATTATGCAGACAGTACAGTGAAGGCATACTGCTAGAAGAGGAGGAAAGCAAGCTCTGATGCTGAATTATTTCGTTTTCTGCTGACCATCGTAAAAATGTGTTCCCATCTCACCTGCTGTCTCTCACTGGTAAAACTTTATCTCTGTGTCCACACAGTCAAAGAAGAGGTCCCCGAGCTCCTGGCCCTCCACCTCCCCTCTGAGCATAGCTTCAATCTCCTGCAGACACTGTGACTCCAAGAACCGCATAGTCTCCTGTAGAGATGCTCCAGCATCCTGACACATACACACACATACATAATTCAATATCCATGCAACAGGGGCAAACAATCTGTTGGCTTTTTATTTGTGAATAATAATAATAATATATATAATAATATTAATGAATAATAATATTAATGAATTCCAACATGTTTTAACTGATGATGGCCTGTACCCCCAAAATAAGAATGCGACATTTTATACACCCTCTGTTTATTTTTATTTTTAATTAACTAACTTGACCAATCACAGCTGTTTCTGTCATTGGCATGGGGACAACCAAGATGACTGACTGGCTGTGTCCCAATAAACTAGCACTTTTTTCCCCAAATGACAAAAGAATTAGTTCGGTCTTCTGCAACGCCACAGAGGCTGGTCACACTATATTCTGTTTTTGCACACAAGGCAGTCAAAATTATGGTGAAACAGCTCTTCAGATTGATGAAGAACATGTTATATATGGTTCTATATAGAAGCTTTTTAAAAAAGGTTCTATATAGCACCAAAAAGAGTTCTTCCATCAGTACAATCTTGACATTGTAACAAGAGCCTTTTTGGTGCTCTATAGAAACCTTTTCAAAAAGGTTCTATATTGAACCATGTACAACACATTTCCCATCATTTTCTTTACTAGACAAGAACCCTTAAAGAACCATCTTTCTTAAGCGTGTATAGCAGACAGTATTAATCAGCATCCTAGATGCTAAAAATACAATGATTGACAGATAAGGTGATTACTGTTACTTGGCAACTGGGAGAAGTGTAACCAGCAGCAGCCTTCAAAAAAGGCAGAGACCCATTCAATTCAGTGGAGCTCCCATTCAATTTCTTTTACTGTAACCTCACCAGATTTGCCTCCATGGTAGCCAGCGCTGCCTGGTGGGCTTTGTAAAGCTCATGCTTCCTGTCCACCTTGTGCTGGAATCGAGGCTGTGTCCTCACAGGATCGTCTGGACCATACTGTGGAGATACCACCATAGTGACCGGATTCATGCTCTCCGAGAAGATAAATGGCTTGAAAACAGACCTGTAGGATTAGAAATGGTAAGACACCTTCATACACTGAATGTATAAGTCCTAATGCCATTGTTTATGGATGGATTCTTTAAAATCAGATGCAACATGTCAACATGTAATATTCTTAAAATGGAACCCAACCTAAAGTAAAGCAAATAAATAATGAAATAAAATGTGCCATATCTTTTGGTCACATTTAATTTTTTGTTGTTACATTAAGCAAATAAACAGTAGTTGAACAGAAACTTGCAGAAGTATGTTCATGTGTTAAATTATGTTCACTTAGAAAATCAACTAAACATAATTTCACCGGGGCACCCAAACTTTTGCATATGACTGTAGGAGTACTAAAGGTATTCTTGCACCTGATCAAGCCAGGAAATGTAACGTTAGGTCATTGGCTCTTGCAGGATCTGTACATAATCCGCATGATAACTACTATTAATTATTAACAACATTACTGTATAAAGTATCTCTAGTAGAGACCTACCTAGAAGGGTCAGGTGTGGCAGTGAAGAAGTGGACACAGGGCATACTGGTGTCTCGTGGGAGGATGGACACCATGCTACCAGTGGTACGGAAACCTTCGGAATCCATGCAGATGCCGCTGGGTTTGTCCCTCAGGATGCTCATCATCACCTCCGCTGTCACAGAGCCTGCAGCCACACACACACACACACACACTCTATATTATTACAAATTTCAAACAGAAACAGAGCCTAACCTTAGCGTCAGTGTATCTATATTACACCAAAAGTATTTACATTTAAGATTAAACCAAGACAACTGGACCTGGAGAAAGAGCTGAAGTCTAGTTCCTTTAAAAAAATTATTTAGTGATGTAGTTTGTGATGTCCCAGGAAAAAAGACCTAGCAGAAATGTCCACAGTATGGATGCAGCACAAAACCATCATTTCACCATTCTGTTTTCTCTCATGCTTTCTCTTCAGATTTGTATCAGTGAAAAGCAAGCGTTAGTGCAGCTCAACCCAATATTAAAAATTAAATAAAATGTACTCTGTAATCCAGAGGTCATGTTTTCTCAAGCCAATGACCAAAACTTGACCATTTATATAGACCCAATATCAGAGCTACAGTACTGTGCACCAGTCTTACGTTATGTAAAACTGTTTGAATCTGGACAGTAAGCATTTATTTATGAAAAAACTAAAATTAGAATACATCTACACAAAACATAAATAATATATTATGATTTTATGTCTGTCAGTGTGTATGCCTAACCTTTCCCAAAGCTCTCCTTGAGGAAGCTCAATATTTATTTACCATCCTACTTCAGCTAATCAGTCCTTCACTAAATTAAATTGTTGCTGATGGAGTTCAACAAATCCACAAAATGACTGGAGTGCAATATGAAGTCAGGACCCAAACCTGTGGTCTTCTAACAGTATTCTTCCAACCGATATATTAATATTAAACTTTTTAAAAAAATAAAAACGCTATGTTTTACAGAGTTTGTGTTTATTTGTATTTATTAAAAAAAACACACATACTGCCATGACTTTTGGGCAATATTAAATATTCCACATAAAGAGAGTAATTTTAGCCATTATTCACCTTAAACTCCACAAAGAATATGCGTGTTAGTCACATCCTCATTGCACAGTCCCTACCACATTTCTATCTTCTCTACATGTGCAAGTACTATTCAGCCTATATTTAATATATTTAATTTAATTTAATATTTAATATAGGCTGAATAGTACTAGTGCATTCCATATATTAATCATAATCTGTACAGGTTGGATACAGCTCACTCACCGTCATGCTCCTGAAGCAGGGCTGTGCCTCCTTTATAACGCTGCTTGGCCAGCTCCATCCTAGCAGGGGGGTTGTCTGGGCTAAAGGCAGCACTGAAGCTGAACTCCCCCTCCCCGCTCCACCAGCCCTGAGATTGGGCCACACTGCGCAGCTCTGGGTGCTCAGCAGAGATCTCCGTGCCTATCGTCAGCTGGTTAGAGATGTTCTTGACTCCCTCTGACACAGCAAAACCAGGTCAGCATCTATATCATTAACTGCATCATGCAGTAACTGGATACTCTGTACATACACTGACTAAGCTTTATAAAACATTTCATTGCAAATGAGCATATTTTTTGTTAGTTTGCAATATTGTTGCATATTAAAGACCAAGTTTATTTTAAGGAAATAGCAGACGTCAAAATATTTGTGACAGTACTACCTTGACAATAATTACACCCCCACACGTTTTATCTCCTTGTTGTGATATGAGCACTTTTCAGCACTTTTCAGATGTTTAAACTGCCTTTGGGCCAAATTTCCAATTTGTGCTTTTATCAATAAATTGGAAAAAACTCCTCTTCATACTAGAAAAGATATGTCAATGAAGATGAAGCTGAGTGTTGTAAATACACCTAATGTATTAACACATAAATGTTAACATGGCCTTTGCATGTACTTTTTATTACTTTATTGAAAAGGAATAGCCAAAACTCATCAGTTCACAATTCAAAAGAAAGCAAGTTGTCGCCAATATTTTGATGGGTAGTGTATCTAACCCCTGTTTAAGAACTGCACTCCATACAGAAACCTGTCCTTCTGAAACCCTTATTTGATATAATGGTTGCACTTACAGGCTGAACAGAGTAAAAAGAGTATGCACAGTCCATAAGGTCAATACTAATGTTTACCTCTTTCATAATACCAGACTAGTTATCGGCTCTGACCTGTGATCTTCTGAGCGGCCCACAGTTTCCCGGCAGTCTCCAGGACCCAGGCCTCCTGGCGGTCAGCAAGCAGGAAGGTGTTGTGGTAGCTGAAGTGTTCGGGGTCCTCCCTGCAGGCGCCACCCTGGCCATGCTGCTCCAGCAGCTCAGTGATCACATGCAGAGCAGCCCGTGCACTGTCCCCCCGCTCCAGAGCCAACCTGATCACACACAGTATTCCAAACCAAACAAATAATATACTTACTCAAAAATGACATATTGACAAGTGAAATTATCTCACATTTAGTTGAGATATATATCCAATATTTCTTACTTTGAGATTACAGTAAGCTTATTATAAGATTATTTGACTTCTTTCTAGACTTTATCTTACTTGTTTTTTACTGATTATAGTAAGTCAGATTATCTCACTATATTGGCAGGTTCATTACTGTAAGAAATATGCTTAAAACAGGCCAAATTATATGCCAGTATAATGACATAATTTGACTTACTAAAATTACTTAAAACAAGAAAAAGGTCTAGAAATAAGTTCAATAATAAGCTTATAATGTTGTCAATATGAGAAATACAATTTTTTGTAGTGTATACACTGTTCATACATTCTAAATCTGACCTAACCAAATCCACAGCACACAGCCCACGCTCTCACATGAATCAGAGAGTTTACATACTCAAGACAAGACACAGTCACTAAGTTTTTTAAAGGCTTATGGAGTTTAAAGGCTAAAAATTCCCATAACCAATAATATCTGAAGATATCATTAATTATTTAGATTTTAGCTGTAATTTTACACTCCAGTAGATTTATTTAAAGCCATCACTTCTGAGATACAAGGTTTTATAACAGCAGATGAATTCATGCTCAGAGAATAAAGTCAAAGTTGGGAAAAAAACAGCAAGGACAACTGCTTTGCAGGACTCACCGCACCAGGTCCATGCCCAGCAGAGCTTCCTCTGGACTCACAGGTTCACGGGTCCAAACTGCTTCATTTCCAATACACACCCCATGTTCATTCGCCCCCATCTCAGCCCCCCACAGCCAGGCAGGCCTGCTAAGCACAACTGCATAGGTGTGCTCTACTTGCGGGATTGAGATGTATGTGCACTGGAAGGAAAAAAAAAACCTTAGTGTGATAATCCAGTGTTTTTCAACATAATCTCCATACAGTTAATTACCACTAACAATATTTTCAACATGGTTCCCAGAACAGAAAACGTTTTGAGTTGAAAAACAGCAGATGGTTCCACTGTAAGTATGTTGTAAGTCAGTGGGTTTTCTATGGGGTTGATACAAACACAACAGATCCAGATTAAGCTGAAAATGCCAGAGTTCTCTACTGGTTTAGTATTTACAGATGGATTCTCTCACTCTTCTCTTTTCTTACTGTCCGGTGAGGAGACGCCATGATGCCAAACACTCACCAGGCTTTAATGTTTAACTTTATCACAAACTTGTTAAGACACTTGCTTAAAGGTAAGAGTGCAAAGGACAGGTATGGGTGAGTTAATATTTGGTTAATACATAAACCTGATTTTCCACAGTGTGGACCGAGCAGTGCCAGAGTAAGCAATATCCAATATCTACAAAGTCAATGTAAGCAGTAAGCTATTAAGCTATATTACGGAAGCCCTAAACTAGACATTTTTTCAACAAGCTGTGCAGACATTTCCATAGTATAGGTTGTAAGTATGAGTGAGTGTGTGACTGCACTTGTGCAAATCACTGTTGTGCAATGGGTAACTGTTGTGCCACTCACCTCCACTGTGGTTGCAGAGGTGTGTGAGGCAGCAGGGTAGTAAACGACTTCCTGTACCTCATCTCTCGGCCGGTCAGAATTCTTTGCAAATATCACATGATCATTTTTAGAACCCGGTGGCAGAGATACAAAACAGTCACATGACTGGGGTGGTTCGGCCATCCTAAAATGAATCAATGGACTGAATGAATTGAAAAGTAGAGACAAAGAAACAAATCACACATAATAGTGTGCGTTTCTACAAACCTCAGCTCCAAATAAGTTGCGACAGAATGTGAAATTGTAATAAAAACAGTTTGCAGTCTATAGTAAATTCTATTTGACCTGTATTAAATCGAAAAGAGTACAAAAACACAATATTTGCTGTTTTTTTTTAAGAACTTTTTTTTTTTTATAAATATACACTTCCAAATTTAATGCCTGCAACACATTCCAAAGAAATTGGGAGAGGAGCATGTTTACCAGTATTACATCCTCTTTCCTTTTAATAACATTTAACTGTTTGAGGACTAAAGACTCGAAATAACCCAGTTTTTGAAAGCATTTATCTATTATACAAGTACATACAGCTGCACAATCATGCAGGGCCTTCGTTACTGTGCTGTACAATACACCACACATTTTCAATACAACACATGCAGAATGTGGCTTGCATTGTCATGCTGAAATAAGCATAGATGTCCCTTAAAAAGACACCATCTAGAAGGCAGCATATGATGCTCCAAAACGTGTATACATCTTTCATCATCAATGATGCCTTTACAGATGTGCAAGTTACCCCTGCCATGGGCACTAATACACCCTATAATATGACAGACCTGGGTTTTTTAACTTTACGCTGGTAACAGTCCAGATGGTCCTTTTCTTCCTTCTTCAGGAGAAAACCATATCCATTAATTACATCACAAAACTAAAAGACTGAGTCATCAATACCACAACACATTTCCACTGTGCATCTGTCCATTTCAGATGAGCTGGAGCCAAGAGAAGTCATTTAATACAGTCATGATTGGTTCCTAAGCCCATGCGATATCCATCACAGAAACATGCCGATTTTTATGCAGTGCCATCTGAAAGATCTAAGGTCAGAGGTATTTAGTTGTGTTTTTTGGCCTTGCCTTTCAAGCATATGGGCATTTCTCCAAATTCCCTGAAACTTTTACTGATGCTATGCACCTTAGGGAATGATTTACCTAACATCCTTGCAACTGCCCATTGAGGAACACTGCTGGATAATTTGCTGATGCATTTTTTGTCAAAGCAGTGAAACTCAACCCATCCTTGCTCATAAAGGACTAGGCCCCCAACTGTTTTGAAACCGAGGATTGTAAAATCCATCACTGCCCCTGTGGATCTACAGTGTAGCTTAACTTTTCTATTGCACTGGAAGGCAAAGAGGGTCCTCATGTGCATCTGAGTATAAAATCCTAGTACGTTAGATATTAGATAGAACTAAGACTGAAGCTCAAATGGCTCCCTACAGTGCATTGCATAGGCAATTAAATAGTGGCTTTAACAATAGGGAGCCATCTGTGCAGGGCTGATCTCCATGAGTAGGGCTGGGCACCCTGTGAAAATAAAGCCTGGCTCTAGCTTGCTATCTACAGACCTCTGTAAAGAAAAAATATTCCCATATTACATAACTATACAAAGGAGGGTTCTCCTGACATAGATGATGAATTCATTTGCTCATTCATTCATTCATTCCACTGCCTGTAATGCACTTTGTAAACAAGCTAAACCTCTGCTCAGTTCTAAAACATCACACTCCTACTGTGTGGACTTATTAACTGAATTTTACACACTTTGTATTCGGTTTATTATTCCGTGGAGGGTGACTTTTATAATAGAAATCTATAAAATACCATTGAAGCAAAAATAGCCCATCTTAATTATGAAGTCAATAAAATAATTAGCGAAAGAAAATCACCTCTTGTGGTGACAGCTGGGCTGAGCGGCCACAAGAAAGAAGCTAATCTCTCCTCAGAGGAGCCAATAACGGCTTTCAGGCTGCCGTCAGTCTGTTAACAGTCAGATCTTATGAGCGCTTTACAGGCTCCATTAAGACGGAAGCGCGCACTCTGTTAGAAAGTTGATTTAATCTCTATCAAATTAGCTAAATTACAGCGCCGTTCGCCACAGACGAAGATGCCTTCATCTCATCCCGCAGAGATTAGGCAGCAGTGTTAACGTTAAATGGAGAGACAGCCAGGCTGCGGCTTAGCGTTTCACCTTAACGCCTCCATTTCCTTCAGGCAGACAGACAGACGGGCCTTCTGGAGGATAACAGACCCAAACAAAGCTGCTGTTAAAGCCGCGCACGCATCACAGCAGTAAAGAGTCTGACAGTCATATTTTCTACCTGACAGTTTACAGATTCAGGCGGCCTGCCTGTAATAGCGGTTCACTACCTGCGTTACACACTCTCAAAAATACACACATGACACACAACAACACGGATCCCTCTGACTTCTGGCTTCATCCCTGTGATTTTCCGGCACATTTCTGAATGAAATTGATGAAGTTATTACCTTCTTAAAGCTCCAATTCGGGCAGCAAGCCTGTAGAAGGCAGGGCTCTGACTGAGAACCTGCTTGGAAAGCGCTGTCAAAATAAAAGTCATCCAAACTAATTTCACGGCGGTGAAATTTTAAATAGCTAAATAATCTAAAAGCACGACGGATGTGCGGCTACTATACGCTAATTTTAAGATTAAAATCGGCTGATTTTACAGTAGAGTTGGGGTTTTGATATGGCTGCGCAGAATGTACATTATACTAACTTGTGGTTCTTTTGGCCTGGTGTCCTGTTTGGAAAACACTGGTCAAAAAAGTACACAAAGTAAAGTGCACACTTAAAACCAGCATATGTTGTGTTCTGGATGCTGGTATGCTGGGCAGCAGCAATGGAGGTTAATATGCTGATCACCACCAAAACCAGCATATGTTGTGTTTTTATGCTGGTATGACCATGCTGGGGTGCCTAGCTAAACCAGCACCAGACCAGCAATAGACCATCTTAAACCAGCTTAGACCAGCATTAAATGCTTGCTGGTCTTTGCTGGGTTTTTTTTTTTCTTTTTCTTCTTTTTTTTTAACAGGGGTTGATCAGTTCAGAACCATGAGTTCTAAATAGAACATTTTATGCTTAAGATTAGATTAGAAAAAATATTAGAAAATGGTTCTATATAGCTCCAAAAAGGGTTCTTTTGTTTTTTCACACTTGACCTCATAACAATAGCCAAACCTTTTTTAGTGCTATATAGAACCATTTTCAAAAAGGTTCCATATAGAACCATATACAACACATTCGCAATCAATCGGAAAAATATTTCACCAATCAAAGAACCATTAAAGCATGAAATGGTTCTATATTGAACTCATGGTACTAAATAGAACTGCTGTCTTCAATAAAGAACCCTTGAAGAACCATGTTTTTTAAGCGTGCACTTTGTTTGATTTAGCATTGTTTCTTTAGGCCCATAAGTAATTTTTCATGCACTTAGCAACAGTAACTATGTCGGAACGTTGGAGTCTTCTAGAACCACCAATAACTTTTTGCAGAGATCATAATAAAGGAACTGTGACAAGAGAGATGATTCCCTCTGCACTGCTTAGATTCAGTTCAGCTGAAACACTGAAGAAAGCAGCAAATAAAGGAGCTGTAAAGACTAACAGAGGCTGACAGAGAGGACTGATTAGTCAGGACTGAGCGAAGAGTGGACGAAAGAAGAGGAGTAGAAAGTAGTGCACATTCTGAGGATAAAAAAAGGATTGTGTGCTTGAAAGAAAGATGGAGATTATTTAATGGGACCAGATTATGACAATATCCTACCTTGATATTATTTAATAATAAAAAATTAACATCCAGGATAAAAGCCTCTTGAAGACTCCAAACTGCATCTGGAGCACCAGGAAAGTCCTGCAGCCACAACCCAGAGTTTAAATGGTTTGAAATCATGAAATGGTGGGCTTCAACAGAATATTTTTTTCTTCCAAATTTATAATTTCTCCTAACTGATATATTGGATAGATAAATATGCATATTATTTCCAGTCGCTCTCCACAGTTGAGCTGGAGAG
The DNA here is from genome assembly GCF_904425465.1 of Colossoma macropomum. Lineage (NCBI taxonomy): Eukaryota > Metazoa > Chordata > Actinopteri > Characiformes > Serrasalmidae > Colossoma > Colossoma macropomum. The sequence goes on along the minus strand of NW_023494795.1, from coordinate 14,323,434 downwards.
CATGTGATGTGTAACCCTGCTCACAATTACATTACTGTATGTGAAAGAGATGTGGACATATATGGTAAGTGGAGCTAATAAAGTGGCCAGTGAGTGTTTAGGCTGCAGCTAAATGTTATTAAAGGATGGCAAGCATCTAGAAGATGAAGTGTTCATTACACAATTAAACTGCTTTCCCTGTCATTTCCATACATATTTTATGTTTGTCCTTTATTATTATTGAAAAACAAAATATACATTGATTTGCAATAAGCCTACAAAACAGAATATCAATACAACGTTTGATTATCCTTGCCTGTCAAGTTTAACTAAATGTGTGGTCTAGTTCAGCTTACCTTAAATAGAGTGGAGTAGTGTTAAACAGAAGCAGACATCCTATCAGGGAGTTACAGCAATATTTTATTAGCGGCCGCCACATCGCAGCCACTTTTATTAGCGGCCGCCAAATCGTGGCCACTTTCATCAGCGGCCTCCACATCGCTGTTACGTTTATTAGCGGCCGCCACATTGCGGTCACTTTTATCAGTGGCCGCCACGTCGCGGCCACTTTTAATTGGCGGAGGCCACATCGCGGCCAGTTCTATCAGCAGCCACCATATCGTGGTTACTTTTGTTAGCAGCTGCCACATCGCGGCCACTTTTATTAGCGACCGTCACTTCACTGCCGCTGCTCCGTCACTTTAAAGTTTACATTTCAAATTAATTGCAATCCACGCCAAAATACATTCCAAACATAAAATGCATTTCAGAATACATTGCCATGTTAATAACATTAGTAAATACATTTTAAAATGCACTTATGTTAAAAGTTATGGGGAAATATTACACATAGAAATGTACTTTACAAAAATACATGCATGTAAATTTATTTATTACACTTGAAAATGTATGAAAATTGCCAAAATACTTTGTCTAATGCACTTTACTGTTTGGAAACCTTTTGAAGTGAATTTGTACTCCAGTATCTTAATGGTAAATGTTGGTAAACGGACATTTAACAGGACAAAATCAAGTGTTGTAGATATTGACACACTGGGAAAATTTAGTTTGCCGATTTGATATCTTGTTTTTTTTTGGCATACATTTTGTGTGAGTACAATGCAAAACAAGTCAGTATCATTTATCCAGTTAATGTATATTTAGTTACATCTTTAACCTTTATTAGAATTACGTACAATTGTAAAACATAATAACAAATCCAAATAAATACATTTTAAATATATATTTAGGAAATACATTTTGACCATTTTCAAGCGTTGTAAAACATATTTTATAAATATGCTTGAAATATATATTTTCTCCTTATGGGAGACTAAATTTAATATTGCTGTAACTCCCTGATAGGATGTCTGCTTCTGTTTAACACTACTCCACTCTATTTAAGGTAAGCTGAACTAGACCACACATTTAGTTAAACTTGACAGGCAAGGATAATTAAACCTTGTATTGATATTCTGTTTTGTAGGCTTATTGCAAATCAATGGGTACTTTGTATTTAAATAATAATAAAGGACATATTTAGAATATGCATGGAAAAATCAGGGAGAGCAGTTCAGCTTTACTGTGGACATTACAACATTAAATATTTAATTGTGTAATGAACATTTCATCATTTAGACGCTTGCTTGCCATCCTTGTCTTATAAATTAAGAGTCCAAGTTTTTTTGCGTTTCCTTTCCTACTTTTTTCTTCTTTTGCTGTAATTGTTTTGGTAATGCTTTGGTGAAAATTAATTACTACATTTATTAACATTAATAAACCATGAACATCAACATCATTAAGACAATGTTTACAAATATTTAACACTTATTAAGTTAAATTATGTTTGTTAGTGTCAATTAAATAAAGAACACGAATTACATCATGTTAATTCTATCTATGACTATATTTTTTACTTTAAAATTTTTTTTTTTTTACTTTTTTCTTGTTTATATTTTTGGATTTATTCATTTGTCAATTACTCAATACAATTCTATATAGTTAATATTTACTATATTATTTTATATTTAAAGTTTAAGAACTATGACGCAAATTCAACATTTCTTTACGACGTCTTTTTACAGGTATCGTGTATTTTTTCATGCCTTTAAATCTCTCACTTCATTCTCAGTTTCAGCCTTTTGAGAATGGGACTTCTGACTTTGGTCCCCCCAAAACCAACCTACCGACCTTCTCAGGTAGCAGCGCTGTTCGCTGAACAGGACCGAACAAATGCACCTGAAAAAAAGCAGAAGCACTTCAAAAAATAAAAATAATATAGTGCTGGATAATTCACTGATGAGTCAAATGAAACGATGGAAAACCAAGCAACCATCACAGGATGAAGTAAATTTAAACTGCCACATCACTAAATATTCTCTGTACAAAACCAAAATAACACAGCTAACATAACTACAGTGTTTTAGTGAGGCTAGATAAATTCATGTGTGATGGGTTCATATTAACTCAGACATTTTTTTCCTATTTACTTTGTAAAAAAGTGTTATAGCCTGCAATGCTGGTAGGAATGTAGAGGTTCCAGTAATTCCTCATTTCCTAATCCCCAAACACTTAGCGCCACAAACCTACAGCCCATGGCAAACCCCTTTAGACAGTGGTGGCTCATGTGACTTCTCATCGTAGCTGTGCAGATGACCTGAAATATGCCCCAGGAGAAGTGGCTAATAAATGTGTCAGGTGCAAAGCGGTCGCTAATAAAAGTGGTCGCAATGTGGCCGCGATGTGGCGGCCGCTAATAAAAGTGGCCGCGATGTGGCGGCCGCTAATAAAAGTGGCTGCAATGTGCAGGCCGCTAATAAAAGTGGCCGCAATGTGCTGGCCGCTAATAAAAGTGGCCGCAATGTGCTGGCCGCTAATAAAAGTGGCTGCGATGTGGCTGCTCAATTGCGGTCGCTAATAAAAGTAGCCGCAAAGTGGCCGCTTCTGCTGCCTGTCACCCGGCGCGCAGATATTCAACTCCTACTGCAAATACATCAGAAAAGCTGAGCTGAACCTAGAGTTGTGGCTCTTTTATGGCTCTGTCCACAAAGCAAAAGCTCACTTTTTTGGAAGAGAGATTTTCCAATATTATATCTCCTCTGAAACGATGTTTGCTGCTATTCAGGTGTTATTCGCAATGTACTCATTGAAAACAATAGAAAAAGGTGCCCCTGTCCATCTAATGTAGCAAAGAATAGCTTGTACACCCCTTTTAGGTCACCATGATACAAGAACACTAACACCTAGTACACCAAGGAGAACAAGATCAGTAGAGAAGCCCTAGTAGAGCGAGCGATGGGAAGATCCTGGGCAGGTTATTATAGGTAACTAAAACAGAAACCAGCAGCGAAAAAATATGCTTATTAACTTTAATACATTTAAAAACGACTGTTTTCAAAATCACGAAAACAATCAAAACTATAATGTGCACTGCAAAACTAGCTAAAATAAAACAGAACTACTGTGAAAAAGTTTTTTCGGTGTGTGAATGAAAGTAGAAGCGGGTTCCTTCCTTGCTTGGCTGTCTTTAAGGAAAATCAACCACCAAGCCAAGTCAAATTATTTCTAACCTCATCAACCTTTCACAATGTTCATCATAATACTAAAAAATAATAACTAAACTATCTACTGATGCACACTTAAGACTACATGGCCCTGTGATCAAGTGTCCAGGATGACAGCTGCCACTGCCCAGTAATACAGTGAAATATTTTCCTCTTATCCCAAATGATGTCAAGGCATGAACAGGAGATAATGTAGCTAACCAGTGCTATACAAACAAATATACGCATATATATATATATATATATATATATATATATATATATATATATATATGCAGACCACATGAACATTGTACAAATGGACAAAATTACATTTCATAGCTAGCATAGTGGTAGCAGCTAAACTGAAGCCTATTGAATATTTAACGTACTTGTGTCCATTGTTATATAGTATATCATACAGTTACAGACACTGCATCAGCAAGTGTATTTGTGATTACTTAAGTGTGTGATGACTCAGGAATTCAGTTTGCTAAGTGCTCATTGGTTGAAAGGAAACTTCCACTAATGGTTGGCCTTGTAGCTCAAGAGCAAAACTAAAAAGTTTAATACGTCAAACATACTGACCCGTCCACTCAGGGAGAAAATTGTGCATTTTTCCTTTTTTTTGCCTAACCACTGCTTTAATGGAGTATTAAAGAGGTGTGAAATATATCATTATGAATTGTATCACAACATGGTTTTCTGAGCATATCGTAGACAGCATCAGATCCAGTCATTTCATTACATGGAGAGCATAATTAGTCCTATTTAACTTTATAGTATTCATTTTCTTAACTTCAAATGCCATTATATATTCTTTGCTGTATCACCCTTTATCAAATAATGTGCTTTTTAGTTAGATTACTTATTCTGCAGGTACTCCCATTCAACTCTTATGTGCTCCCCCATTATTTTTAAGCTACCCTGTATGTCTTGCCCACAATGTCAGACCCTATTTAGTGAAGCCAAAGCAATGCAGCTAAGGACACAGTTATCAAAGACAAAGTGTTTTTATTTAGAAATTCACAGTTTCTATTGGCACTACATCTCTGTAGTTACAGTTACTCCTGTTCCGAATAAAAAAAAAAAAATACTGTGCAGCTCTTCCTCAGATCATCTGGTGTATGTTTGGCGCCATCTAGTGGCCAATTTAACACGGGAGCATCTAGCCACTAGAGGGCGCCAGAGTGAAGAAAAGCATGGGGGAGAAGAAGCACTTGAACAAAGTCTAGTGTAGAAATCAAAACAACAAAAGGCATGAGGAGTATTCCAAAGTGCTGAGAGAGGGCCTGCATCACATACAGACACAGGTCTCTGACCACCGGATTATAGGACAGGTTAATCTCCAAATATTCTTCTTTTTCTTCCACACTGTTCAAAACAACATCCGTACGTACACAAAACACAAATTACACAAACATGTTATCATACGCATTCAAAAAAAGAAAAAAAAAAGTAGAAAGAGATCATGATAGAGATGCATAAAGAGCATTAATCCCCCCCACCTCCCCGAATGTGGAATAACTCTAAGAACCATTCTAATCTGTTCCCTTTAATACCCCCCAAATCAGGAATTCACATTTTTTATCCTTAGAGAGAGCTTACTGTTCTTTTCAGAGGAGAAAGGATGAGCGGATGAAATTGCGACACAATGACCAGTTGGCTAAAATCATGCTACGTTTAAACAGTTCGTCCAACAGAATAAAACTACAGTGAGAAGTAAAGTGGTCCAGTGAGTGCAGACATACATACACATACATATATTAATATACATGAGAGTGAAAGAGAGAGAACAGGAGAGATACAGCAGCAGGTACAATGCCAGTGAGGGTGAGGTGAGAAGAAAGCTTCATTTACACGGGCGTACATAGGAATGGGAGAGAGATACGTGTGTTGAAAGGAGGTATCACTCAATGAAAGCAGGCAAATTAGAAATGTGACAGACACTTGAACAAACACACAGTTAAGCAGAGCTCCAGTATTCTTTTTAAATTACTACCAATCAGACATGAACTCGTCAGAACAGACCCATCGACAGAAATGGAAAGATCTTCCTTTTCTTTTTAAACCTCAGACAGAAGCAGACGCACTTTCTTTAACCAATGTCTGACGTCTGGCTTCTAATATTAGAAAGAATGAAAAAATTAAAGGTAATTTGAAAGATAAAATGAAAACTGTTGATCTATGTAATGGAATCTGAGGAGGGTTTTGGCTGGCGCTCAGACTCCAGCTTTCTCTGTACTCGATAAAACAGAAATGTAATTAAAAAGGACAAAAACAAGAAAGCATTTTAGGGCATCTGTACCATTGCATATTCCATGGGTAGATTCTATGGAGACGTATGTGTGCAAAGTGTGCATTCTTCAATAAATATTGTGAACACACTACAGGGACACTGGAAGGGAACACCCTGCTTGACCAAGGATCTTGAACTCAGAACAGCCCAAGTCAAAAGTGACATTTAAATAAATAAATAGATAAATAAAACAGCAAACGCAGTGTCCACTGTAGAATCCCCATGGGTGGTGCGCCAGAGTGTGTGTTTCTGTGCATATATATATATATATATATATATATATATATATATATATGAAATACATGTATGTAGGTGTTTCAGACTGGCCATTTGGCATAAACAACTCCCTCCAATGTTGGCTCATGTAGTAAACAAAGAGTAAACAGTAAACATGTTTGAAAAAGCTGGAGTCAAAAGGCCATAAAAAGGGAATGAATCTGAATGACTTATGTTGTATGTGTTGTCTCTGCTGTTGAGTTCAGGCCCTGCCTGAACTTATGATGATGATAATGATCATCACCATCATCATCATGAATAATTGTCATGTCAAAACACGAGAGGAGTTTTAACAGGGTCCTGTCAGACACAATAGCGAAAAGAAACAAAAGAAATAGAAATGGATCTGTTCTTCATTCAGTTCTGCTCATTCAGTTCACTGGACTGAAGCATGGTAAAGTGCTGGACAGCCCTGGGCTACAATGATACTGAGTAAAACACTGGTCCCACCAAAAAAAACACCAGGAACAATGAAAGAGCTGGAGTTACACATACGCCCAAGCAGAACAGACAGAGGAAGAAGAGAAAGAGCATGTTAGTGAAAATAAACCTGTTTCTCAACTAGAAACACAAGAGAATGTAGCAAACACTGACCATATCTGAACAATACGAGAGTGAGAGTGGCAGTAGGAGGGGCCTGGCGGGGAAAGAGACAGCAGGCAGGGACCTGAGGCCTGTGGTAGTGTGTCAGAAAGAGAGGGAGGTTGGTCTTGATGGTCACTGCTGTCCTCCATGGAACCTCCCTTTCATCATCCTGGCCATGAGCAAGAACAAATGATATCTAGTGATGAAGTCATGTACTGGTCCACTTGACAAGAAAGGAGAGGGAAAGTACAACAAACAGAGAAACAAACAAAAACAGTCCCATTCATACTATTCAAAAGTTAGTCTTCTTTGTAACCCCCCCCGGAAATAAATTGTATTTCTCTCCAAAAATGAAAGAAAATGAAAAAGGACCCTTCACCTCTATCTGTGGACTGATCACCTCTTTGTGAGAGTTCAATAACGGACAAATAAAGGCACATAAAAGAGGAGAGGATCTCAGAATGAAAGGGAAAATACGTGGGGGGTGATTACTGTTGTCATGGAGTCCTTGTTCCACTCTGTGCTTGAACATATCTGGCAGAGTCTGGCTCTGTGAATGGTTAGATAGAGACAGAGAGACAGAGAGAGAGACAGAGAGAGAGACAGAGAGAGAGAGAGAGAGAACACTATAGAACAGGACTAAATCCACGCCTTCCTCCTTGTTGACGCAAAAAAAGAGGTGATGCAGCACAGGAGTGACGTGTCCCTTTGTCCATCTGTACAGGTGTGTGACTTAATTGTGTGATACAGTGCTGATGGAGGGGTGGTCTTTAAACTCAGACGCGGCCAGTCACAGCTGCAGTCACTCCGAACGCCCCCACGCCTAGTTCCTGTTTCCCCTTCATCAGCTCTTGTAGCGTTGGCATGACACCCGTTGCCACGGGAATGGGGGTATGTAGAAGCCCCGCCCCATATCGCCTATGTGGCTGAGGTGGCAGCTGCTGCTTTTGCTGCTGCTGTTCACCAATCTTGGAGCGCCGGCGCTTAAACGACCTTTTCTCCTCCCTGTTTTTGGCTGGCGGCACACTCGACGAAAGCTGACCGTTGCACTGCACGCTGCAGCAGGACTCATCCGATGCTGTGGACGAGGAAGAGGAGGAGGAGGAGGAGGTGGAGGAGGAGCCTTCAGAGCTGCCCTCAGACACACCATCTCTGGATGAGCAGGTGGACGTGTTGCCATCACAGGTCGATGGCAGGAAGTGTGGCACACTGACGCTGTCATTCTTAGGGCCGCCGTTAGCAATCATCTCTTCGGCAACGGAGGCCCTCAGAGTCTCTGCCTTCTCTCCACCTTTCGTTTTGCAGCGTTTCTTCTGCGAGCAGAATCACAGAAAGAAATAAAGAAAAGCAAATTCATTTGTGTGCAGTCAGAAAGCAGCTTATATAAAACCATCAACAGCCAGAGGAACCACCTTTATGCCGAGTGAGTGTGGAGAGGACGAATACACAACAAGTTTAAATTAAAATACACTATCTACAACACTTCAGCATGAATCACTTGACAATATGCATATAACCAACAATATTAAATGACTGTTCAACCAGGAATCAAATTTTCACATTTTTTCCCTTCGCCAAAACATATTAGCCATGACATCTTTGGTTATCTGAAGCTTGTTTCTTTAGTTTTTGACTGGAACTTTGAGGCTCACATAGCTGACAATTAATAGAGAGCTTAGCCACTAGTTCACATCAGACAAGCTGCATGCTTAAATCTTCACAAATTTTCTTCAAACCACACAGAGTAATTATATAACCTCAAATACAAAATATATATATAATCTCTCTTGCTTTTAGACAAATGTACAGACAAACTTCAGGTTTCAGGATGGCTGCTACTACTATTTTTACCTGTGACATACTTTTGTTCATGATCTAGATTAAATGTTTCCAACTCCAGTTCTGTGCTTTTCCTGCTCTGACATACCAGATTCATATCCTATATGCTACTGATAAACCCCTTCTTGAGCTAAATTATGTGTTAAAGCAAGGAAAACACAACTATGCAGTGCTGGGAGGGTGCTGGTCAAAGTAAATCCAGGTAGGATCCAAACATGCAACACATTAGCCCTCTAAACACCACAGCGACAGAAAATAGAATTACCAAAGCAACCTTAATCACAAACTATACCTGACTACTTGCCAGGACGGTAGATTATCAGGAAGTACAGTGACGTCTAGATTAGATTTTCAGATTATTTAGTTCAACAATTGAACTTTTTTTTTGTATTTTGTTCACAATTCTAGAAGCAGCAAAACTCTACCCTGAGTGTCTGCTTCTGCGGAAAAGTGACGCGAGTAAAGCATAACATTTGTGTGACACCTTTGCTTTTATGGTTGAGTGTTCAGTTTCTGTGGGAGGAAGAAGTTGTGGGAGTCTATTTTTGTAGTTGATTCAGAAATTAAAGAACTCAGTTGTTCATGCTGAGAACGTAAAGTCCTGTTTACTGGGAATTTCATAGCAAGTATGAGCACGTAAAATACTCTATAAGGGCCGCAGGCGTGAATTACACAAAGCCCAAACATTACAGAGAAAAGTAACCTGGTAATGTCCCAGATTTTAAGCGTAAAAAGGGCTGCTTTATGGTGGCTAAACAAGTGACTAAGGCTTGATAGGCTGATTGTCGTAAAGCTGTCATAGCTACAGCATTATTTGGCTATTTATATTTGTTTAATTAAAGGTGTAAACAGCCTTATAGTGTCAGAAACCAGGAGCAAACCTTTTTCCATATTACTTAATGTGGTTCGATGCAAGTATGTGATTATTTAAAGAACCAAACATGTCTTGGCTAATCAAATAATTTGGGGTAAGAGCAAAATTGTGCAAAATTGGTTTCTGGCAAAACCATCAATTTAAGCCAAAAAAGAAGATGAAGAAGAAAAAACACACATTACAACTGCACTAACACTGAATTACCAGAAATGGATGACACAAATGAGGGCCAGGACATAAAGGAAAAATAGAAGGAGAAGCTACTAGCAAGACCTAGCCCTGCTGAATAATGTGATCACACCGCCTTTTAAATTTTCACGGTTTTTAAACATCAGTCGGCAGAGAAGAGGTTCACTTCAGGCCAGTACGAAACACTAACAGCTGGGGCTGTGTTCCAAAACACTCACTATGCCCTATCCAGGTGCATACACTAAATAAAGCTACAGTGTGTTCAACATCACACCCTGCTCTCTTCTTGTGGTTCACTTGGCTATTTCTTAGTATGTAGTCTTAAATCAGGCCTTTGTTCCGTTTCATTTAAATTAACCCTCATTAGGATTCAATCAAACTAAGAGCTAAAAAAGTGGCCAAGTGAGTGGTTTGGAACTCAGCCCCTCGCCTCACTATGGTCATGTGCACACAGTAGCCCACCACGGCAGGCAAAACGAACACTGTACCTTTTTCTCTGGAGAAAACCTTAGAGGTTCTACAATGTACAAGTCATCAGGACCTACTAAAGAGGGGAGAGAGGGGGCCAGGTTAAAGGAATGGTATGGCAACCATGAATACATACAAGCATGAGCGCACTTGCAAGTAGTAAAACATTCTCAATGTAAAAACAAACAGCAAGAAAACACAGAACTAGGTAATTAACATACTGCCTATGGAAAACATGGCAGAGTTAGAGGGAGATTTTGAGGCTTGTGGAAATGCGTACGTTTTAAAAAGGTACTGTTACTGTTGCGCAGTTGTTACTACTTGCAAACGTTTGAATATGAGCCAGCCAAAAGCTTTAAAAAACAAAAATACAAATCCTTTGCTTCATGAACATAAACTGGTAGTGACAAGCTCGCAAACCCCAAGGGCACACACACACACAAACACACACACACCAGAGCACTCTCAACACACAGCAAAGTGTGAGTAATCATAAAGAAAAGGAGAGAGAAAGATGGTCTGGTGGTATGTTTGACATTAAAAGTTGTGTTCAATGTGCCCTGGCTACTTATTAACATCTCATTTGTTCTGTGGCTCTATAAAGCAGACAGTGAGGGAGGCACATCTGCCTCTGATGTCAACAGAACCGTTTGATCATGCTCTTATGGAATGGGGCAAAGCCATATGACAGTCTCACTGCAAAATGACTGGGCCAACATAGAGATCTATTCTGCACTGAGACCTAAGAAGCTGGTTCATCTGCAGAGCGCACAAAAATGGAAGCACACAATATATATACACACATATATATCACGTATCACTGTGTTAGTAGATACTGATGTTGCACTGATAATTATGAAGGAACATGGTGTGAATCAACTGACTGGAGATATGTGACATGGAAGGACCTGGGTGGCATGATGTATGTTAGAGTGAGAGAGAGATCCTTGACTTTTGGTTACAGGATTCTTCATGAAGACTCTTACCTTCTGAGGTAGGCAGCTGAAAAGACTTGGAGCGCATGAGAGGGCATGAAACTCTCCGCTTCAAACTCATATCATCATATGATGAGAAACACCTGAGAAAGAGAGCAAAGGAAAGGTAAAGTTAAAGGAAAGAAAGGAAAAATGAATACAAAGAAAAACGGAAGGAGGAATTAATGAAGAGAAAAAATATATTAAGAGAAAGAAAGAAGTGTGGAAAAAAGGAAAGAGAACAAAGAAGGATTAATGGAGAGAAAGAATGAGAAAAAATGAGAAAGAAAGAAAGAAAGAAAGAAAAAGAAAGAAAGAAGTGAAAAAAGGAAAAGAAGAGAAGAAAAAAATGGAAAAAAGAATGAATGAAGAGAAAAAAGGAGAAGAAAAAGGTCAAACAGGTCACTGCTTGAGTGTAAGGAGGATGACTGTAAGAAAGATGATGGTAAATTGCTTTCTCCCTGTGTGAGAGTGCAGGTGTAATGTAATATATTGTAATCTGGATGCTGTACCTCTTGGGGCTGGGGTAGTGGTTGCTCACAGGGATGGCTGAGCTTCGGTTGTGATTAGAGGAGCTGCGGCAGCACTGCGTACACAGCAGCAAGCCCAGAGCCAGACACAACACCAGAGACACCACCAGGTAACTCTGTCTGTCTGACACCTGCAACACAATTACACTTATATACATGTCCTTTAATAACAGCTTTGTCATGTGTAAACTAATAATGCCAAACGGAGTAAGCATGAGCTGAGGAAGGTTTAGTGATGTACAGTACTGTGAAAAAGTCAGGTATCACCTTGTATTTACTGAATACCCAGACTGGTGGAAAAATGGCTAATAAGTACAATGTTCCTTTTCCACACCTCTCAAGTTCAATCTTAGAAGTTGGTTGCATTTTCTGCTTTTCACAATCCAAGTAATTCCCAACACATGCAATGGTATTGAGGTCTGGACTCTGCAGTGGTCAGTCCACTGTCCTGAGAACACCGCAGCTTCTTTATCCCGCTCCTTCTTTTCCTTTGACTTTTTGTCTTACTTATCGCTGTTGTCAGAAGAAAACCTTTCATTTATCCAAAATGGTGACTTTACAGGAGAAGGAAAAACCTACTTACTTTTAATGTAAGTCAATGGAACCAGACTTTCCAAGTAATTTTGGGCTGTTTCTTATGGTCCATTCATCATGAAATTACACACAATGTAAAGGGCAACAGATATTTTCATATTATGTCAAAACCTGAAAAACGTCAACAATAGAGATACCAGGTTTTCTTCCGACAACAGCGTTAAGCAAGTGGATTATCATATATCTAATATGTCCTGAAGAATGAATAACTTGTTCTTAATGGGCATTTTGGCTGGAAATGAAGCAAGTGAAGAGTGGTCTCTGACTTTTGCCCTGTAATGTCTATGTATATGAATGTGTGTACATACTTCTTTCTGTAACTGGCTCACAGTAGCAGACAGGTTAAGCATGAGCTTGGTGACGTTCTCCAGCTGGCTCTGTAACATCTGGATGGAATCTGTTTGTTTCTGATCCTGCGAGAGAGTATACACACACACACACACACACACACACACACACACACAATTGTCTTAATCTGATAGCACAGCTGTATACAACTTTTTATCATTTGAGCGGTCAGTATGTATCCGTATACGTATGTAGTGCTAATGACCTGTTCTTCTGCGATCCTGGAGGTGTTCTGCAGTTTAATGATGGTCTTATTGAAGGCCCTCTGCATCTCCTCCATCTGCTTACGGTACCTGAGTGACAGCAATAAAGGCCAGTCAAACACAAATGATAAATACAGCCAGCGGGTCATACATTAAAGACAAACATGTCACAGTATAAATCTTTCTATGATGAGAGAGACCATGTTTATGTATAAAGGAGAATGTAATGTGTGCTGTGCTGCAGCATACTTTATATGTGCACGAATGAAGCATCCATTTAAGGATCCATGACTCTGTAAGAGCTTCTCTCTAAGAAATGCATTCTGCACTGATAATGAAGGTGCATAAGGCAGGAGGTTTTTATTTGTTTGACCATATAAATGAGAATATGTGTGTTATGCTGTTGTTACATGCTCATATAAAAATATGGTGTAAGGTATATTTGTTTAACCATGACTCAGTAAAGAGGGCAGTGTGATTTCAGCTGGTTTTTTGTGACTAAAATATTGAGGATCACAGACTAAATGACCAGGGTTCACACACCGCACACCTTGTAAGTTGTTGGTGAACTGACCCAAAGATATAAATTTGCACAAACTTGCATGCACACCCACTTTGCCGTTACTAGGAGACGCAGATAGCCAAACAAACTGGGAGGTAGGGCTGTCACAATCATGAAACTTTAGCTGATGATTAACTGTCATGTAAATAACCCCTAATGATATAATATATAATCGTCTTTTCTTGCTCAGTGTTGGCAAGTATAAAAATACAGACCTAAAATGGCCAACTGGCTGATTAGCTTACTGACCAGCTATATTTACTCCGTATTTTTCAGAGAGTGAAAATAACAATAAATAAATAAATAAATAAATAAATAAATAAATAAACGGCCAGCTACATAGCTAACAACTAATCATTACTCAGTGCAGTCCTCTACAGTTTTGTTTTCACAGTTAGTTTTTGTCCTCATTAGCCTCATGACATCTCAAGGAATGCATTCACTGCTTTCTTTCATTTACATTTATTTGTCTCAACCAAGTACACCCAACTCATATTTTGTTTGTTGAAGCTTCACATTATTGTGAAATCTAATGACTGTGGAAAATGAGCATAGACAGCACAAATAACTGCGATCATCTCAAGTAATTGTGATTTGTCGATTCTGTAATAATTGTGACAGACCTACTCGGAGGTATAGCAGCTTACTGCTGCTGTTGATTTTGAAGCAGTTTGCTCTTACAAGGTTAAGAAAAAAAACAGGTAAAACACTTTTAGGTGAGGGTCAAGGAGGTGAAACGTGATCAGTGTATGGCAATTTTAGGTTTATGTTAATTGACTCAACATAAACTCAATTAATTAAAAAGCTCCATTACATGTGTGAATACGTGTTTGCTATTTTTCTTTATTTACTTGTTGTATTTATCCTTTTCAAGCTTTCAGTTTTCACTGGCTGCTGGAGGAATCATTTTATGTGCACTGAAAATGAAACATGCATACCTCTGGCTGAGCTCCTCCAGGTATCTGCTGCTGAGGGACATGTTCATCTCTAAGGCCTTGATCCTGTTGTTGAGTCTCATGAAGACAGACTCTTTCTGGTTGGAGCCGTGCACCGGGTTGCCATTGCCGTTGCTGTGGCTCAGCTCAGACAAGTTCTGGGGCTCGGCATAAAAGTCTGTAGCCGTCCGCTGTGCACCACTCTGGCTGGCCGGCACACTGAGGAGGATGTCCTCCACCTCCTCCTCTTGGGGAGTGAGGGGAGGGGCCTCGGCGGCCTCAGTTTTATGTTGGAGATCCTCAGGCAACGCAGATCGGTTTGGATCTGCAGCCTCAGGGGTGGCTGTAGGGAGTTCAGTTGGAGGGGGGATTTCAGCAGGCCGGGTGTGCGTGGGGAGGGGCTGGAGCGGCTGCTCTTTGGTTTGCGTGGGGAGTTCTACTCTGTTTGTTACGTAGCTGAGGAGATCAGAGGTGGGAGTAAGCATGGAGATGGTGGAGCTGGGGCTGAGGGAGCTGCTGCTGCTCTCTGGGACGTGTTCCAGGTGCTGGGGTCTGGAATCCTGAGGCTCACCTGTAAGGGGCGGAGTCTCCGGGACATCCTGGGTGGGGGTGGGTCTTGAAAGTGAAGTGTCTGAGAAGCTATGAGGGGGGATGGGGGAGGTGTGGCTGGGCTCCAGCAAGATGCTATCAGGTGACAGTTCCACACTGGGCTCCAGCTGTTCCGGCACATGAGGGGGAGCTGGGACTGTATCAGTTGGAGCAATCTTCTCATCCTGAGGGGACTGAGTGGGCTGCTCTGCCTCTGGAAGCTTCTCAGAAGATGGTGAAGAAGTTTGGGTTGGAGTGGGGACAGTGGGGGATGTGTGCGTTTGAGCGTGTGCACTGGCACGCGTGTTCCGGTCCCGACGCAGACGCTGGAGGGCCAAAGCGGCCGAGCAGTAGAGGTGCAGGTGCTCTTGGAGGCTGGCCAGGCAGGACAAGGTCTTGAGATGGCTGCAGTAAAAGATGCTTTCTTTCTCCCATGCTTCCTCCTCATGCCTCCTCTCCTCCTCCTCCCGCTCCTCCTCCTCCAGCAGGGTCACAGTGGGCGGGGTCGGCTCCTCCTCCTCATCTTCAATGAGGATAACAATGCGGCTCTCCTCAGTGGGAGACTCAGGGACTGATTCAGAATCCTCCTTTACCAGAGTGGGGTCCAGCACTGGAGTGTGCAGCCTGGAAACACAAGGAGAACAGAAAAAATGTTCAGCGTTTGTTTTTTTATTTATTATTTTTTTATTAAAAGATTGAACTTAAACTTGCACTTCTTTACTTGCTAGCATGAATTAGGGAAGTGTGTGATTATTTGCATACACAAATATCCAATACATAAAAATACATTTTACACATTACATATTAATGTAAACAGCAATAGCTAAGCAGAGCTATTTGTAAAAGATTTCAAACAGAAAGATGACATTTTTAAAATTAGGTCAACTGTTACATCACATGAGCTTAAAACAAAGATAAATCTCTAAAATCAACCAAATTATCAGGTAGAGGCTGTTAGCAACATGCAATAAATTAATGGTAAACCTCCCAGGCTTTTAGTTTTCATTCATAACCATATTAAATAATTTCACAGTCAGATATTTATATACTGTTCTTTTAAAATAAAGATATCCAAGTAGCAAAAATGATTATAATGTCTACTGCTGGTATGACTACAAATATACTGTAATGTTTGATTTTCACAGTTTCTTTTTTGTTAACCCCTTAAATGGCCAGGGTCTTAAGTTTTATTATATACTTCTATAACCAGTATGCACACTGAAGTAGTTACTGAATAATAAGCACTCGTATGTAACAAACCTGGCATTTTAAGGGGTTAAGTAAGAAAAATGTGTGCAAAGCTTTCACTAACATAAAGCAGGTATTTATTATTACCTCGAATAAAGTTTGCAAGTTCATCAAAGTGTCTTTTTTGGGGTGAAGAATAGGTTTTGCATAAATAACAACTGGGCAGATTTCTTTTCAGAACTACTGTTAAAAGCATATATTGAAATTTTTTTGCTACCAAGGTGGTTAAACATTTACATGGTTTGAGCCCTGATGAGTTCTGATATCACACAAAATACATGATATGGCATTTTTTCCAAAATAGTACTTTTAGAAATTGTTACTTTAGTTTTGCAATTTTACAAGGAAAAGCAGCTATTTAAAGGACACATCACGAAAAAACAAATTTCTTTTGTTTTCTTTAAACAAAAGTGTAGTATTTATGTACCACTGTTAGTTTTAAGACATGCAATTCACTCCTCAGCCAATACAGTTCATATATGGAAAATGCAAAAACAGCCTGTTCTGAATTCACTGTTTACTGTGATGTCGCAAGAACAAACTCATTAGCATACATCCGCCTATTCAGCCTACAGCAGTTTAGTTCTGCCTATTAACGCTTTTTGAATTAGGCACAATACAGGACAGTCAGTCAGAACAGAACTCATTTATATAGATCATTCTTAAAGGCACAGTAGCAAAAACAGCCTGTTTAATTTTAAGGGAAAAGGAAAGGTTAGAATTGTTCACGGAAAAAATGAATTAGGACAGTTTTTAATACAAAAACCACACAAATGGTATGTGGACCTCAAGGGGCAAAATAACATACAAGAAAAATTTTGGATATGGATCCTTTACGGCAAATTAAAAAAGAAGACATGCTCATTTAATAGCATGTTGCAAAAATAGGTATCTTCAAACTTTTGACAGACGATGAACCTTCGCATCTAAAAGAAACAGTAGGAAGTTGACTTTATTTTTAAAGTTGTGGCTAATGGGTTGGCATGGAATGTGAGCAAACAGTACAAACCAGTTTGAGCTAGAAAAGGACTGTACCTGAGGGCTGAATATTGAGCAAGCGGTAACACTGAATGAAAAGGAGTATGTGTGTGTGTGTGTACAACATACATTGCTTGTTGCTCTATGGGGGTGGGTGTTGGTGCGACTAGGGTCTCTGTTGACACTCCTGTGACGTTTTCCGTCCCTGAAGATGTATTCCCTACAAGGAGGCAAACACAATGTCTATTATACATGAGGAGAGGAAAAAGACCACTTAGACAAAAGGAAGAGTAATGTAATAAAAAGAGGGGGAAATGGAAAAGACAGCCGCCTGCAGCGCCTAAGCTGAGATGAAGAACAGAGAAAGGAGAGAGAGCGAGAGCAAGAGAGCGAGAGAGAGAGAGAGACGTGCGTCAGAGGCACAACCCACAGCTGAGTTTAGCCAAACCCCCACACCCCCCTCAGCTAAACTCAACTCTCCCTCACACAAAGACTCTCACTGTTTATCAAGAAAAAGTACCCTCCACTAGCCAATAACCCCCTCTCACACACTCTACCTCAACTAAAACTCAGACACTAACTGTACCTAAATGTATGAAAACAGTGCAAGAGGACTGTGACTAAGAAAACTTGTGGTCGTTCTTCTTTGATACTGACGCAAATGTAGGACAGCAAAGATGAAGCTTTCAAACATGCTTTGTAGGGCTGCATGATACAGACATAAACTGCAATAAATTTCAATAAAGCTGTTGAAACAATTGACGATGATTAAAATACGTCTGCGTGTGAAACAAGTACAGACCTTTTTCCTCTGTAATTAACCAGAAATGTTGTTCTAAAAACTAGAGCTACATGATACATTTCATTTTTTATTGTGATAGAAAATTCCACAATTAACACTTTGTTAAAACTATGATGACAGAACAGATCAAATTACCTCAAGCACAGCGCCGAAGTAATGTAATTAGATCGGCAGGATGTAGCGTTAAAAGCCCAGCAAGTGCTTCTCTGCTGGGCTTGATCCCTGCTTTCTTAACTTAACCTTTAACTTAATTTCCTGTATAACCTATATTTTTTCTATATTTGCTTAAAGTAGATGTTAGTTAGATTTCTGTTTCCATAAAAGAAAAAAAAAAACAGACGAACACTATTTTAATAATAATTTATTGTGTCTCATACAGGCATCGTGATCTCCAGCTCAATGACACTGTACATCACATTTTAAGTCCATATGGTGCAGCCCTAGGAAAAACAAACAAAAGCACCACTCACTATTGTGCCAAGTGCAACTTGCATCACAACTGCAATTTTGTGTGCATTGTAAGGCGGTTATAAAAAACAGCCAGCGTTCTCGGAGCAGCTTTTCTATATAGGCCTACAAAAACATATACTTGCTATTTTCTGTATAGGCCTACAAAAATGAATGAATATATATTTAATTCCTTTAAAAAGATCTTCATGGTGATTTAGGTTTGTTGTGACAGCAGCCATTACTGCTTCACACAATTTACACACAACATGGAAGTTGATAATTATCATGTTTAAAGGCTAGTAGTTAAGGCTAGAGTATATTCTGAGCTGTGCACTTGGGTGTTGTGATAAAGCGTATCCCTCGACCCAGCAGTATGCTGTAGTAGTGGACACACTTTATGGGTAGTGTCGGGCAAACGGTCTGAGAAACTGGAAAAAGTTCAGTTGGCACAAGAGTTCTTCTCCCCGTCAGCTTTGTTTACACACCAACACTCATAGGTATATACATATTTACACGCGCGCACACTCAAACGAAAAACAAAACGAAAATAATAGTCTCTACCACTAGACGACAGATCAATGACTGCGAAGTCATACAGATCTCCTACACTCATTACCATCAGTCATCTACTGAGCTGAAAGAAGACTCCCCCTGTACCCCCCAAGTAATGCTGCTTATATACAGGGTGCTCCTCCCCTGGAATAAACCATTACTGGCCTGGGTTAAAACAAGAGCTTCAAATATTTAAATATATTTACATGCGACAGTAAATATAATTCATGTTCTTCACTTACTGTTCACATTAACATTCATGACGTCATTTATATACATTTACAATTCAGTGTACACTTATTAAACACCATTTTCTTTCTCTCATACAGGTTTTGTACTTCCCTCCTCCTCTACAGAGGATGGACTCACCCAGGTAAGTAAAACACAGGTGAACCCATTCAATTCTCTTTTGCTCCTTACAGGCAAGGAAGATCAGTCCTCAGGTAAGTACCGGTAAGTATATACGATTAGTCTATATGTGGTGATGTGTAAGGGGTACCTTACATCACAGGGCTGCTTCAAAATTGGTTCTGTAGCAGAGTGGTTAAGTCACTCACTTTACACATGGGATGCTGGGATTCAAGCCTGGCTCAGGGGAACACACTACCGCTCTATTATTAGACACAACCGCTAACACTAAATTCCCACCAATCTAATTCTGTCACTCTCTCACTGCACATGTGTAACATGATTTGAGCTGTCATCATGTGTTCAACTTGGACACTAATATTGGGACAACGATAAAAAAAAAAAATATGCTTCAGCTTCATCAGTCACAAACAGCACAACTGACAAACTTCCGGGTCACTCCAGGCCAATTTTATGAGTCATGCCTTGTCAGTTAAACCAAAATGTATTCCGCATGAGCGAATTCTCTAACTAATCACCTCAGGCAGCGAGGCAGGTTTGTTTTTCAAAAGCCTCCTGGCATTAAGCTTGTTTGCCCAGTGAGAGGGGTGAAGTATTGCATTATGAAAGACCAACTCTTGGAAAAGCAAATATCATGCCTAGCTCTCAGACTCAAGAATTACTTTGCTTGCAGTGAACAGTTAATGACATCTATAAAGATTAATCTAGCATTTATTTGAAACCAAAAGAGGCTACTTTGAGACAAACCTGTTGAGGTGATAATGCAGTGTTTTCATTAACCACTACGTACCAATTTGAAACCACAATTACAGCTATAGCTAATATACACCATCATTTCAGAAAGTGATCACAGTACCAAGTCTTTAAGCTGCATTTAGCGGGGCTTTCAGGCATTTTAAGCTGCATTAAAAATGCCACATCTTCAACATGAGAGAGCTTCACCCTGGCAAGCTCCCCTACTTCTCAAACACACTCTTTACTGCCAGTCCTGTGAGCTCCAGCAGAGTTGGCACAGCAACAACCCCACCCTTCACACACAGCTGTAAGCCAGAGAGAGAGGGAAAGAAAGAGCGAGAGAGAGACTGCACAGCAGAGTATTCCACTAGTCTTTATAGCCATATGGCAAACTTCAGAGGTCAGACTTCAACAGTGGGGGACCACTACAGGGGGTCGTGTGAAGCTTAACCCATTAGACTCACGGATTATTATTCAGTGATTAATCTGAAGATTTATTATTCACTAACTAATATATATTGTTCAGTAACTGCTAGAAAAACTACTTCTGTCTAAAACTTCATGTCGATGCAGAGGGCTTTTCCTCTGATTTTGAAGTGTCTCTAATCAGTAAAGGAGCCATTTGTACTAACATGGGGTTCTAATGGCGGTTCTGCTGCTCAGATGGAGCTAGGTCTCTTTAAGGGTCCATTTATATGTGTGTAGCTGGGTTCCTTTGGCCTGGTTCAAAGCAGAAAATGACACATCACTGTATATTAATTTCTGGAACACTAAGTTCAGACTGACATGTTTGACATCGAACCAAACAATGCAATAATGTAAACATCCTGTAGAAGCACTGTGAAAACAGAAGCTCTCAGATGGCTTTCTGCCTTTATAAAACACTGAAAACTTATAACTGATATGGGTATTAATATGGCAGTAACACCAGTGTATAATATGTTTTCTAGAGCTCTAAATGTGCACCTGCCTCATTTTAAAAATGAATCTATCTATTCTAAAATTCATGAAGAGCTGATAAACACATGCACGTCAAAACAGCTCCAGAAACTGGATCTGTTGCAGGACCCTAAGACGGTATGTAGAGAGGAGATGATCAGTTGGTGTTTGGTCCATTTAGACATTTTCAGTCCATATTGTGTTCACACTTGAAACAAACCGCTCCAGAGTTGGTTTGGAAGCAGTTCTCAGAGGGTCTCAACCCTGTCACACTGTGCACCAGTGAGAACACACTAGATAAAGAGAGAACCTTGGCTAGATGTCTACATGTCCAAGTGTCCTAGGCAATGTTTGTTAATTTTACAGTGTTAGGGTTTCACTACAAATGAAAACTTTGCTTTTTGCACCCATGCTGGTTTGTGTGTGTGTGTGCTCCTGGGTTCACATTTATCGTCCCAGCCAGTGAGACTCAGCCCCTCGCCGGGCTGACATCACAGTAGTCATCAGAGTGAGGAATTGAAATACGAACCCACATACAGGCATTTACAGTTTAAGTGGTTAAAAAAGAACAAAACAATGTACCTTCCATCGGAGCTCCATCCTCAAGCTCTGGCTTCCCACCTAGAACATTAGCAGCAATGTTGTTGACCATGGTGAGAATGGCATCTGAAGAGGAAAATCAAGCACAGGAAATCAAATACCTGAAACACAACTAAGAATCTAACTCTTACTAATATAAATCATGTTAAAACAGCTCAAAAATGTACATATCTATCCACATGGACTGTATCTTTAACTGTAGCTTCCACAGAAAGAGTCAAACCAGAGGCCTGGGTCCACAGAGACCCTGCGTGTTTGTGGTGTGTACATGCATTTTCAGATAGCTGGTAGTTAACTGACCATGGGGGCCTGTTTTAAGCTAACAGGATTGCAGCTCTTCTGCCAGCATAGAGCCTCCCCTAGCACAGAGGACCCATGTCAACACATGGAAATAGTAAAGTTTGCGTGTGTGTGCGTTCACATTGCCATGCTTGTTTCTTGCGTCATTGGGGAACAGACAAACACTGTGCATCCTGCTCAAGAAGGGAACAGAGAACCACTAAAATATCCAAGCTAAACTGGATGAGACGTTCAGAAAGAAACTTTCGGGGGGAACGTTACATTCCTGGATGTCTGACATAATACTGTCTCAGCATATCACATGCTAATAAAATTCCACCAGGCTGGATGTATACCTGAATAATTCCCTCACCTATCCTTCCAGGCCTTATATAGTTACTGTTTAAGACACTGCCATGTAAACCAATCCAACTCCTAATCCAAAGAGTAACAAAAGCTAACACAAGTGTCTTCAGACATTATTTGGAGATAGGTGCTGGACCTTTAAATGTAATCCCCATTATTTATACCCAGGTTTTCCATTATGGCCTTTAAAGATACTGAGAATGTGAGCTCATGGTGGAGAGCTACACTGTTCAGTTGTTCTTATAAATATACAAGTGGAAGACTTCACAGTCCACGGTCAAGAAACTTTCAACATTCTCCAAAGCTGAGTATCAGTCAGGGAGTATAATATGAAATAAGGCATTGTAATATGCTGGAAGCAACTGAAGCTGCGACAAAGAAAAAAGTCAGGAAGTTATGCGGTACGTACTTGTGGCAGAACCCAGGAGGTTCTTTGAAGGCTTGTCTTCAGACGGAAGGTAGCCCGGTGGGTAATCTAAGAAATGGAGGTCTGGAGTTAAGAGAACAGCTTCAGTACATTAGCTAATGGACACGCACAGCAACCACTGACATAACATGTAAACACAGAGATGAATCAAGGAAAACGTATACAGCTTATGGTCTAGTGAATAAGAGAGCAGTTTCCTGTTTACCAAACGCAAAATGCATTCTCTTTCTACATTAGGGTCCAATAGATGTTAAAATGTTAACCGACACCAATTTTAAGGAATAATTCTTTATATGCAAGTATATTATATATAATTATATAAATTCTTTTACAATTATATCCACCAGTGCAGTTAAATATGGTCAAATATTCACTTTAGTGACTGATATGATTGTCAATTGTCTACTGTGAACTGTCAAATATAACAGTGTTCAACTGTCACATTTCTAAAATTTAAACAGCAGAAGTCTTAAATAACAGGGATACTGAAACACTGGGCGGAGCTTCTCAAAACTCTTTACCCTTTTTTTTTTCCCCAGTAGTTCTCTTCATAAAAAAGATTATAACATCTCACCCTCATGCCTAATATGCTTTTGTTATTTTATCCATGATGGTATTTCGCATTTAAATTTACCAGTTCAACCTGTTTTGCTGTATAGGATCTGAGCATATGGTATACTATATGTACAGCAGTCTCTATGAAAATGCAAGCATGAAACCACATCAGAACTATCCATTCATTAAGGCTGATACTGATAAATTTGCAAGACCTCAATATTATGAGCCAATATATAATCATACAGTCAGCAGGGTTATAATGGATATGATGGAATACGAATATTGGGGATACAGATTTACAATACAGACATTAAATAAATATCTGTATTCAGTCCAGGTTACATTTTTTAAAGGCAGCATTCAGAATACGGTTACCTTCTAAACTTTCAGAAGAATACTTTTAGAATGGCCACTTACTAAAAAAATACACATCTTTAAAAGAAACATCAAAACATGATTTTAACTATTTTAAAAATCAGCACACGTTGCAAACAAACTCGTTAGACTTTAAAAAAAAAAGAACAGCTTCTTTACAGACACTGAAGTTACAGCAGATGCCTGAGTAGACTGACAAATCAATGTGATGAGACAGTTATTAACCTCAATGTTATTAAACTCTTTTGAGGAATGATTGAACTGAACAGCCTCTTCAGTAGTGAACATGTTCACAAGGTTAGCTTGTATTGTGTTGCATTAGACTCGTGCATTTGTTGTTTCATTATGTCACATGAAAAAAGCATAGCTATCCACTTCATAGACAAATTTGCCAAACTACTTGCTTAAGGAGACAGGCAGTGGTC
The DNA here is from genome assembly GCF_904425465.1 of Colossoma macropomum. NCBI lineage: Eukaryota > Metazoa > Chordata > Actinopteri > Characiformes > Serrasalmidae > Colossoma > Colossoma macropomum. The sequence goes on along the minus strand of NW_023494795.1, from coordinate 14,299,546 downwards.
CTGCCTGGGGGACTGTGGCAGCAGCACAGGACTGAAGTAAACAGGTGATGAGAGCAATTAAAAAAAAAATTAAATAAAGAAATAAAGAATTCTGCCAATCGTTCGTAGCACTGAACAGTGTGAAGTAAAAATTACAACAGCAATGTTTTTCACTATACCTTTTAAGTACGTAGTGCGAATGTACTTGTCAGTCTATCCTGTACATACATACTCAATATAACACCGAGGAAAAGAAAAGGCCGTCATACCATAGTCCTCGTCCAGGTACTCGACCCTCTCTGAGGGATACTGGGAGTCAGCTATCTCATCATACTCCTCGACCATACTGGTGCCAAACACCCTAAGAGCCAGAAAAAACACAAAATAGAGATAGAAGTTAGGGGATAAGCATGAGGAGACGATGTGGAAAGGCAGAAAGGACAGAGACAGGGTAGATGTCCAAAACAGCAAGCAAGTGGGGAAAAACACTACATATGGGGAAATTACATAGTGTTCCACATTTTATCTTAAACAAACAGGCTGTAACCATCACAACACATGACTACAAGCTGATAAATAGCTTATGTCACCACCAGCAGGGCCTCAAAACTCAAACACTACAAGGTTTATATATCTCTTTTCTAAAAGACTGATTAAGGTCTTAGAGGTTATCTGTAGGATTTTTATAGCTGCTTCCACCATAACCTGCTACCCAGAATGAGGCATTCTAAGGGTTATAAATTTAGTTCAGTAAAGAATGCAAATAAGAGAGAAAGGGCATCAGAGACTGGAGAGACCACACAAATAGCCACCAAACACACAACGTAGAAGCATCAGTTGTATTTAATAAAAGACAATGAGATTTTTGATACTAAGTTGAAAACTCTCTGAAAATCTCTCAAACTAAGTACAGTGTTCTAAAAAAATGGAAGTCCAGGAGCAGTGAAACAGGAGCGAGGTCCAAGAGCTTGTAACTAGAGCCCTGATGCAGACATGGGTCATTACCGGAGCTTTTGTCATCCCCCACCCCCTTTCCATCTCTCGCTGGCTGTTTCATGCCTGCTCTCCCTCAGCACATAAAGGAATTGCTTGATTAAGAGAAGTGTGTGTGTACGTTCCTCTTGCTGTGGGACAGGTTTGGCCCCTTCACAGGCCTCTAACCCACAGTCACTTTTCTGCCAAGGCAAACGGCACAGACCAACATTTACAGGAGAAACGAACTTGACTCACACCTCTAGCTCTTCTAAAAACTTCTAAAACCTTTACAACAAGGTAATAAGGAAGACAGACATCAAAAATGAAAAATATCTGAAAGGAAGTGTATTTTGCATTCAATAGCATCTTTTTTTTAATCCTCTCTAAACTTAAATCACCTTCACTATGCGAAACACCAGTCTACCCAAATATCCTACATTTTTCTTGTTTTTTCTTCCTATTTCAATGAGTTTGTGCAAAAACAACAAGTTTTTGTTACTGTGCCTTTATGACTCTCTGTTGTGATTGGCTGCCCTGTTTTGTGCCTCATTTGAAAAACAGTCCCGCCTGAAACTCTCTTTATATCGTCAACAGGATGTTACATTTTGAAACTACATTTTGGGCCGTTTAAAACTCAGATATCCTACATAATATATAGTAAAGGTAATGATCAAACAGATGCGTTTAAATGATCAAACTCACCTGATCAGACTAAGAGGGCAGAAATGTTCAGATCCAAAATGTGAGAGCAGCTCAACCTGCAGAGAGGAAAAACAGAAAACAGATAAAACGTTAGAAAACAGGAACCCATAGAACATGCACACTTTCACCCTTACCCATGACAGGCAAAAATACCCAGAGTGAAGTACTTGCAAAGCATGAATGTTTCTACAGTGTTGCAGAAAAAATTAACAAAAAAAAAGCATGTGTGTTTGCATGTTTGGCTGTGTGCGTAAAAAATTGCCATGCATTACTCTACTTGAGCCCTGCCACCAAAGCTCCCATTACTGTGCATTCAAAAACATCTACAAGGGGAGAATGCTAACCTTCATGTACTTGATGAACATCTGATGCGAGAGAAAGACAGGGGAGAGAAAAAGAGAGAAAAACAAGAAAAAAGAAGAATCAGTAAAAAAAAAACAAAACAAAGAGAGACTCGATTCATGCCACAAGCAAGTCAAGCATTTCTTCCGTTTTCATTCGCCACGTTATAAGCAACAGTATTCACACAGGAATATGAGCTCGGGACAGAACAGAGTGATATTACCTGCGTGAAAAATGAAAGGCAAAGCAGAGAATAAGAGAGTCATAACAACGCTACATAACTTCACACCTATAACAGATAGACAGTATCCAATGGCAGAGCAGAACGTGAAGGCACAAGCCCCAAAATCACACTGTCAGGGAATTAAATAAGATCTACCGCTTCATAACTGTTATTTAAAAAAAAAACCAAAAAAACGCACAGATAAGTATTTAATATGAATCACAGCGTGGGATGAGAAGCCTCCAGATCAAAGACAAAGCACAAAGCCAGTCCCTTTTTATGAAGAAACGGCCCCCAAGCAACACAGCAGGAAACGTAATAGGGAAGAGAGAGAAAGACAGACAGAAAAGAAAATCTGTATTACAAAGCAGTTTTTTTCCTTTTTCACTTTAACACACAAAAAAACCCACAGAGACAAAAAAGTAACAGAAAGTTTTGACTATTTTCATGGACGTGCCCCAGTACCTGATGACACAAAAATTGCTTTACGCTATTCTCCATAACAATATTTTGTTGCTCTTTGGTGCCTCTGTGTCTGATTGAAAATGTTATCGCACTGTATCTGAATCACGAGGAACACAATTATGTGTACTGTGGCCATAACCATGACCTCCCAGCTACACTGCACATGCAGGTCAATATGACTTTCAAATGTCACCCAAATACTTGCTACCACCCACTATAATCAGGCTCCATCTCACTCTTCCTTACACACACAGAAAGGTCACTGTGGCCATTGTGCATGTATTTGATATCTTCTAATAACCTGAGCTGTGGACAAAGCAAACCGGGCAGTCACAACAATGCCCTCAGGGAATGGCAGGACAGCATTGTGTCCTGAATGCCTCCTCTGTTACCAGCACCCTATTCTCTACCTTCCATTCAGTTGCATGGAAAGTAGTGCACTAATAAGGGTGTTTGGAAGGGTTTCAAATACCACACATTCATTTTTATATCTAAAACTGCATTATAAGGCTTACCTTCACGTATTTAGCGTACAGCTGCTCATCCAAAGGAAAACTCTGCACTGTGCGTTCATCTCGGGCATGAAAGGTGCCAAGCTTGATCCACTTATTTGTTGGATATCTGATAGGAAACAGCATGAAGGAGGACATTTATGATGAATGAGTGGGTTATTCACATAGAGAGATCAGTTTCACCACAGTGAAACTGTAATGCCATTTGTTAAGGGACTTGACTAGCTGGTTCACATGATTAAGGGAAAAAAAAATAAAATAAATAAATAAATAAATTCAGGGAACATCATAAGAATAAATGAATAAGTTTAATAATGCAATGATCTAATCGGTCTAATTTTTTTTTATGATACATGCAGCGGTTTAGTGTTCTAGAAGTAGTGATACTTTCTGATTATATCCTAGATACGTTGTTATCTAATTTATTACAATAACAATAACATATAGTCATATTGTCTGCCCCTCAGACAAAGTATATTACAGATAGCCTGAATTAAAACATCACAGCCCAAATGGCCACATCAATGTGACAACTACAGTATGTAATAAGATTAAGAACACAGCACAGGGGTGCCCCTATTATGAAGTGTTATTATGACTTTAAACAGGACTACTACACAAAAAAGGAACTACTATTATAGAAGAAACACTGAATTCAGCAAATTAAAGAAGGTCATTCACACCAGAACAGTTCCAGATTCATACTTGTCTGTATTCACAGTCCTTATTGGTAAGCACAAATGATATTACTTCCCCAGGCTAAACTAACCCAGCTCAAACAGCGCTTCAGGGCAACATCAGTGACATAGAGAATGTGTGAGAAAAGACATTCAGGCTCCAGGATGCAGCACAGGTGGGGAATAATGATAGCATACCTATCACTGATAGACACCAGGAAGTCTTTTGGTGTGGAGGAAAAGAGTTCAAAGTTCGCAATGTCCAACTGCTTCACCTGGATCGGCTCACAGAGCTCAATGACAAACCTGGAAAACAAAGAGCGGGAGGTGGAGAGAATGAGAAAACGAGAAAACCACAAGGTCACTTTCACAGGCCATTGCCATTTGAAGAGCTGCCCTGCCCTACTGCTGGCCTGTTCTTGTGATATTTCAGTGGCTGTGCTATCAGACAAGGGCAGGCGGGTGCGCGTGTGTATGGAACAACAGCTGGTGCAAGCTCACAATAAAGCTACGTGTTTGGTATGCGGGGTGTGTACGTTTGTGAAAAAGAAAGATGAAAGAGGCAGATGTGGGCAAGTTAATAACACAAATCTCTCTACACAAAGATATTTAACCAATAAAACCAACAAAACTCTCTCTAATGGGGGGCTGCACAGTGTATTGTTTGTTCATCGTTATCACAATACTGGACTTTGTGATACTGACATCATGAAAGGTTGTGATACACAAATAAGCTCTCTAAGCACACTGTTTTTTTTTTCTTTTACTAGCCAATCACACTTCTAGATAAGCGTTTGTGTGTTTTGAAAGAAAAAAAAAATTCAATAATCCAACAAAAACAAATATTATTGGCTAAAATAATGCAAGCCAACCTTTACCCATGTGCATAATATACTGCAAGGCAACTGCAATATGTGACAATACATCTGCAATACAAGTATTCTGTTCATATCATGCAGCCCTACACTGTAGCTACAAAATCCATCCTAGTGAGGCACAATGACATTGCAATCATAACAGTCTCGGTATTGTATAGATGTTTAGATTTGGATGATACTTCAAATCAATTTGATTTTGCACTTTTTGAACTCCAGAAAAAAAAAATTGTACGAACAAATATTGTTACAAATAAATGTTAAACTTCTCCATAATTCAAATTTCTACATTTTATACATGTTTGTGTATCAGCATCGGCACATATGTACATTAATAATATCGCATATCAGCATCAGCCCATAGTTCACATATCTGTGCATCACTAGCCAATCTAATTCCCTTGGAGTGCTGAGGCTGAGACTAAGTGACTCACCAGATCTTATTACTGCAGGGGTTCAGCATGTACAGATCCATATTCTCCATTAGGATAGCAGAAGTGCTCTGGAGAAGAGGAAAGAACACGAACAAGTCAGACAGCTCCGCAGACATGTACTTCTATGCATGCATTGAGGAGATGCCATTAAATGTCTGAACTGTCATCTCTCCTCGACGCCTCTTGTACTTGAGGTTTATTTTAAGCCTTGTCTAAAAGGAAGCTGAACAATGAAAATGTAAATTAATAGCAATTCAAGAGATGATGGGAATATTACATAGTCTTAATGAATAGATGGCTCATGGCGATGCGACAGGCAGCAAACCAGTAATGTTAGATTTATAACTCAGCTTACAAGCAAACCACTAGAAGTGCATTAAGAGAAATTTTAAATAGCTTGAATCAACTCATTAGGGTCTCGTCTCTACCTTGGCCTCGCTGTTGGCTGCAAGGATTTTGGCCCCACACTCCACAGACGCATAGTTATTCTTAAAGTTCTTCTGGACTTTCTTGACTGGGTGTGGACTGCCATTGGATGAAGTGTGCAAAGACTGACCTGAAACAAGGAAAAAAAAAAGTTTCATTTAAAGTTTACACATTAAAAATTCAAGACAAATAGTAAAAATTGACAACACATACATAACAGATGCAAAACAAAAAAAAACCTGTTGTGCTATGTCGTCTTCAATTCAGTTGTGGACCTTTCACGATCATTACATTTTAGCCAGTGATTGATCGCCATACAAAATATATGCGATTTACAATTTAACTGTTTTTCATTCAGAATACGCTAATTGGACACGCTAAAATTGCCCCTAGGTGTGAGTGTGTGTGTGAATGTGTATGTCTGTCTGTCTGCCCTGTGATGGACTGGCGACCTGTCCAGGGTGTATCCTGCCTTCCGCCCAATGATAGCTGGGATAGGCTCCAGCACCCCACTGCGACCCAGAAGGATAAGCGGTTTAGATGATGTATGTATGTATGTATGTATGTATGTATGTTTTTCATTCATTATATGTAACCATTAAAACATAAACCTAAACTGGTATTTTACTTTCCATCTGTTGATACTTAAAATCTCCCAACTCCCAACAGACCAAGTTCACTTAAACAAACATTATTCACCACTGTCGTATAAATGTGCCATAGCACAAAATCAGAAGCTAGAACTTCTTACACTTCGCAAGACCCATAACGTGTCTCAAATAAAGGCGTTTTCTGCTCTCTGTTTTTACTTGTATTTACCCCAACCTATTGGGTAAAAACATATGCAATTTATACTCTGTTTGTTGCAACATAAACATGATTGTACAAGACAACAACTGTGGGAAATAAGTGAGCTAAAATAATTTTAATTATCTCAAATATCTGCAATCAGATAAAAGGCCTATACAGATATTAAACCTCTTTGGGTTTAAGGTTTTTTTGTAAAGAGGCACACACCTCCATCTACTCGCAAAACCAAATGCCTCACATATAGGTTCACAGCAGCTACTCAATGATTTATCGTAGTAATTGAATAATAACTCAAGATTAATAACTGAACAATAAGCATAGGGTTGAAGGTGTTAATGTAATAATTAACACAATTTTAAAAACTTTACTTGATAATAGCACTGACCATCTCAAGATAATGAATGGTTTATTCAAGTGACCCAGACAGAAAAGCTGGTGTCTACATTAATGTGATTCTATCATGTACAAACCTGTGAAAGGAAAACGTATGTATGTAACATGCAGCATCTATGTATGTACATATGTGGTCATTATCTCTACCTGATAAGAGCACAGGAATGTGTACACCATGGATGTGGGATTTCACCCGTCTTTGACTACAGGTACGAACATCTAAAAGTCAACAGAAAGGCCTCAGATGGCAGGCTGGGGGGTTAAAGACTGACAGAGTATGTTTTTGACAATAGTTAAAATGACAGCCCTGTCCTGCTGAGGCACATGCTGACTGCAGCTAGTCTGTACAGATGTACAATCACTTATCTCTAATCTGATTTGAGGGGGCCTTGTTTTCCATTTTTCTTCTAGAATGTTCTAGGTCAGACACTCCTAGCTAAAGAAAAACAATCCAGAGTCAAATGTCCTGCTCATTTTAATCGCAAAGCTAGACCCATTTCATTATCTCAAATGAACAACCCAAAGCTGGGGTTCCAGCCTGCCACATTCAAGTTGCACTGAACTAATGAATAGTCCATGATTATCATGAATGTCTTTGGTTTTAAATCTGTTACAATACTAGTCATAATACAGTCACAGACCATCCTTTCATAAATTTAATTTCCATTCAAAAACAAGCTTAGGTTTAAGTAAAATTAAGTACAAGTTTTTAATTTATCAGGGAGAGAAAAAGCATAAAGAAGACTCAACAACTAGGGTATGTCCACCCTTCATTACAGCTTCCATTCTTTTCAGGGGACTTGTTTTCAGTTTTTTAAAGAAACCTGCAGCTATACTGTTTTCACACCTTCAATCCTACAAGCTGGCTGCATTTTCTGTGTTTTATGCAATTTACACTCACTAGTCCATAAACATTACTTCACATTCCAGATATTCTGTTCTAGGGCAAATTTTCTTCTTTTTTTTCCTATTTTTGTTTTTCAATAAAGACATCCATGTCCTTTCAGACTCGTAGCCCTGAGCTGTCCTCTTACATTGGAAGGATGAACATGAACATGATTTTCTGATCTGAAGCAAGAGTGAAGCTTGATTTTATACTATCTCTCAAAGATGAAAGCTTTCAGTACTGTTTATCTGATGGTGACAGTTTTGGTGGGCCTACCAGGTCTTGCACAGATGTCAGGAGTCCCATTTTCTCTATATCTTTGAATCGTTTTAGAACTCCTGTTTTTTCTTTGACTTCTCCCTTATTTATGCAAGACTATTAACTGATATGCACAAAAGGAGAGTGGACAATAAAGCAATGATAATATATTATACTTAATGTTTCCTTATTTTTTTCTTACACTGAAAAATGAACAATATGTACTTAGTTGCCATACAGATTAGAAATGTAATGAAGGAAAGGGGGGCCTCTGACTCTTGCATAGTACTGTATACACACATGCATGAATACTGCAGGAGCATCAGCACTCTGCACAAGGTAAATTGTGCAGTTGTGCTGAACATCACTCTAAAAGTAGACTTGTCTCTGCTTCAGTGGACCAGGCTAGTCCATTACAGCAGGCTGAGCATGTATGTATGTGTGTGCAAGTGTACGAGAGCATGTGCATATGAGGTTATGCAACATTCACTGTGCACGCTCCACTTCCTAAAAGAGGGCCTACAGTCACAAACTGCCAACAAACTAAGACGAAGGAGAAGATGAGCAAAAGGAACAGGCATGATGGAGAGAGATAATAGACAAAGAAGAAATCATTAATACACAGTTAAAGGAAGAACAGAGTAAGTGAGGGAGAGAGGGGAGAAATAGTGTGAGCACTGCTCTGTCAAACAGATTAGCCAGAGCAGTGTTTTTGTCCTAGCTAACCGTCTCAGTTGCTGCATCACTGCCTGCTTTATTAATGGCCCTTCTGAAGGGAAATCTGTGTATGTGTGTGTGTGATGTGTGTGTGATGTGTGTGTGAGATGTGTGTGAGATGTGTGTGTGTGTGTGTGTGATGTGTGCACAAGTACACTGAGAAACATGAGATGATGCATTTATGAAGGCATCTGTATGTGTGCTTTTAGCATGCAGTTATTAGAAGGCGTAGGTGCATTTAAAGGGTAATTCCACCAATTTTTCAAAATGTATGCGCAATTCAGTTGTTGAGATATGAACAAAAGTCATTCAGATGTTAAATGGTTCCTTTTTTTATTTTTTTAAACAATGGTGGTCATAGGAACCAGGGGTTGCAATGTCTACTACACAAATGTAGCTATTTTATTTACGATCCAAGAACACTAATCAAACTACAAGTGTCTTCTGATGCTGATAATGCTGAAATAGTGGTAAAGCCAAAATATATATAAACACGTTTTCTATTTTGTCTTAAAACACACTGCATGTACACTGATCAGGCATCACAGTATGACCATATCCTTGTTTCTACGCTCATTGTCCATTTTATCAGCTCCTCTTACTATATAGGTGCACTTTGTAGTTCTACAGTTACAGACTGTAGTCCATCTGTTTCTCTGCGTACTTTGTTAGCCCCCTTTTACCCTGTTCTTCAGTGGTCAGGACCCCCATGGACCCTCACAGAGCAGGTATTATTTGGGTGGTGGATCATTCTCAGCACTGCAGTAACACTGGTGTGGTGGTGGTGTGTTAGTGTGTTGCGCTGGTCTGAGTGGATCAGACACAGCAGTGCTGCTGCTGCTACAGTCTGTAATTGTAGAACTACAAAGTGCACCTATATGGTAAGTGAGGCTGATGAAATGGACAATGAGCGTAGAAAGAAGGAGGTGGTCATAATGTTATGCCTGATCTGTGTACCTCTCCACCATAAATAG